>NC_048599.1:37861199-38227449 GCF_003668045.3 Cricetulus griseus | reverse complement strand
TAAATTAAACTTGGTTTCTAGTGAAAATGCTTTTCTTTCCGGTTCCTTTGCACTTCATTTTTCAAACAGATATTAGTAAAGTAGCAATAATGAATGTTTTTCTTACTAGCATTTGAAACATTTCTGTAATGCTAAATCCATTCTATAAATATGCTAGAATTTGGAAGTTAAATCTTATTCAGCCTTTTACACAAAACCATTTGTTTTTTTTTATGTCATGTTGGTTTTTAGTAATTCTTTTTGTAGTTTCCTTTAGCTACAATTTGTTGTATTGAAAACTTTCTTGCCTCTGCCAATTCTAATCATGGGAAATATTCCTATAGCTGGTACTCTCATTCCCTGGGAATATTATTTAAGTATTTTATCTACTATTGCAAGATACCAAGATAAAATAGAAATTAATATGTATTATATTCATGAAGAAATCACAGAACAGGGCATTTAACAGCTGCTACACATAAAATAATTTATTTTTTAACTTCTGCTTTATAGAAATAAGTATGTAGTAAATTTATGCTAGAACCATAATATTTTAAGGGTTTACTATTGAAGTATATGTGAATTTTTCTCAAAAGAAACACATAAAGCAGAATGTAGATGTACATATTTGTAATCCTAGAGTTTGAGAAACTAAGGCAGGAGGACTACAAGTTCAAGGGCAGCATGGAGTGATATTCTGTTAAGAAAATTAAGCATGTGTACACACACACACACACACACACACACACACACACACACACACACATCTCACATATACACACAAACTCACAACACATACATTTCACCCCCACAACACACATACCCACCCCCCACACACATACCTCTTACTTATCTCAACAGAGTGATTACATTCCCAGGTAGATTTAATGATTAAAATATGTCCTCTAATCTGAAACAAATTTTCTTCCCCAGAACTTGCACTGTTTTTTTTAAGTAATTATGAACACTTCTAGACAATCTCTCCAGGTCTTCTAGACCTGGAAGCCTTTCCGATGTATGAAGACAGGTACCATGGCCTCTTTTCTTTTTGCAAGGCCAGGTTTTCTTTTATTTTCTCAACTTTTTCTCTTCATAGTATCATGGCCTGTCGTAATTCTACTCAAATTCCTTTAACAAAAAAAACTCCTGGAAGGGCCTAGGCCTGTGGTAGACTTTGGGGAGCCCCTTTTGAGGGCCTTACCCTGCCTAGGGAGTGGAGGGGGGATGGCTAGGGGCAGGTGGGATGTTGTGGGGGGAGAGGAGGGTGAGGGAGAAGGGATTGACATCTGAAGCAAGCTTGTTCCTAATTTGAACTAATTAAAAAAAAAAAACAACCTGGATTTTTATATTGTAATTTCCTTAGATTGGAACATGCCATCCAAGTCTGTTCTGCTAGCGCATTAAAAGTATGTCCTACTGTCTGAATAATGTTGGTGGTTACACTGCTGTAGCCTATCCGTGCAATATGTAGTGCAAAACCAAGGGTACTTCTGGCCAACTAATCTCTATAATGTCTTTCTCCTCTTTCCTTCTTGTTTTGCTGTATAGATGGATTCAGATTCTAGCTCTGCATTCATTTATGAGCAGGGCTATGTTTATCTTATTTAGATGTCTATCTTCCTTTCATGGGTATCATCTTTGGTCCTTTCAAAGAGATTCGAGTTCTACATTAATGTCTTTCTCCTCTGAATTGTAAGTCCCTGAGTGAAGTAGCGACACGAGACTTAAAACTAATTTCTGTGTTTCTAAAGGGCAGACAGCCTGGATGTGGGGGAAGTAATATAATAGCTGGCTTTTACCTAAGTATCTGATATTGGATAAATAAACCATTTTCTTTTTGTTGTTGAATTTATTTTTAGTATAGCCAGCTATTTTCTAGATAATTCTGCCAAATCAAGCAAAAATATGGAGTTAAATCTTCAGTAAATGAACTTCTATTTGGGAATAATCATAAGGTTGTAATATAGGACACATGCACAGGCTAGTGTTAGCTACAGTATAGCTGAGGAAGAAATGGAAGGTTGGGGTTTTACTGGGGAAATAGAAAAGGTGACCAGGAAAACAGTTTAGTGAGTAAAAGCACTAGCATTTCAATTTTTTTGATAAAATGGTGTACATCAATATTTCCAGCACTCCTATAATGAGAAGTGGAGATAGAATTGCTCAGAAATTTGAGGAACAGATAGCCTAGAATATACAACATGTGGCAGAAACAATGAGAGCTATCCTACCCCAACCAAGTAGGAGGTGACACATAGGTTATTCTCTGACTTCAACTTGGGTGCCATGGCATGCAATCTCCCAAGAGAGTGAGCAGGGAAGCTGGGTAGAGAGAGGGAACAAGAAAAGGTGTTTTAAAGGAAGTTTTTAGGTAACTCATGGCTAGTGTCAGAGCTGGTGAGCTCCAGTTGTTAACTGGCTTCAGTTACCAAGTAAATATAATCTAAAGGTCATAGCAGACTATTCCACTGAGTAGGTTCAGGAAACAGTAAAACTAACGACATAAATTTGCTGTGTTTATGATATGTGTTATTAATTAATTTCCTGGTTGCTGTGACAAAAATATTTAACAAAAGCAACTTGAGAAAGGTGGTTTATTTTGGTTCACATCTTCAGGGGATGGACTGTCACAACAGGAAAAACATAATAACAAGACCAGGAGACCAGTGGTCATACCATATTCATAGTTGGGATGCAGGAAGAGAGGAATTCGGGTGTTCAGCTCACTTTTTGCTTTTTATTCACTTCTGGGCCCCAGGCCATCGAATGAAGATGCTGAGTCAGTTCAATTAGCCTAATCTGGAAATTCTACATAGATACGCACAGAAGTTTCTCTCCTCTGTCATTCTAGATCATCTCCAGCCGATAATCAATATTAACTATCATGTACTATTGTCAGGCAAATCATTTTCAAGCACTCTCCTTTCCTGGCCTTCATTTGTCAAGGTTTAACCTTGGTAATTTCATTTTTGAAATTGGCAACTGTGTAACTCCTGAACTCAGTGGTTTTCAGGTCCTGTTTTTGATAACACACTGGCTAGTTTCTCCTGGGCATGGGGTGAAGAGAACATTAAAATAATCTTGAATAAAATAAAATTTGCCTTTTTGCTTTACAGAAGAAAACACATGTATTCTGGGATTCAAGATCTATATTTTCTGTTCATCTCACTGGCATTAAGCACATCACAAACTTTGAAGTTGTTTTATGCCTGAAGCTGGCTAATACCATGTGTGTCCAAAGAAATACTGTTTGAGGTCTCCATTTCTTTTCATACCATTCATACCTTTATTTTCCTTATGCAAATCATAAATCTCTGTAAAATGTTCCTACAGAATCAAAATTTTTCCAAGATAGTAAAAAGTACGAAGGTTCTTGAGCATGTTCTGGTCTCTTTGGCACCTTATCCAAGAACCATTTAATGTCTGCTGGGTAGCTCTGATGGAGAGGCTTTGGGTCTCCTCTGGAGGGACTATACTGGTTACACAGGCTTCTCTTTACAGTGGGTTCTTATGTAGGGATTCTCACCATCTGTTTTCCAAGAATTATGTATCGAATTGACAATAGAAGCTATCTTCAGGCATCCTATTCCACATTTGCCGGAACTTTTCAAAATTAACACATCTTTCTTGAGAGAAAAAAAAATCCATGTTCAATTGAATCAGTAATATTTATGAGGCAATACTGTAGACTTGGAACTGTTCCTGCTTCCATAGGTGACTCAAGGATTCTAAATCCTGTTACTATTGTTACTACCTTACAACCTTTAAAGAAGATAGTCCCACAACATTCAGGAGTGCAGGCTTTGCACCTCACCAGGACAACGCAATAGAGCCAACCCTGTTAACCACAGGTGTGGGTGAGCCAGCCCCAAAGTTGTGAGCGAGCATAAGCTCGCCCCACTCCTCGGTCTGTCTTGTGCTAGCATGAGCGGGGGTAGGGGGGATGATGCCTTCCCTCCTACTCATCAATGCCCCAGGCAGGTGGGAGAGCTGGCCCTTGTGATAAGAATGGGAGATCCCCCACTCCATCCACCCACCACTCCCCAGGGTGGGGGAGGAGGGATGGGGGTGAGGGGAGAGAGGGAGAAGGGACTTATATATGAAACAAGCTTGTTCCCTAACTAGAACTAATAAATAAATTAAAAAAAAAAAAAAAAAGAATGGGAGATCCAATCCTGTTGGCGCAGGAGCCAGCTCCTAAATTGTACACATGGGATATATGTCCCCATTTCCTCTCTGGTAGACCAACCCTACAGCCGCATAGGCCCAGATCCAAGGATATGACTTGTTTGGCCCCATCATCTACCCCATCTGTGATCTGCTGGAGCAAATGAAGGGACCTGACCTGCAGACCCAAAGCTACAGGATCTCCATGACACAGGGCAACAACTGGATGTCCAGGAGGAGCCTTCTTGAAGGCCCAGCAATGATAGTGTAGTAGAAACCAGAGCCCTTGAACCAGACCAGTGACTCTGCAATGAACACATACTTGCAAGTAAAGATACATGGAGTAAGGGGTTCATGGTGTGACTCACGGTATCACACTGCAGCTTCCATGACGAGGTTTTTAAGTTTTTCCCTTTTTAAATTTTATTTTCAACCGGGCATTGGTGGCACACACCTTTAATCCCAGCACTTGGGAGGCAGAGGCAGGTGGATCTCTGTGAGTTCGAGGCCAGCCTAGTCTCCAGAGCAAGTACCAGGATAGGCTCCAAAGCTACACAGAGAAACCCTGTCTCGAAAAACCAATTAATATATATAATATATATATATATATATATATATATATATATCCTTTTTTCTTTTAAATTTTGTTTTATTCGGTGAGTGTGTAGGGGCAGAGGGCAGATGTGAAGGGACAAGGAAGTGAATTGGATCAAGATACATGATGTAAAAGATACACAGACTAAATAATAAACCAATAAATAAATAATTTAATTGAAGAAGAAAGTCAACTTGTAATTGCACTGACACTGACTGAGAAATAGATTTGGAGTGCAAGTGGAAGTGATGATACTCATGAAATCTCATTAAGGCTTTTACACTCTGAGTACACAGCAGTGTTCAAGGAGCAACTTACTGAAGGAAGATGCACAGAATGTTAAGATGATTGCAATTCAGAAAGAACTTTCCAGAGAACTAGTTTACTTGTTTTGATGTTTCTGGGAGACTGGAAAGAATCTTAATAGCTTAACTAGGCATCTGGTGGTTAATTAACACTGAGTGAGAAGATCTTTAAGGAAAAAGGTAGAGACTGTTGTTTAACTCTCATTTATTCACAAATTCATCAGATACTTGTTTGGCATCACCTAAATGCCAGGCACTGGACTCTTAAAGAAAAATACATGGGAAAGGAGACAGAAATTTTATAATACTCAGAGATGGAGACAAGAGTAGGGGATGACATGACAAAAGGCAGTGTGAGCCTCCCACTGATCAGTATCTCACTCTCTAATTCTTCCGTGCTTCAGGAAAGAAAACAGAATGAATGCAGATAGTAGGAAGGAAATCTGCAATATTGCTTGTGGTCTGCATCAAGCCTATTCAAGTAAAAGCAAGCAACTGAATGCTTTCTACGTGGCAATATTACGTTGGTTTCTTGAAGGGCTTTCCTGCAGCGGGAGAACATGCAAGGGAAGTGCTTTCAACTTTGTGCTATGAAAAATGAGATCTGGCTTGAGCTTTCTAAGCTGGTGTCAAGAAGTGTTTAGAAAGTTCTTGGGACAGTTAATGAACAGTGAATTTTCATTTACTCTTAGATCGATTTCGTTTTTTAGATGACCTTGAACTCACTATGTACCTCATACTGGTCTCAAACTTATGGAGAAGACGATCTTCCTGCCTTCACCTCTTAAGTTACATGAATTTGAAACATGACCTTTGCTTTGTGCTCTGCAGTTTCCAAAGCGTTCACAATCCCATTGTAGTTAGTACTATTTCTTTGTGATTATTCAGACATACACGTCGGCATCTGTTTATCCACAGTCACAGTCTCTATCCTTTTTTTTCTATAAATGGACCTTTCATTTGGAATTGTGCCAGGCTGTAGAGAGGGGACTGGTTATCTAGTGGTAGATAAGCAACAATAACTAAATTTTAAAAGGATTGGAATTAATTGATGTGCCTGTATAGCACATAAGGGAAACAGCTCATGGACTTGCCTGGGAACAGTAATGTTTCCTGTACTCTCCAATGGTTTCCTTCTAGTGGCTCTTTATCATTTCTTAATCTAGTTGTATTTTAATGTATGGCAATTGTCACAATAAATATGCTTGCACAATATGAATTTAACTCTCATTAAATCTGAAGAAAATGAAGTGTAATTTACTTAATGTTTATTGTGTTAAAGTTTGTTAAAATGTGTATTAAAGTGTACTGCTTCTTACAGTATTATTATGAGTAAGTGACTATCACATTCAATGTCTTCTGCCTCTGAATACATCAGAAAAATGAGAAAGTTTCAACAATAGTTGCTATTATTTTATATATTTTGTGTTTCTTTTGATTGGCACAGTTATATTTATGAACTACACCATACATTTTGATACATGTTTGTGTTTTGCAATGACAAATCAGAATAAGCAATTTATCTGTTATTTCAAACATTTATCATTTGTGAGTGTTGGGAAGTTTTAAAACCTTTGTTTTTAGAAGTATACAAAAATAGAGAGCCAGGCAGTGGTGGTGCATGCTTTTAATCCCAGCACTTGGGAGGCAGAGGCAGGCGGATTTTGTGAGTTCAAGACAAGCTAATTCCAGGACAGCCTCCAAAGCCACAGAGAAACACTGTCTTAAAAAACCAAAAATAAATAAATAAACTGTATATGAAAATAGGACTGGAGAGATGCCTCAGTGGCTCAGAGCACTTGCTTTATGATCATAAAGACTAGGGTTAAGATCTCAACACCCACAAAATAAGCCAGGTATCCTGCAAATGCCTGGAGCTCCTGGAGCTCTGACTCCTGCTTCTGACTTCCACACAAGGAAGGACACATGCACCTGCACACACACACACACACACACACACACACACACACACACACACACACACACACACACACACACTACCACCACCACCAATATGAATAATTTTACATAGAAATATACAGAATATGATTAGGTAAGTAGGATTCTAAGTGTTCCATAGCTCAGTGGAATGACTATGGTTAATAATTGAGTAGATGATACAGTAAACACTCTGAAATTTAAGCAAGACTCATGCCTCACTTTTCTGGCCCTTCTCTCTCTCCCCCTGGTGTCCTGCCTCCTCCCCCTCCCTTCCTTTATTTCTTTCTTTCATGGGGGTTGCACTCTTAGTCTTGCTTGCTAAGCACTCTACTACCAACCCACTAGCCTAGCCAGGGACCTGTTCTAACTCCAGACTTAGTACAATGCAAAGTTGCTGTGATGTGAAGTTTATGGTGAGTGGGGGTCATAGTGTGAGGATAGTGTTGGATATAGCAGGATGCTAAGCCTTCCTGCTTCTGTGCACGGTAAGGAGAACATCAAAATGATGCTTAAGGAAGGTGATTCTGTGTAATGATGTGGCATTCCTTAGACACACGGCACACTAAAGGCTAGAGTGCCAAGTAATACATAATTCTGTAGCTTTAGCAAAACAAATGTCTTCAGTGAGATTTCTTAATATGAAAGTAAAACATGCTTTTCTGTCACAAGATATATTCATTCTTCTTCCTTAAAACAAAACACAATAAAACAAAAGGCCAAAAGAGCCCACCATCACCACTTTTACCTAGAATACGCAACAAAACAGTAAAGAGGTACCTCACTGACCAGCCTACACCTAGGACAGCCAGTCATACAGTTACTTTCATCATCACGTGCTTGCACTTGAAGAAGTTTTCTAGCAGCCATTCTGTTCCAGGATGCAGCGAATTTCCTGTTAGACTTTTGTCATCCTAAGAGTATTTTTACTGTGATGACAGTAATCACAACTTTAATAAAATACATCAGTGTGCAGATTCTTTGTACTTTAGTCAGTCAGTTTGCATGCTCTTAAGAGAGTTTGAAAAGATATGCATACTTCTGCAGATGAGAATCGTGAGTCTTAGAGAGGACTAATGCCATTCTTGTAGTCCTTTAGTTTATAAAGACAAGTCAGATTTGAATCCCAAAATATTTAACTTTCGATGCTTGCTTCTCCAATGACACCTGAATTAACATATCTTTTCTTTTGGAGAATTTATATATAATAGAAAATTGCACTGAAGATCTGCAGCATAGATTTGTTGCTTTTCTCGATCCACATTTTAATGAATGATGTAGCATGTGTCAGTCTCCCCATAATTTGCAAGATGCTGGCATTAATGCGGAAACATTTCTAAATTAGTGTCTCTGGGGAATTCAATCAGGAGTAATTGGTGATCTTTGAGAAAATTGAAGATCTGCTGTCAGGAGAAAATTTCTACCCTCTGCATGACATAGCCAGACAATAAAAGAGGGTTTCATTTCTAGTTCTCTGAACAGGAGAGGAACTGGTATCTCTTTGTGCTTACCATTGAACTTACTTTTGGGAGACAACAGTAACTTGTGCAGTTTTCGGAGCCTCTGGGGCCTCACTGGCCAACAACTTGCATCCCAAACCCAGCAGTGGGATTTTCATTTAGTAACAGTTTCTAAGAGGAGCATCATCCACCCAGGATATACCTCCACTCAAACTTTTTAATATCATATTTTAAAATAACCTATAAAATAGTGTATTTCCATTGGGCTTTTCAATACATCCTTAGCTTTGGTTACTCTTTTCCCACCTTCTCCCTATCCTCTTACCTCCTGCTCAAACCTCCCAGTGTTTCCTTCATCCCCGTCGCATGTGTTTCACGATTTCCCCTGTCCTCTCCAGTGACTCTCATCTGTCTTTGTGGCCTTTGCCAGGATTCGGTGTTAATCATCCTACTTTAAAAATTCATACTAGGATTAGTATAAAAGGGAGAACATGTGCTACTTGTCTTTCTGAGCCTGGGTTACCTCTAGATCTGCCCATCTTCCTGCAAATTTCATTTTCCCCCCACTGAAAACAATTCCATTGTGTATATTACCACACTTCCATTAGTCATTACTCACTTAATGGACTTCTTGCTACTGTGAATAGAGGTACAATGAACATGGAAGAGTATTTCTGTTGTAGGATATGGCATCCTTAGGTATATGCCCAGGAGTGGTATAGCTGGGTCATATTGCAGCATTGAACTTATCCTTAACTTTTTGAGGAACTTCCAGTAATTTTTGCAGTGGCTGCACCAGTTTGTGAACCTAACAGAAGCAACTGTGGAAGGCTTTCCTCACCACCATTTGTAGTTATGTTTTCTTTATATTAGCCATTTTGACTGGAGTAGGATGGAATCTCAACGTTGTTTCATTTTCATTTCCCTGGTGACTAAGGATGTATACTTTAAAAAATATTTATTGGCTAGTTACATTTCCTCTTTTGAGAACTCTATGCTGTCCCTTAGTCCATTTATTAAGGTCATGTGTTTTCTTGGTGTTTGTTTTTTGAGTTGTTTGTATATTCTAGATACTAATCTTATATAAGATGTATAGCTGGCAAAGACTGATTAATATTTTCCATTATAGAACAGAAGCTTTTTAATTTGTGAGATGCTACTTGTTCCTTGTTGGTGTCTGATCCCCTGAAGCTAGAATTACAGGCAATTGCAAACTACCTGATGTGGGTATTGGGGACTAAACTCAGGTCCTCTGTAAGAGTAGCAAGCATTCTTAACCACTGAGCCATCTACCCAGCCCTGTACCTGTATCTCTAAGTGCACTTCCCACTTCATCTTCTACTGGTTTCATGACTTTCATTTAAGACTTTGGTCCATTTGGAATTGTCTGTTATGCAGGATGAGGGATAGAGATCAACTTCCCTTTCTCTATGTGTTGATATCCAGTTTTCTAGCACCATTTGTTGAAGATACTGTCTGTTTTCCATATATATATATATATATATATATATATATATATATATATATATATTTGATCCTTTGTCAAAAATCAGGTGGTAATAGTTGTGTGAACTTAGGTCTGGATCATCTGTTCTGTTCCATTGATCTGTGTCTTTTGTACCCATCCCATGCTGTTTGTGTAACATGGCCCTGTAGTGTAGCTGGAAATAGGGTTTTGAGATGCCTCCAGCACTCTTCTGGCAGACTTTTTAGTATATCTTTGGAAATCTTAGGTCTTTGGGCTTCCTTAAGAATTTTAAAAAGTTACCTGTGAAGGATTAAGCTGGAATTAGTATTGAATTTGTATATTTCTTTTAATAAGATAATAATTTTCAAATCCATGAGTATGAGGGATTTTTTTTCATCGCTGGTATTTTCTTTAACTTTTTCAGTGTTTTACATTTTTTATTGTATAATTCTTTCATTTCTTTGCTTAGGTTTATCCCAAGGAATTTTGGTTTTGTTTTGATTTGTTTTGTTTTGCTGAGGTATTTGCTAATGGGAATTTTTCTATAATTTCTTTCTCAGCATAGTCATTATTGGTATAGAGGAAAGTTATTGATTTTTGTGTGTTAGTTTTGTAGCCTGTCACTGTGCTAAAAGTGTTTTTCAGCTCCAAGAGTTCCCAGGTAAAAGTCTTTGGAGTTTCTCATGTATAGAACCATGTCATCTGCAATTAGAGATACTTAAACTTCTTCGTTTCCCACTTGTATTCTTCTTATTGCCTTCTCTTATCTTATTGCTTAGCTACACCTAAGACTTCAGTCTCTATGTTGAACAAGGTGCAGAAAGTGGGAATCTTTTTCTTCTTCCTGCTCTTAATGGGAATGCTATGAATTTTCTCCATTTAATATAATGTTGACCATAGATTTGTCATAATAGCCTTTTTTATTAAGTTGAAATGTGTTTCTCTCAACCCCTCATCTCTCCCAGGCTTTTATCATGAAAAGATTTTAGATTTTGTTAAAGACCTTTTCTCTCAAAGACCTATTGAGATAATGATGTGCTTTCTGTCTTTGAGACCATTTATGTGATGAATTACATTTGTTGATTTACACATGTTGGCTATCCCTCTATTTCTGTTCGAGAGCCAACTTGATCCTGGTGGATGTTCTTTCTGATGTATTCTTAAATTTGGTTCTTTTGAAAGTTTTCATATCTATGTTCAACAAGGAGATGTCTGTGATTTTCTTTTCTCTCTTCTTTTTTCGTTTTTTTTCTTCCTTCCCTCCTTCCTTCCTTTTTTTGTTGTGCGTTTGTCTGGTTTTGGAATCAGAATAATACAAGCTTCATAAAAACTTCATTGTTTTCAATAATTTGAAAAGTGTTGGTGCTGGTTCTTCATAGATTTCTGTCCCAAATCCATCTGAACCTGGGCTTGTTTTAGTTCAGAGATTTTTAGTTACTGCTCCACTCTTACTGCTTGTTACACATCTATTTAAGTTATTTATTTCATATTGGATTAAATTTGGTCAGTCATTTGCTTCTAGAAATCTATTTCTTTCATATTTTCTAGTTTACTGGAATGTAAATTTTAAGGTATGCTCTATAGGTATTCCAGATTTCATTGGTATCTGTGGAGATGTCTCCATTTTCTGTTTTCTTTTTTTTTTTCTTTGAAACGGATTATTGAAAGTAAAGCTTGCCAGCACATATTCATCATCCCTCCAAAATACAGCTTGACACATTCAGTATTGTGGCCTCAAACAATGAGTAAATTCTGCTTTTAGAACCCTGTAATTGCTTCCTGCAATATCTCAACCCATTAAAGATGTGTGGATGGATCCCCTTCTTCTGTTTTCTTTTTTAACTTAGGTGTTTTCTTCTAGTGAATTTGGCTGAAGATTAGTCAATATTGTTTATCTTTTCAAAGAACAAATGTTTTCGTCTCAATGGTTCTTGGTATTTTTTGTTTCCATTTCATTACATTTGCTTAGATTTTAGTTATTTCTCCCTGACTATTGATTAGTGTTTCATTTGTTCTTTTTTCTCTAATGCCTTAAGGTGCATCATTAAATCATTTATTTGAGATTTCACTGTTTTTTAAGCTAATCACTGAGAACTATAAAACTTCCTCTGAGGACTGCCTTCAATTTATCACACAGTTTATTCTGTGAATTTGTCTTCATTCAATTCTGAGAATATTTATTTCATTTTTTATTTCTTCAGTGACCATTGGTATCTATTTGTAGTCTTTATCCCATTGTGTTCATATAGAATAAAAGGAATGCCTAAAGTTCTTTATTGTTGAGACTTGCTCTTGTTATATAATATGTGATCTCTTCAGAGAAATTTCAATTAGCTCCTGAGAACAATGTAGATTATGTAGTGTTTGTATGTAACGTTCTGTAGATGTCTGTCAGGTTCTTTGAGCTATGGTATCTTTTAAAAATTCTAATTTGTTTATTATTGGTCTTTATAATGAGCTTAGGCAATTTTAAATATTATTTATTTTAATTTTTAGAAATGCCATCTTTATTTTATTTATAAAATGTTATCTCTTAAATGGCTTAAGTTTCTAAATAGTCCTCTTAAACATGTTTGATTTCTACTGTTTTTTGTAATTACAGAGCTCCAGTTTTCTGAGAGTTTCATGCATTTGTATCATTTCTACTATTTGTTCTCCTCTTTATAACTTCTTCCATGTCCCCTTTCCCTCCCAAATTCATAACCTTTTATTCTGCAATTATTGTTGTTTTTATGTGCATATATCCACAGACATAGACAGACAATACACACACACACACACACACACACACACACACACACACCCTGTTGATTTCCTTTAGTGTTGCTTGTACATATGTATTTAACACTGGCTACAGCTGGCCACTTGGTACTGGATAATCAATTAGAGAGCTCTTCCCTGGGGAAGAGTGATTCTTCCTTTCTCACTGGTTATTAATTGCCTGCCGTTCCTCATCTAGGAGTAGAGTTGTGAGAGTTCCCACAACCACCTTCATATGATAATTGTTCATCTCTTGTTTAGGCAATATTACTGTTTGTTTGCTTGGTTTGGTTTTCAAGACAGAGTTTCTCTGTGAAGCTCTGGCTATCCTGGAGCTTAGTCGCTTAGACTGTCTTGATCAACAACTTGAAGGATAGACCCCCACATCTGACACTAGGACTTTTGCTGGATAGCCTATGAGGCCTTCTGACCTCATAGGGTGACCCGTGGTGAGAGTCTAAATCTGGTGCTCTTGCAAACCTAAAGTGGTAATTGACAATTGGGGGCAAACTGTGGTTATACTCCTGGAGAGCCATCACTGGGGTAAAGTATATTTTCTGACTTCAAAAGGTGAATGGGAGCTGTAACCAAAGTGTGGGTAGTCTCCCTATCTCAAAAATGCCACCAACTGCTTTTCTGTTTATAATATGGAATTTTGCCATGCATAGAGAAACCATGGTGTGAAGCTATTGTGAACATGGCTTATTACTGAGTGGGGTTTTCAGTTTGGAGAAGTACGTATGTAATCTTGGTGATATCTGCTCATAAAAAAAATTCAGAAGTGCTTCTGTACAGTTTCTAGGTTCTTGTATACCCACATACCTGAGCAGAAGTGGGGACTGTTCACTAGGAAACGTCAGATTTTCTGATAGGAGGCCAGCCTGAGCAGACTGAAAGTTTAGCAGCTCAAAGGGCCCCTTACTACAAAGAACTGGGGCTTAAAACTTCTTAACATTTATTTATTCTTTTAAGGTTTTTATGTGTATTTGAGTGGATGCAAGTGTATAGATGTCAGAGGAAAACACGAGGATCAGTTTTTTATTCCACCATGTAAGTCCCATGGGTCAAACTCAGGTATCAACCTTAGCAGCATGTCACTTAATGTGCTGGGCCATCTCACCAGCCCAAGAGCTGGAATTTTTACATTATCTTCATAGGAGTTTTTGGCTGATGTGCATAGTGTGAGCTTATCTGTTGCATGAAGTTCTGCATACAACTTCATGTGTCACTACATGTCCACCCAGGGGCAAGTGTTTCATTATTATTTGAAACATAGAACATTTTTGAACACCCTATGGTGGCTTCTGTGCCTAGACTGTGGCAAGTTGAAGTCTCAAAGAGATTTCTAGACTTCTTGTTTTTCAACTAGGTTTTTTTTTTTTCATATACCAGTTTTGTAAGTCTTGACCCAAAGTCTCCTAGACCTCACTGTCTGCCCTATTCCCGTCCTCAGTGGGTCTGAGCATACAATAATCCAGCATAGTCTTAAAGCCACCAATGTGTTTCTTGCTAGAAAATTTTGAAGCTTTCCCTTATGTTGGATATAGAACACTGGTTCCAAAATTATATTTATAAAAATGTCTAATGAAGTGGATTCTGTAAAAAAAAAAATAAGTAGAAGGTAGTGTAATGACAACGATTAAAACTGAAGGAAATGACACTCACAGGACCAGAAATTTCACCCTAGGATGTGAACTGGTCAAGAAAAATATCTCAAAATTCCAAGGATTGATAGAGATCTTTAGCCCATTTGAGACATGGGATTGAAGAGCTTGTATACTTCAGATGAAACCCAAGAGCTTTCAAAAACTCTAGCAGTTTGTAAAACAAGCATAAGATTTCATCTTATTTCACATATTATAGACCATAAGGCAGTTACAGTATTTCAGATAGCTTTATTAGCTGATAATTGTTTCTCCTTAAAAACAATCCAGGGAAGCAAAGCTGTTAAGATAGCAGGTTTTATAAAGGCTAACTGTTGGGGCTGGAGAGATGGCTCAGTGACTAAGAACACTAACTGCTTATCCAGAAGACTCATGTGTGATTACCAGCACCCACATAGTGGCTCACAGCTCTCTGTAATTTCAATTCCAGGGGATCTGACACCCTCTTCTGATCTCCAAGGGTACTGTATTCATGTGATACACAAACATGCATGTAGGAAAAACATGTGTAAATATAAAATAATATAAAAGTCCTCAAAAAGAATAAAATTGTTTCAACCTGTGAATCTAAATTCCTCTGAATCAACAACTTAAAGGAAATTTTAGAAAATTTTATTTTCTTATTTCCCTGGGAAAGGAAAAGTAGAAGTGCTTTCCTACAGTAGTAGTTCTAAAATTGTGGTTTTTGGAGCCCAACGAACTTTTGAATTGGGGCAGGAGAGGTAAGTTTCAAGTGTATTTTATAATGGCATTTATAGCTTGGAAATATTCCAAATATTCACCAGTTAATTTAAAATTATATTTTTACCAAAGATGATTCTTTAGGCCTATCCCACAAAAAGCCTATACATGCATGTCACAATTATAACAGTCACATTGTAGAGCAACCAAGGATCTATGAGTTCCTGAATGGAAAAGTAAAACCAATTGTTTCTGTCTCATCAAATGTACCATTAAAAGGAATGGTGTACTCTTCCATAGCATGATGCTAACAAAAAACAAACCAGACACACAAGGCCACATACTATATGATTTTCTTAGATAAGCAAAATGTCCTGCTAGTAACAGAGAATATATTAATCACTATCAGGGTCCGAGAAGTGAGAAACGGGAAAAGACTTTGAATGGATACATAGTTTCTCTGCTAAATTAGATATTGATAATGAATGATTTTATGAATATACTTAACACCACCAGATTTTGTTCTTCTTTTTTTTTTCCTTCTGGAGCTGAGGACCAAAAACCCAGGGCTTTGTGCTTGCTAGGTAAGCATTCTACCACTGAGCTAAATCCCCAGTCCCTAAATTGTATTCTTTATAATGGTGACCTTCATAGTATCTGAGTTTTAACTCAATAAACATAAAAGCATTTTGCATTTTTTTCTTTGGTTTCTCTGTGTAGCTTTTGGAACCTATCCTGGCACTCGATCTGGAGACCAGGCTGGCCTTGAACTCACAGAGATCCCCCTGCCTCTGCCTCCCGAGTGCTGGGATTCAAGGTGTGTGCCACCAACGCCTGGCAAGTAGTTTGCATTTAAACATAAATTATGTTTCTATTAAAAATTACTCTATTTTTGTGGGGTTTGTTTGTTTGTTTGTTTTTTGAGACAGGGTTTCTCTGTGCAGTTTTGTAACCTCTCCTGGAATTCACTTTGTAGACCAGGCTGTCCTCGAACTCACAGAGATCAGCCTGCCTCTGCCTCTGGAGTGCTGGGATTAAAGGCATGTACCACCACTGCCTGACAAAAATTATTCTATTTCTTTTTTTTAATTATAAAGCTGAAATTGTTCTATTTCTAAACAAAAAAATCAGAGTCACATTGCTCCATGTTTTATTTAATCTGTTTTGTATTTTACTGGAAATAATTGGATTCTTTTGCTTGTTTCTGCATTAAATCTATTTTATTTATACCATTTTGATTGAAATATTTTTTAAAATGACATCATAAATTAATTTATTTGTAAAATAGAGGAGCATTATAATAGATTATTCACATAATTGTGGAATGTTTTCTCTGACATATTAATATTTGACATGTGGTGGTTCTTATAGTGTAGTCTAAGTTTATAATCATGAATCTCTAAGTGATGTTGATTTAGCTACAATCATTCATAGGTTGGACTAGACGGAGATGACAGGTCACTCCTTCACTTACAATGACTGGCAGTAGAACAGGGAAGTCCACTGGATTCTCAGCAGCCTTAATTTTCTTTGGAGGACGTCTTCATATTCCCTGGGGTTTTTATAGGATGCTAGATAGATTCCAGAAAGAAAATCTCCAACAGAAAGGGGAAATCTGTTAATGTTTAAAGACCTAACATGAGGAGTTAGTGTTAATTTCCCCACATTCTGTAGAACAAAACTGTAGTGTTTGCCTAGATTTGAGAGCATAAAAATATTTCACTTTTTTAAAATGAGAAATTGTCAAGTCATGTGCAGCTATGCTCCACCATACAACCTCTTGTGACATTTCGAATGCTATGAGCATGTGGGTGCTTGGTAAATATTATGATTAGATGTTGCTTTTATACTGTTGCAACTTGTGCTTTGAAATTAAAAGCATCTCTAATTGGACTTTGTTTGAATTATTTAAAGTTTATTGCCAAACAGATAAATTTAATGAGAATGGAGTATTTTACTGCTTTTTATTATCCACCCGCCCCTTTTAATTTGTGTCATTATGGTTTAGTTTTGTTGTTTATATTTAATTACTTAAGAACAATTTCTTTTCATGTAATAATAAAAAGTACAATATAAATAGAATGTTGAGTGTGTGTCTCAGTATCAGCGTGTTGCATCTAGAATAAACAGCCTCACGTCCCCCCAGTATTGATTCAGCAAGGGTGACTTGGTTTTGTCTTTAAAGATTACCTATCAGCCATAGAAGATACATCAGGGCTTAATTCATGTAAGAACTTAATTAGAACCTTTGGAAGACGCTAAACCTATAATAGATTAAATAAAATGTATTTTGTAATTTGGAGACCACAAAAGGGTGAGCAAAAAATAATCTTTCAAACTAGCTACAGACTTCACATTATTTGTCATACATTCTGAACTTAAAATGCCCACGACATGCCTTCCACATCTCCTGTAAGGTTCTCTGGGAAAGGTGATATTATATGCAGGCCCAGGTTCAAAATTCTTCCTTGTTATTGAGCGTTTATGTAATTTGGGGATTTCAATGGCTACCAAAGCATGCTAAAGGCATCATTCTTTCAGCTGCCCCTGGAAGTTGCTGCTGGAATTTTGAAATTGCTTTCTGAAAGGCCTATTCAGGGAGCATTGAAAATTAAGGTTTTTCTCCATTGCAAAATGGCAGTGTGTCTGCTAGTGGAGGTGTTAGGCTAGACATACCTGCTGTTACTGATCAGGGCAAATGACGCACCGTGCTCCTTCTTACAAGCAAAATCAGGAAGCTAATGCTTGATTGACAGACTGTCATATTGAAAATCTGAAGGCTACATTTGCTTAAAATTATTTGGTGGAATAACATTATATAGCTTGAAACCTGTTGTAGAAAACCTCTATGCAGCACTGTGGTCAGCTCACAGCACCGAAGCCTGATTGGTCCCCATTGCTCTTTGAAACAGCAGATCACCTTACTACAGGGCAATGAGTGTCCCTCGGGAACCCTCTGGATAACTTAGTCACATCTGAAAACCCGGGATTTTAAATTTTCAGTATTCTTGAGAGGGCCCTACAGAAGGAGAAGGCACATTTCAGGTAAATGTTGACAGGAGACTAAACCCTCATTAGGTTAGTTTCCAGATTATATCTGAGCAAGCTGCAATTATGCCCTGCTACCCTATAGAGTATAAGAAAGAGCAACCCTCTTCACAGACTGTTCTAGATTGTGTAGCCCTTTCATAAATTCTGTAGCAATCCTGGTGTGGTTCTGTGGTTCCCTGAGTGTCCCATATTTCCTTTCATTGCATTTTGACCTTGCTATATGGTTTGACTTTCCTGGTTAGTTTTGGTTGAGTTCATACTTCAGTGAAGGCACTCTGTGAGTTGTCTTGTATATAGACAATTTCATGAGGCTCACATGGGATCTGGGGAAGGTCACCCTCCAGAAGGCAGGCTGGATCCCTCACTGTGTGTTAACAATCTTATCCCCTCTCCAATGCTGCATTTCCAGGCAACCCATAAAAGATCCTTTACCCACCCTTTGCCAATTTTCAGTTCTCAGCTCATGCCAAAACTAACTTGTGTTTATCTCCTTCTTTGTATTCCTAAAGCAGCTATACTTAATTAGTATGTAATTGAACATTAATCATTTCACTCTTTTTTCTACGAATTCAACCATTTATTGATTTTCCTGTTCAACAAGCATTTATCATGCTTCTTGGTGTAATTCCCAATGAAAGATTCCTATTCCTGTGATGAAGATGAGAGTTATAGTCAATTTTGACCATCATAACTAGGCACATAAAGAAGCAATAATCATAACATAAGGCACTATGTACAAAGTAGCACCCCTGGAACTTATTAATGTGATTTCCTCAAATAGACTCTATTCCATTAAAAAAGATACTCTTTCATGTGTGGAGATGAAGATGTGTGAAATGGGGTTAGAGCTGGACAGATGGACATAGTTTTGCAAGGTGCAAAAAAATGGTGCGGAATTTCTTTGGTGGTAAAAGGAAGTAACTTATGAAAGCACAATAGAATTTAGAGGATTTCATGGGAAGATTAAGAAATTAAGAGATAATAGGAAAGAAGGTCTTATTTGATTAAAACTATGTCAACATCTCCAGATACAGAAAACTGCCTTGTTTTGTTTAGAGTCTTCAACGTTTTTTTAAGATACTGATCTATTAACTGAGGTCCCTCTGGGTTGCTATTCTACTATAGTGCAAAGTTTTTTTTCACAATAGTATATAGAAATTATTATAGCAAACTCTTGATTATATGACACCAAATAAGCCTGTTTACAGGTTGGTTCTAAAACCCAGTGGAAACCCAAAATCTTAGAAGTCATAAAAAATACACATGTTAAAAGTAGTCTGTAAATTTGGAGCTTCAGAATAACCAATAAACTCCACTTTCTCTCTATTGCATTATGGGAATATAATTTGCCTCTACAGACAACATTATATTATAAAGGACTATGTGCCGGGATGTAGCTCTTGTTTAGCATGTATAGTGTGTTCAGTTCAATTTCCAGTACCACCCACACAAATATAGTCATTTGTTACCTTCAAGTTAAAATCCATCATTGTCTCAGAACTCAGTCTACTAGAAAGATTAATCCATGGTTGGTCAGATATCTTCTAGAGTGGTGACAGACCGGAGACCACTTGTTCTTCTGGAGACCATTAGTACACTTGTTCTGCAGTTTGTAAAGTCATCTGTTTTTTGTATAAAGTTGAATTTACACTGTGAAGAAATTTGCCCATCACTAATGTTAGAAATAAGTACAAATTCTGAAAGAAACCTAAAAAAAAAATCAAAGCCCACTTTTTTTAAAATGGAGTTTTGTATACAGGAACAACATGAAAGAGTTTTCCTTCTACATTCACCAGCATCTTGACAGTAAACCCACCATGTTTGTGGAATAAGAGTATGGATGGAGGAAGGAAGGAAGAAAAAAACTCAAAGAATTTAAAAATCAATGGTGATATTGTAGTTGTAAAAGGATTATATAATTACCCTCTTGTCTTCTAGCAGTTTGAGTCATCTGATTTCTTGGAGAAATCTTTCTTATTTTTAGTACTTCTGTGCTTTAGAATTTTATTATTTTGAAGAGTTTTTCCTCCATATGAAGTAAGCTGTTTTACATTACTTTTAATATAAAAAGAAACATAAGCAAAGCCCACAATTGTCTGTGGTTTAATAGCTATTCTCCTCATAGTCTCTCAAAGATCCTCGGGTTGCCATAAGCCCAAAATGAAATCCATTATTAGAATACTCCCTCTTCCAGGCTTTTATTTCTAATATGTTGTTTATTTTTAATCATCTTTTGAATTATTGACTATTTCTTGGTGTCTTCTAATGGCATTCCTGTTTGTTTTATGCACTTTGTGCTGCAGATTTCATGTTTCTGCCTCACTCCATTATATGTAATGGCTTAGCTTTGAAGTTTTTGCTTGATATAAGGGGGTGTTAATTTGCTTTAACACATTATTGTCTAAAATAGTTCAGGTTCTGTAAAAGCTTTATCTTGAAACACTCTGAAAAGTAGTTTCTTTTTTATTCTCCTATTCATAGAAGATGCTTGTAATTCCCCCATGCATTCTTGACGCATGCTGAGATAGTAAGCAGCCACTGACTGGCTCTGCTAGATAATGCTGAAATGCATAGACTTGGATTTCAAAGGAATTGTTATGTTTTCCTATGACAGTATCCTTCCAATATTTTATTACTACCCACATCATTTTAACCCAAGCCTTCTGGCAGTTATTTTGCTGATTGTCTCCTAATTGTTTCTCTTTTCTTCAGCTTGACTCCACAGAATGACATATCTATTTTCTCTGGACTTTCCTGCAATTTTTAACTGAACCCCTAGAGTACTATAGTCCTGTCTTATTCTCTTCTGTTCTTCCCCAATGAAGCATGACTAGCAGATTGTTGTATCCTTGAGAGGCAAGTTCTTAGAATGGAGTGGCAGGTCGATGGGCAGAATCAACAGTGCAGTAACAATACTAATTCAACTCCAATTAGATTTTAAAAATTGGTTGGCTTTTTAGGCTAGCAGTGATGTGAAAGGAACTGTTGGTCCCACTGGGATTTTGTTCTTCCCTACTAGGTTGCTAGGGGGAGGTGGTGGTAAAATAGGAGGGATCCAAGAATAGGAAAATTAAAATAATTTTGGTGGTCTTTAAGATGGTGATGATATCACGGTTAGGCTATATTTGCCAAACATTTATTATTTATCATATGCAAAGTTAAGACTTCTATGCAATACCCATCTTGAGTGTGTGTCAGTTGCCTTCATTGTCAGTGTGTTGGCTTCCTTTTTCTTCAAATGACTACATGTAAAGTGGCTTATTATGATATATCTTTACTTTATTTCTGTGAGTCAAAAGTCAAGTGTGTCATGAGGCTATGGCCAAGGTTTCAGCCAGGGCCAGATTTTCCTAGGGAGGCAGAACTTGGTGTGAATGTGCTGTATTATTTTTTTATTTGTTCATTTGTTTGCTTTTCTTGATGTAGCTATTCAGTTACTTGTGATTGTTGGACTGCGATTGTTGACTGGCTGCCATCCAGAGCTGCCCTCAGTTCTTAAGGCTGCCTTAGTTCCTTGTCATATACATTCTCCAGTATGGCTGCATGCTTCCTCCAAGCCGTCAGTGGGAGTCAGTGATGAAGACTCCTTCAATATGGATTCTACAAGTTTATGTAATGAACTCACACTTTATAATCATCTATATCCTATCATCTTTTCAACATTCTACTGCTTAGAAGTAAATCAGAGGTGTTTTATATACTCAACAGGAAAGGAAACCATAGGAAATGGAGACAGAAATCATGTGAGGGAGTCCTTGTAGGAATTTCTCCATGAGCCAATATTGCTATTTGTCTTCCAATACCTACCTTGCCCCTGTGTACCCAAAAGCAGATTATTACCTGAACATAAATCACCTGCAATGAAAACTTACTTACTTAGCTTCTCTCCTAGGCTTGACATTGCAATGAAGCATGGAGGTAAGTAAAGTAATCTGCAAGTCTTGGGTTGTAGATTCTCCATCATTCTCTGAGGATCTCCTCATTTCCTCAGTGTGAGAGAAAAAGAAAGTTTTATATTGAACCTAATTTTTAGTGTTTTAAAAGATGTTTGTGCATGAATATTTTGTTCATCAAACTTATTCCTACCCCATATCACCCTTCCCATTGGTTCTCTTTATTCTTCACACAATTTCTCTTCTACTTTAATGCTATGTGTGATCTTATGTGCTGTATAAAATCTAGAAACTACAAATGAGAGAAAACATATTTGTCTTTCTGTAACTGTCTTAATTTGCTTAATGCAATTGTCTCCAATTGCCTCCATTTTCTTGCAGTCTCCATGACTCCATTTTTCTTTGTAGTTGAAAAGTTCCAATCTGTATAAATACCACATTGATGGCCAATGAGATTGGTTCCATATTGTAAATAGACCTGCAACAAACATAAATGCATAAGTATCTCTGTGGTGTGTTGGCTAGGAGTCCTTTGGTGGATTATTCAGGAGTGGTATATGGTAGGTCTCTTTTCAATTTTTGCCATTTTTTATTTAAATTAGAAACAAGATTGTTTTACATGTCAATGCCAGTTCCCTCTCCCTCCCTTTCTCCTCTGTCCCCCACTAACACCCTACCTATCCCATACCCTTTCTGCTCCCCAGGGAGGCTGAGGCCTTCCATAGGGGACCTTCAAAGTCTGTCATATCATTTGGAGCAGAACCTAGACCCTCCCCCGTGTGTCTAGGCTGAGAGAGTACCCCTCTATGTGGAATGGGCTTCCAAAGTCCATTCCTGTACTAGGGATAAATATTAATCCACTACCAGATGCCCCATAGATTTTTGAGGCCTCCTAACTGACACCCACATTCAGAGGGTCTGGATCAGTCCTATGCTGTTTCCCAGTTGTCAGTCTGGGGTCCATGAGCTCTCCCTTGTTCAGGTCAGCTGTTTCTGTGGGTTTCTCCAGCCTGGTCTTGACCGCTTTGCTAATCACTCCTCCCTCTCTGCAACTAGATTCCAGAGTTCAGCTCAGTGTATAGCTGTAAGTGTCTGCTTCTACTTTCATCAGCTGCTGGATGAAGGCTCTAGGATGGTATATAAATTAGTCAAAATTCTCATTATAAGGGGGTGCATTTAAGGTAGCCTTTCCTCTGTTGCTTAGATTGTTAGTTGGTGTCATCCTTGTAGATCTCCAGACATTTCTCTAGTGACTGATTTCTCTTTAAACCTATAATGGCTCCTTCTACTAATCGGTTAGTGTGCGGTACTTATATGTCAATTTTTTTTTGAGATAGCTTCTTACCAAATTCCTTAGAGGCTGGACTAGTTTACATTCCCAACAGCAGTGTATACTTACCCTTTTGTCTATATCCCATCAGTATTTTGGTTTTTTTTTTTTTCTTGAGACAGGGTTTCCTTAGTAATAACTGACATTCAAAGTTTATTATTTTAGACTGCTTATTCAGGATATTTCATTGAGTTCCTCATCTGGTGGCCAGATTCATGAGAGTGCTGTCTTGTCCTGCCTCTGTTTCTTCTTTTCCAGGGCCCATCAACCTGGGAGGCAGGAGCTAGACTCTTCAGCCCTATGTCTCCATCAGGAGAAGTTCTCGTCTTAACCCTGTGGGCACAAACAATGCTTCTTCTTATTTTGCAGTGAATGGGTTTTTAAGGAACTTGAAGTGACCTCTAGGTACATCTTCAATATAACTATAACATCCTGTTCTCTGTTCTCTGGCTCAGGTGTGTGAAGTATGGCATTTGCCAATCTAATGAGAGTGACTTAAAAGTTTTGGTGAAAGAACTACCCTTGTATATAGCAATAATTCTTTGTAATAGTGTTTTCCAATCTAGCCCCGATCCTACCATAAGAAGAAAAGCTCTGTATACATCCCTTATATCTGCTGGGCAGCAGTCAGCTCATGAGATATATAACCAAGCTTAACTGCTTCAATTTATTGGTCAGTGTTTAAAGAATGGTCTAGAGTAGACATGTACCCCTGAGTTGAGAAATAGCACAAGATAGAAAGACCATGAGGAGTCCTTGACTGTAACAGATTTAGTCACAGCTAACTCATGTGAAGCCAGGTGATTCTAGGCAGCATAAAGCCTGAAGATCATCCTGTGAGTGGTAAGAATTGATGTCCCTGTGCTTGTTCATTCATGCAAATTTCATAAGAGATTGGAATGCTAAAGTGATTCATATTTAAGTAGTAGATTCTTTCTAAATTGTTTATTAGGCTCCACACCTAGAGTGTTTATTTAATGACAGTGTGGTAATGAACTTATTATTGATCTTTAAGATCACAAAGTAACCCTTGCTTATCTAGTGAATTGCACAATGCAGAGGTGCAGCTCTATTTTCTCAGGACATCCTCTGTCTTTCTGTTCTCCTTTCACTTGTTTGTAGCCTTACATTCTGGCTTAAAAACTGGCACTGCAGCCAATGTTTCTCATTTTCTATTTTTTCAAGTATTATGAGGTTTTAAATTATTTTTTGCCTAAATTGATAATAATATATTCAACCTCAAGTAGGTAAAAATTGCCCAACATTTTTGAAATAGAATGAAAATAAGGATCCATTTGTTTCAATCCACCAGGAACTATAGGTATGTTAGGGAGTTAAAGGTAAAAAATAAATGAAACCAAAGGAAAATATGCAGTCTTGTTTTGATTAGGTCATGGACACTACAGGTGTTCTTGGGTACTGTGTGTGAAAAAGAAAGGCAAGTGCTCTAAGAAGCAGGAAATAATGACATGGTATTTAAGTTGGGCCTTACTAAATAGGGGAAGACAGAGCGAATCCTGACCACTGTGAGAATCTCTTGGCATGAAGGACAGCAATTGTTCCCAGACCGGTATGAACATTCTGCAACCTGCCAGAGACTTAAAGGACAGGACTTCAGGAGATAGGCTGGCATGGCCAAGTGAGCTCTCACGGCTGGTATTTAGGGAGTTCTAAAGCAGAAGATGTCTCATTAGCATAGCTGCTTGAAAATTAACTTAAGAACATACATTATGGCTAAAATTCTTAGAAAATCAAATGAAAGACCACATTCATAGTAATTGGGTATACTAGTCATTTTCTTGTTTTAAGAACAACTTATTAGTACCTGAATTGCTATTCTATTCATTCTTCTTAGATATTTGGAGTCATTTATTTGTAGAATTTGTACCAAAAATGAAAGCAACTAAGAGTTCTCAGAAATACTTTTCTGCTTTCATTAATTCTTTACTCATTTTTTTTTATTCCTCTGACAAGCATTAGGTAAGGCTAGGTTTAAGAAAGTGAATATTAGGGGAGGGAGAGGGAACTGGGATTGACATGTAAACAAGTTTGTTTCTAATTTAAGTAAAAATTGTATATAATAAAACCAATTAGTCTTAACTAAAAGAAAAAAAGAAAGAGAATGTTAATACAGGACATTAATCTAGCTGCCAGGGAGGAAATTTTAGCTGTGACAACTTGGAAATCCCTTAAGAAGAATTTTGAGTGCCAAGTATGATATAAAATATGGTAGAGTTTAAATATTCTGGCAGAGATAAAATGCAATGTTATATATTCCTTATTTAACAATCAGTGTTAAAGGAAACCTCTGTTGGGCACTATGGGGCTTCCATGTGGTGAAATGGAGAGGATGGAGTCACATGAATTTGTAAATTTGATAAATATTATACATTCACCATGGGAGAGGAAATTGAGTCTTATGTTTTCAGTATAAACATGGTAAAAATTTTGAAGGGAGGAAAGCAGTAACAGAAGTAAAGGCCACCTCTACCTTCACAGGCCATCCACATCCTATTCACATGGCATGTGTAAGTACCAAATAAGAATCATGATCTTTTCTAAGAACATAATGGATACTTTCCTAACACTCCATACTGATTCATTTTTGTCATCTTGACACAAGCTAATGTCATCTAGGAATAGGGGATATCAACTAAGAAAATGTTTCCAGATGATGAGCCTGTGGGTAAGTTTTTTGGAGTATTTTGGGGTTGATGAGCAATGTGTGAGGTCCCAGGATACTGTGGACAGTGCCATCCCTGAACAGGTGGCTCTGGGTTTTATATATATCAAGCTGACTGAGCCATAGAAAGCAATCCAGCAAACAACATTCCTCCATGGCCTCTGCTTCAGATTCTGCCTCTGTTGGGTATCTACCAGAGCTCACTTTAAGCTGATAGAAAGTATTAGGTGGCCAGTGACTAGACTGGGTGGGTGTTCAAGACCCCAGTGAAAAAATCATATCCTTGGCTGGCATTCTTCAGCTAACAAGAACAGTTAGCCAGAAGTGAAACTACAGAAGCCAAAAGTCAAGGTTAGTGCATTTAGAGGCTTTCCCAGAACTATGGATCTAGATGGATTAGGTCTTTGTTTTCATTTTGGCAGGTGGTACTATCTACATGCTGAGTTTTACAGCCTGAGTGGTATTTCCATCATGGAGTCAGTTGTGCTAAGTTCTGGGTCCTTATTACATCTCTAGGTTTGACTTCTCTTAATGATGAACTAAAAGCTGTAAGATAAACCCTTTCTTCCCTTGTTTGCTTTGGACATGGCATTTATCACATTAGAAAGCAAACTGAGACACAGCTGCAGTAAAATCATCTTTGAAGCATTGGGATGGGATGTTTAACCTTGTCTGAGCATTATTTTACTTTCTTCTTAACTGTGTCATCACATGCCCTAGGCTCTGTTCCCTAGAAACAGACACCAAGATGTGAGTTTGTGTGCAAGTACTTGACTGAAAGCACTCTTTCCTAGCAGAGAATACTGAGGAGAGTGGGTTAAGAAAAGAGTAAGGCAGATGGAGACCCAGTCTCACCCAAAGTTGAGCCTTGGTCTAATCCCAAAGAGAGCACCTCAGAGTTTTCACACCAGTAGGCACCCTTTGTTCTGTTCCTTCATGAGCCACTCATTGACTAAGTCTACTGTCAGAAGAATGTAGCACTTCCGGACTTTTCTGGGAAGGCCATGCCCAGCAGCTGAGGACATTTCTTAGGAGAAAGTATGTTTCTTAACAGTCTGTACTCATAGCAGCTGAGAGACGGAGGCACTATGGGAAAAGAGCAGTTGTTTTCGACTAGGAGTAATTTTGTCCCTGAGAGACCTTTGGCACAATACTCAAGGATGTTTTTGCTTAGTCTGAATCAGAGAGAGGGTTGATTGAGTTATTGCTGCTGGCATTTAGTAAATAGAGGCCAGGAATGCTGCTAAAGAGCCCGTGATTCACAGAATACCTGTCTACAATGAAAAGTTAATCAGGCTAAATTGTCATTATTGCAAGGGTAATATACACTGGGTAGAGAGAAGCCGAGCATGGCTCTGACAATGACTATTACACCTTCTTTTCCATGCATGCTGCAACTGTAATTTCTATTCTGAGGCAGTAAGACACATTTGTAAAGCTTGGGCTGATCAGTTAAAAAAAACAGTCTAAACCCTCACCCATCTGTTCATGCATGCATTCAACCCATTTTATTAAGTAATTACTGAGCACTTTGTGCAGACTAGGCTAGGTAGTAGGAACGCAGGGACAGGTATAGCATGACTTCTGTTTCCAAGAAGCTTATGAGTTAAGTGAGAGACATCACAGCCTAGTTGCCTTCCCAATAGTATTAGCATTGACTGACTGTATAAAATATAAGAATGGAGAATAGCAAGCCATTGGTTCTGGAAAGGAACTGACATGCAATTGTCTTTTGGGGAATGGACTTTATTAAGAGAAAGGCTGACAGGGACATTAGAAATGAGCAGTACATTTATATTTAAAATAGAATAACAGAGGTTTGAAAGGAAAGAGACACTTCACTTTATAAGCTGGGGAAGAGCTTAACATATGAGAAAGAGAGAGACTGTGAGAGACACGGAGGAGGACTATGAGAGGGATGAGGGAAGGGGACAGGGGAGGGGGCCCTCCAGAGAAATTACCTGAATAACAGCAACAAAAAGTCTGACTTTTATAAGTGTGAGGATTGAGGGAGGGCACTTGTGGGAAGTTTTATACCATATGATTTAGTTCAACATAGAATATGTGATAAACAGTATGGAAAAGTCAGGTACTGGCTTGGACTGTAAATTGGTGGGTCCTGTTAGGCCATATCACAGGCAGCTTCTTTTATTTTTTAATTTACTTTGTAATATTTTTTATTTTTTAGATTATAATATAATTATATCATTCCCCTTCCTTCTTTTAAATTCATAGCCTCTTTTTCTTTCATTGTTATTAGGTGTGGGTTTTCCTAAATAAATAATACGACTTTCTCTGTCCCTATAATGTTATTTATATGTATATATTTTTCAGAGTTGAGCATTCTACTTGGTATCAGGTAACCAACTGGTATGCTCCTCCAAGGACAATTTCTCCTCCTCCCAGCATTTTTTTAGTTGCCTGTATTCTTGTAAGGTCAAGACACTGTTAGCTCAAGTCTATTGGTGTCATCCTTGTGGAGGTCTTGTTTGGCCATTTGGATGAGATTTTGTGGTGACTTTCCTAAGAGACAATCTCACAGCAATCCTCCTCTTCCTCTGGCTTTTAAAATCTTACCCTTTCTGAGGAGTGGGGGGGGGTGGATTGGGGAAAGGTGGGAGTGGGGAGAAGAGGAGGGAGGGGAACTCTGGTTGATATGTAAAATGAATACATAAAATAAAACTTAATTTTAAAAAAGTCTTGCCATTCTCTTTTACGGTGATCACTAAGCCTTTGGTGCAGGAGTTGTATTGTAGGTGTGTCCATTGGGACTGGGCTCCACAGCTCTGCATTTTGATTGGTTGCAATTTTCTATAATGGTATCTGTGATGTAATGAGAAATTTTCTTGATATGGAGTGAGGACTACACTTATCTGTGGGTATAAGAATAAATATTTTGAGTGTAGTTAAGAATTACACTGGTTTAGTAAAGTGGTGGTTGTAGGTTTTCAATTTCAAGGTCCATGACTTCACTAGCAATGGCACTTGGCTCCAGTACCAGGCAGGATTTCCCTCTTGTTAAGTGATGTTTAAGTCCAATTAGGAAGCTGTTGGTTATCCCTAGCATAGGTGTGGACTTTGGGAGCCCATTCCACATAGAGGAATACTCCCTGAGCCAAGACACACGGGGGTGGGCCTAGGCCCTACCAAAGGATACGGTAGACTCTGATGACACCCTATGGAAGGCCTCACCATCTAGGGGGAGCAGAAAGGATATGGGATAGGTAGAGTTTTAGTTAGGGTGGGGTAGGGGAGGATGGGAGGGAGAAGGGAACTGGGATTGTCATCTAAAACAATCTTGTTTCTAATTCAAATAAAAAATCTGAAAGAAAACAAGCTGTTGGTTATTACCAAGGTGCCACTGTTACACCCTGAAGATTTTAGTATCATCGCTGTTAATTGTTGTAATTCAAAGGTATTATAGCTGGGTAGGACCATTAATTACCTCCGTCCTTTGGAAGCTTGCATGGTGCCTCTTGCTACCATGAGAGCCTGTCCTTAGGGAAGAAGCTTTCAGGTCAGATACAGCTTGGGTCTTATGGGCCTTGTGTCCAAAGTGCATGGTGTCATAAGCAATAGGGACTTACCTTTCATGTTTTTTTTGACAGGAGTCAACCAGGAGCAATAGCAATAGCTTATAATGTTTTGGGAGTCCATGGACAACCATGATCAGCAATTCAAAAGGGGGCTTTTCATACCTGATGTTTGGGTTTTTGCTAGGTAGTCTATGAGTCTTGTTAGTCAAGTTGGGAAATTTTAATTGAAACTACATATTTATATGTATGCCCAGTGTACTGATTATATATGTATTCTAGGCAGACAGATAACACGATTCCTTATGTCTTTTTCAGCCGTCCCTACTGTTCTTTTCCCTTCCTTCTGTAATTATACCCTTTTGCCCCCCAATGAAAGCCCCACTCCCTTTATTGCCAATTCTGACATTCAGAATAGTTTTAGCCTATTGTTCTTTCCTCCATCTGCACAATGGTCCCTCTTTGCTTTCTTTGTTTCTGCATTTATCCCAGATAATATACTCACATGTGAAGATTTGGACTATGAATCATACATGAGAGGAAACATGTGAAGTTTGTATTTCTGGGCCTGGCTTACTGCATTAATATGGTATTTTTTAGTTTCATCCATTTACCTGCAAACTTCATAGTTTCATTTTTCTTTATAGCTGAATAGTATTCCATTATGTATATGTACCACATTGTCGTTATTCATTCATAATTTGAAAAGTATTTAGGTTATATCAATTTCCTAAGTATTGTGTCTAAAGGAGCAATGAATTGGTCTGAGAAAGTATCTATTGATTAGGATATTCTTAACTCTCTGACCCAGTGAGAAGAACTTCAGGAACTAAGGGCAAGACCTGACTTTTTCATCTTGTGGGATCTGGCTTCTTAAAGGAGAAGGCCCAGGTTCTAACAAATTACATATAAAACAAACATAAATATTCAATCATTTCTCCAACAAATATTTTGGAGTACTTACTATATACCAGGTACTATCACAGGAATTAGAAATAAAGCAATTAACAATATAGAAAATATCTCTATCTCCAAGGAGTGTGCAGTGCATGAAAATAACAAATGAATATCATTCAAAGCAGTAAACAAATAAATGACAAAAATTAATACAGAGAAAAACTATGACAACCAGAGAAGAAAGGGTGGGTTAGAGCTATAAGTACCATATTTTAATAAGGGCAGAGAATCCCATTTAAAAGATGAAGGTTCAGATGAGACCTCAGTAATATAAAGGAATCCACCATTAGAAGATCCTAGGATTGATGGTTTCAGAAAGAGGAAGATGCTTGGCTTCCCAGAGGATCCACAGGCCAGTGTTAATATAATCTCTTGGAAAGGCTGAAGAGTGATAAGGAGTGGGGTTTCTGAGAGGCGAGCAGGGGAAGCTAAGCAACCATGAAGAGTATGTGCTTTGTCCAAACTGTCATGGCATTTTGCTGGAGATTTTAAAAACAGCATTTGGGGAAGAGTACAGTGGTCCAGCAAGGCTACTTCTGCAGTAATGGAGGCTGATGATCACCAGAAAGGAAGCATTTGTGTATAGTATAGTCCTTGCTCTTTCTTCTCTCTAAAGTGCACCATAGACTGTCTTTCGCTCCCATCTTCTAACTGTATTTTATTTAGTAAAGTAGCCACTAGTGGAAAATGTGACAATTTAGGAATAAATTTGACATTTCCGATACATTGTTTTATTTCTGAAGGGAAAACTGGGTTTGAACAGACAGCAAAGCATGTCTCATGCATGTGTTATAAATGGGGATATGGCAACAGAGATAGGGAACCTTTCAGATTAGTGAGGCATGTTAGGTGGCTAACTGTGTAAGATACAGTTGGCATAGTATCTCAACCAAACTCTTTTAACTCTTAAAAGGATTTTAACTCACTTTTTACTCTTAAAAAATGTATAAAATTCTTTACTCTGAAATATGAAGAATTATAAATTGGACTATCACCATGTAATTTATTTACAGTTTGTGTGTTTGTGTGTGTGTGTGTGTGTGTGTGTGTGTGTGTGTGTGTGTGTGTGTGTGTGTGTGTGATTGCATCTTGAAACCTAGACTTTGCAACCATGTTTCAATCTTCTCACAGACTTTCATTATTCAGCAAGTGTTAGTATAGGCTAGATTTGAGTGTGAATGGTACTATTTGTTTATGTAAAATGCATTTATTTTATGTGTTAGAATTCTTTTGTACATGAGTGGCTAATAACATTTTTGATATATTAATAGGGAGCTTAACATAAGCCTAAAGGAGCTTTGGTAGTTTATGGAGATATTTTGCAGACAAGTAGTTTGTTTGAAAACTAATTACTGCATGGAATGCATATACAACATAGATAATCTAGCATTATTCCAATAGTAAAGAAAGGACATTAAGATATTCTTTTGTTAGACTCCTCATTTTGAAGACTCCTTTTCAAGGTTCATATGTGTGTGTTTATCAAAGGTGATCCTGTAACTTGATGTTAAAAGACACTAGATGTTTAGCTGGATTTATAATTGTTTTAAATACCCTCTTATGAATCAAAATAACTAGTTTTGTTTTTGACTGTACTGGAGATCTTATTAAAGTCTTGATATGTTAACGTCAGTAGCAATTGTTTGTAATTTGCAGTCATCTAATGACTGTTTATTTAAAATACATTATATGACAAACTGTCTCTGGGCAGAGAAAAAGGAGTCACATTACGATTCCCATCCATGTGATACTGCACTCATCCCATAGATTGTATTCACAATAGCTGCCTGACTGCTATTTTGTGAGTGTGCAAATAAATTAAGACCGTCTTTGCATGAACAGGCTTTATTATCTCCATACATTCCACTTAGTGCAGTTAATTTATGAATAAGGCAAATATTATGGCCCAATTTTAAAACACAAAAACCTGAAGAACAGCAAAATTGTGACATGGTGATAAACCCTTTCTTTTGCTGAGCAGACAAGTTCATCTGTGGTTAATCACTGCTTCTCCAAGTTTAATGGCACTAACTATTCTTTAAATTGTCAAAGTTGTCCTATAGTTAGCATATTACTCATATGTTCTTGCAAAATTAAAATGCAAATAATGTTTGACTGCATGTTCCTTCTTTCCACTGACATGCTACCAAGTAGTAAACTTTCATTGCACATGAAATTTTCCATCTATTCCTATAGCCAGGAACTGTGACAGCTTATTTATTGGGTATGCCTGGCTCTGGTCTCAAGTTAGAACAGAATTTTGAGTTACTATTTGTGCTCTGTAAGTTACACAGACTGATTCTACTAAGAAGGCAATAGGACAGCTTTATGATACATTCTCATGGAATCATTCATCAGCATGGAAATATAGGTAGAATGTCATGGAAATAAACAGGGATCTCCATATCATGCTCACTAATTTGATTCATTGTTACAGCTATAGCATTTTCTGAAATGACTTTTTTAGCCTTTGTTGTAGACTCTGGCTCACTTTGCACAAAAATCTCTTATTACACATATTATAAAAAATATTTACTGTAGAATGACCTTGAAGAAATTGGACTATTTTCTTTGTGAGATAGGGTCTTGTATGTGGCCAAAAATGCCCTGGAATTCACTGTTAATCCAGGCTGGCCTCAACTTACCTTGTGGTCCTTAGCCTTAACCTCCTGCATACTGGAATTACAGATGTATGAATCTGTGTGACTAGATCACCTGCTAAAATTTTAGATTGAAAATCTAAACCCTCGTCAATTCTTTTGCTAAATGTATATACAGTGTATATGTGTGTATATGCTTAGAAATGCATAGAAAGTTCCCAGGTCGATTCTTCACAGTAGCCCAAGACTCAGAAATGACCCAGGTGTCCTTTAATGGAATGGTGGCCAAATATGTTTTGGTAGATTGGTATAGTGAAACAATATACAAATAGCAGTGGAAGAAGTAGCACTTTACAAGAGTTTCTCGTACTCTTATTCTTCATCTAAATAGTGGTATCCAAGCATTTACAGTACATTTATGTACAGTATATTAACTATGTTTCTCAAATTCTGAAAAAGCACTTACTCAACATACTTAACCCTGCAATTCTTCTGGGGATTGATATTTATAGAAGGACTTTTCAGAATAAAAGTGATAGTGGTCCTTGTGGAAGCCTCCAGATCCTGATTTTATATTCTGTTAAAAACCCTCAATGGATAAATGGACTGTAATAGCATGTGTATGTTCTGTATCCTGTTTCTGAGTCATTTCTGGAGATGACAGAGCAGTGTGCCCCATACCCCAACACCTAGAATTTAGCTACTCTTAAAGTCACTCATGAAAATATGCCTGCTGGTTTAGAGAGGCTTAAACCATTCACAGTTCTTTGTATGGTATGAATTTATCTCCTCTAGAAATAACATATTCATTTACTAAAAATGATATTAGCAAAAGCCTGCCATAGTGTTTCTTTGTGAAAATTTATTACATGCAGCATACTGCAATGTACAAACATCTTATCTCAAAACTGCTCTTGTATTCCATAGCTTTAGGTAGAATATTATGCAGGTATACATTAAATCAATTTTATTTAGTTGCAGAATTTCTTTAGGTTTCCTTTATTGATTTCTTTTCTGACTGTTCTGCTGATGAGAGTTGGATATTAAAGTTACCTCATACTGTACCTAGACCTACTATTCCTGTAGGTTCAGCTTTTGTTTATAAATTGTATCATATATATATATATATGATTATTAATTTTATGGATTGTTTACTTTTTTAATATGTAGGGTTCTTCTCTGTCTCGTCTAATTTGGTTTGTATCAGACATAGCAGAATTATTTGCTTAGTTTTGACTTCTGTTTGTTTGATATATTGCCTTTCATCTTTTCTCTCTTTAATTGTATGGTTCTGTGCCAGTGTGGTATATTTTTATTTTTTTAATGGGGGAGGGGATTGTTCATTTGTTTTGTTTTTGACAAAGTCTCACATACCCTAGACTGGCCTCAAGCTCTGCGTGGCTAAGGATGACCTTTAACAACTGAATCTTCTACTTCTACAGTGTGAGTATTGGGATTGCAGGTTTGGACCTCCACACCCAGTTTATGTGGTGCTGGGGACTGAACCTAGGGCTTTGTGTCTACTAGGTAAGCACTCTATCTAATAGGCTGTGAAGAATAAATAATGGAATCTTATATTAAATCCTGTCATCTAGTCTATATCTTTAATTGGAGAATTAATAGCCTTTACATAAAGATGCTATTGAAAGGGATGCTGATAATTGCTATGATTTTGTTGGTGGTGGTTGTGGCTGATTCAGTTACTGTTCTTTTCTGCTCCCTGAGTCATATACTTTTGGCTGCTTTATTGTGTTGGATGCAGTTTGTGCTTTCTTAGACTTCCTTTGTTCACCTATTCCTCTTGTGTACCTTATTCTTTCCTGTATGCTCTTATGATTGAGGCCGTCTTTTCCCCCTGTATGTATGATTCCTTTAAGTATCTTTGGCAGTTCTGGCTTGGGGTCATGATCTGCTCTAGTTTGTGATTATATTAAAACAATGTCTGTCAATTTTGACAAAATTTTGCTGTATACACTGATATTTCTTGATGGTTATTTATCCGGGGCATACTCAGCTAGAGGGATAAGACTGCAGAAGTCTAGTACTCACACTGGAGCTCACTGTCCTGTCTTTCAGGCAGTGAACATAACTGTAAGTACAGGTACTGCGGGTCTTCCATGGGGAATACTGTTTGTCAGTCTCTTCTCATCAGATGCCTGGCTTACCTTTCAGATGAGCCTTCTCCTTCACCCTCTGGGGAAATGTGGTGGTTGGAAATGTGTTGATTGTCTTCTGGGCTTTAAGGAGATAGACCTCACTGTTCAGGTTCATAAGATCATCAGGTACTTGGAACTTCTCTATCTGTGAAGTCATATGAATAAAAGTTAAGTATCAAAAATTGCCCTTTTGTACCAACAGCACATTGAAATGAATGGAGACCAGTTATGTTTATGTTGATCCATGGTCATTTTATTATTTTGTCAAAAATGATCTTTGTATCCACTGATTTCCATATCTCCTAGCAAACTGAGTGTTTTATGTTATCAAAGATGTGAATTGGAAAAATTCATACATGAATACATTATACATATGATATATATATATATATATATATATATATATATATATATTCCCCTTAAAGCTGTGTGTATATGTGTACTTTTGGATGTGCTACTATAGGGATACTGGCTTGTTTCCCTCTTTTGACACAGATTTAGAATACTTCTAATGGATACAACATGGGATTCTAAAATCAGTTGATATATACCCATAAAGTATGAAATATATTTTGAAATCTGAGTTAATCTTTATCTCTTTAGATTACACATTTTTCTTATAACAGCAAAAATTTCATTTCTACTTGCATTTATTCACATAGATCAAAGTATGTATAGAAAGCCTGTTAGTTTCCTATTGTTTTATGATTACCACAAACTTCATGGTGTATTATGATATAGGTACATCAGCTGACTTCTCTTCTCATGAGGCTGAAATCAAGGTGTCAGCCTCTTGGAATCTTATCTGGAGGCTTTGGGAAAACATTGTCCCCATAGGCATTCAAATAAATTTCAATATTTAGTTCCTTGTGGCTGCTGGACTACAGTTTCTAATTTCTTGTTGGCATCAGCAGAGATCCATTCTCATTTGCATAAATCTCCTCCATCTTCAAAGGCAGCTGTGCCCTACTTAATCTTTCCAGGTATATAGTCTCTCTGACTTCAATGCTACCCATATTTGAAGGAAAGGATATTGTATCAATGTAAAAAAATCACTGGAGTCAATTCTTAGAATTCTTCCGATCACAGATAGATTGCATTTTATTTATGATTATGGAATATCTCCAATATTATTGTTGATAAGGCACCTGATATAGGCAACTAGCTCTACTTGAATATTTAATGTCATTATATTTAGTGACTGATTAGTGGAAATGTATTTTATTTTGAATTTATTATTCTCTTTATTTTAGGATTCTCTTGAAGGTCATCTTAAAATTGGTAAAAAAAATTGATTTTTTTTGTGCATTCATTTGAAGATTGTTAAAATTTTTATTTAGAAGATGATCAGTAACCTGTTCCTTACTCCAGAGGCCTTTCCCTCCAATGTGTCAACAGAGAGGATCTATAGTTGCTTGCTGAGGCCTACATTAGGGTGAAAGCAGAATGTGTTGTGATGAAGCTGAATTTCACAGAGAATGTCCTTCTGAGTGATGTGGCACTGTTGTGGCCCTTTTTATTCAGTGAATCTTGTCTATTTTTGTGCCTTCCACAAGACCTGTTCTACCAGCCATTTTCTAATTGGCAATACTGAAGCTCCTGGGAAACAAACAACTAAAAGCCAGTTGCCTTTTCTCTGTGTTTGACTTTAGCTACAGAAACCTAAAAAGTAACCACTGTGCACTCAGAAGGGTTGCTTTCCACAGGTAGAATAATGGCATCCACAGTAGTCACAATTCTTATGTCCTCTCCCTGAAAAGCCATATTCACATTCAATGTCTTTAGGAAAAGCCATCATGTGTGTTCCTCAGTTTATCTTTGCTGTATTTGGCTTCCATTCATTGAAGAGATAAGTCCCAGACAGGATATACATCTTTGTGGTACTTGCTAATGACTGAATTACCCTCTGGCTGACTCCACCATTTGAGGAGCCCTTTGACTGATCCATTTCCTTCATAACTGGTACTTAATATGCATCAACTTTGTGTCTGTTCTAAAGCTTATAGTCTTCCATTCAACATCGTTCCAAATGTGTCTTTTAATGAGTCAAGTCTCTCTGACATCCCTCCCTATTCTCATCCCACAGCCCCCATACATTTAAAGTTACATTCAGCAGAGCAAAGTTTCCCAATACAGTCATACAGTGGCTTATTCATAGAGCGTGCTGGGAATCGTCTGATGAAGGATAGGGGGCAGCGATGTCATAGTCCTTTCTATGATTCTTTTGTGTGAATTCAGCATCTACATTGATGCCCCTTGAAATAGCTTGACCTCTCAGCTTTGTGACCCCATCTTCTTGTCACTTACCAGGAGGAACACATTTTGAGTCTCTTGACTATTCTCTACCACTTGACTTCTAAGATAAAGAAATGGAAATTTCTTTATCATTGAGACCTTTTCTATTCTCTTACTACTTATAAGTATGAATTTCCCTGTCATACTGTCTAGGTAAGAAAAACTGCCATTATCTCTAGTAGGTTGACTTCTAGATTACTTTTCACCATGGAGGCAAGTCAATGGAAATTTTATGTTCATTGAAGTTTCTTTTCAAAACTCCATATGAACTTTAACCTAATATTCCAAACATGTTCTGTCCAGATCAGGGTAGACTAGACTGTTCCCTTCCTTAAGGTATATATTATACTTTCCATAGTTCAACTTAGTGTCCATTCTATAGCCAAAATAGACATTAGCAGTTGTGTGGTGAAGGATAACCCCTATATATCTAGCCAAAATAGACACTGACAGTTATGTGGTGAAGGATAACCCCTATTCCTTTTTTTTTAAAAGAAGCCTGAGACTACCTTTGAAACCTGTAAGACACAGTATGCTTCTGGCTCCATTTCAAATTATGGTTGACTGAATTATCAAGGTGACCTTGCTTGGCTTGTCCATTTATTCTGTTGTACAATCATGCCTTCCCTTCCTCCCCAACATTTCATGTCCTTCTTGCTTAATAGAAATTCAGTGTATTTTCATTGTGTTCTCTCAAGAGCTCTTCATTATCCCTAGTTTCCTTTCCTTCACCCTCACATCAATCTAGCTACCCATCTTTTCCCCCATTACCTACAGGCTGCCGAACGGGGCTTTGATGATCACATGCTTTTTAAAAAAAATTGTCATCTACCCAGTCATAAAATTGTTTTCATTGCTATATTATAACTCTGATTTTGCTACTGTTGTCAGTTGCAATGTAAATATCTGTATTTTCTGATGGTCTTAAGCAATCCCTGTAAAGGGTTGCTCGACCCCAAAAGGGTTCGCACCCACAGGTTGAGAACTGTTGGCCTAGAGTCTCTTAGTTCTATTGCATCTAGAATTTGACTCAGTTCCTTAAAACCAGTTGCTAGTTGTACTCCAACACTATCTGAATATGTAGTTGTGTAACCCAGGCTTGAATCATTGGACAATTTCAATTCTTTGTTTTTCTTTTCTTTTTGAGTATTGTTTGAGAAATATAGTACATATAATTCATTTAAAAAATTGTCTTGTTTGCATCTGGTTTGCCTATAAAAGATTTAGTAGTCCTGCAGGACCTTAGAAGCATGATACAAATCTACATGTGGTTAATCACACCATGTCTTTCCGTTAGCCCCCACTCATGCTCCTCGTTCTGGGCCTTTGCACTTGTGATTTTGTCTGTTTCAGCTTTTCCACTATAGTGGAGATTTGGTTATATGCATTCTAGTGTATGGTCATGAAAAAGTCAAGATCCTGTAAAGACATAGCTTTAAATTTTTACTTTAACTGATTTTTAAGCTCACATTATTGCCAGTTTAGGATTTCTAAGTTTGCTCTATTTAAAATATAGGCCTCTGTCACATTCTCTTCTCTTCCTTTGCCTTTATTTTTCTTTGCAGGATCTATGTATGTCCTAGGCAGATTTTTCTTGTTCACTCATTTCATCTTCTTCCTAGTTCTTTTTTCCCCAGAACAAAATTTTAATTTAAGTTCTTTAATTACCACTCATATTTACTTATCCATCCCCCCATTCCCTCACCCTCCCATCCTCCCATGTTCCCCCAACCCCCTCAACCCATCCCCCAACTCCTCCCCAGGGACAGTGAGGCCCTCTATCACAGACCTTCAAAGTCTGTCATATCGTTTGGGGGAGGGTCCAGGCTCTCCTTGCTGTATCTGGGCTGCAATAGTATCCCTCCATAGGGAATGGGCTCCCAAAGTCCATTTGTGCTCTAGGGTTGACGCTGCCTCCACTGTTAGAGGCCTCTTAGACTGCCCTGGCCTCCTAGCTGGCACCCACATTCAGAGGGCTTGGTTCAGTCTAATGCTATTTCCACAGCTTTATGACTAGGGTCTCCATGCTCTCACTAGGTCAGGTCCGCCGTTTCTGCAGGTCTCTCCAGCCCTGTCTTGTCTCTTTTGCTCATCCCTCCTCCCTCTCCACAACTGAATTCCAGTAGTATGGTTCAGTGCTTAGCTGTGGGTGACGTTTCTGCTTCGAACAGCTACTGGATGAAGGCTCTAGGAATGGTAACCAAGGTAGACATCAATCTCATTATAGGGGAAGGGCATCAATGGCATCTTCTTCACCACTGCTTGGATTCTTTCTCCCTAGTTCTTACAGAATGTTAGGATCACGGTTACATAAATAGACAGCTCTATGTCACCTAATAATGGGATAAATTCTGAAAAATATTCATTAGGCATCATAGCCTCTGCTTATACAGCCTTCAAGAGTTGTATAACCCTACTACACCCTTAGGCTACATAGTATATATAGCCTGTGACTCTGAGAATAAAAACTTGTACAGCACACATTAGAATATTATATTGTCAGAATCTAAAATCTAAGTATTTATTCTTACAAATTTATAAAATGTTATATAAAAGATCAAAAATAATATTCTTGAATAGGGTACATATCAGGTTTGGAGCTTGGAGGTCTTTAAGTTTCTATGGGTGAGTAAATGAGTGAACGGTGAGCAACTGTGATGGTTTAGGACATCATTGTCTACTACTGTGAACTCTATAAACACTGTATACTTCAGCTGCACTAAATGTAATTATTTTTTCTCTTTAAATAATGTAACTTTAGCTTACCGTAACACTTTCATTTTATAAATTTTTAATTTTTAAAGTTAGTTGACTCTTATAATAGCAGATTAAAAAATACATGGAGCTATGGAAATATATTTCCTTTCTTTATATTCTAATTCTATAAGCCTTTTCTGTGTTTCCTTTTTCTTTAAAATTTTTCTTGTTGAAGGCTGAGGCACACAGACATTATTAGTTTAGGCCTGACATATTCAAGACCATCATTATCATTGTCTTCCTGCTCTGCAGCTTGTATTCCTGGGAAGACCTCAGGGCAATAGTATAGAGAGGCACCATCTCAAATGATGCAAAGCTACTTTCCAGAATGTCTCCTGGAACCTCCCAGGAACACTTTATAGTTACTTGTTTTTGTGAGAGGCAGTGCACATTAAAATAGCAATAAAATATAATAGTAAGCATATAAATTGGTAATATGATACTGTATGTATTTTATTTTTATTAACAAGGATTATATATGATACATAATTGCATGTGATACACTTTTCAGAGGCTGTCAGGACAATGGATTTATTTATGCCAATCTAGTCACAAACACATGAGTAATGCATCACACTAAGATGTTACAGTGTTTACTGCACTACTGTACAACAGGCATTTTTCAGCTGCATTATAATTTTATGGGATCATTGTGGATATGTGGTCCATTGTTGATTGAAGTATTAGTATGTGGCACATGATTGTGTGTGTGTGTGTGTGTGTGTGTGTGTGTGTGTGTGTGTGTCCATATATACATTATAGAATGTATAATATGGCAATTGCAGCCACAATACAAGGGGAGATGTCTATGAAAAGTTTTTATGTAAAGAACTTAGAACAGATTCTAAAGGATGGAAAAATTTAAGGAGTCAGTGGTGTTACTATTTTCTCAGCTGCTTTTATTCACTGCTGTAATCTAACATCTTAAAAGGCCTGAAATATAATTTGACAAAACTCCCATTAAAATATTATTTTTCACTGTTAGAAAGTGATCTTTTGCCTTTATATTGCAAAGAAAAAAAAGATTGTCTGATAAAAATCTTTGATGTTCTTAGTGTTAACCAAACTTGTAGAGATGTACTTGTCTTTTTGTATGTACTTCAGAAAATTGATACTCCTGGTAGTTTTATACAAAAGTGTAAAAGTTTATTCTACATCTATCTGTCTTGTTTAATCTAAGGAATTTGAACTATTTGTACTCTATCCTTTATTGTACATTAGGGGAACTAATAGTCCTTCTACAACTCAGGCTGGAATTTAATTACCAGTGGGACAGTATTATGAGATGGGACTATTCAAAGGTGATTGTTATGAAGGCACACTCATTATTGTGAGAGTATGTGAATTATCAAGGAAGTGAGTGATTAATCATAATAATCATAAGTATGAATTTGTAATTTTTAAAAATGATTTTGTTATTTTGCTTTTGTCTGTTGTGTGTACTCATTTGCCTTTAACTTGTCAGTTACTTTTCTGTTGCTGTGAAGAGACCATAAACAAAGCCACCTGTAAAAGAAAGCATTCATTGGGACTCATGGTTCCAAAAGATTAGAATCCATGGTAGGGAGCAGCAGGCAAGCAGACATAGCACTAGAACTGTAGGTGAGAGCTTATATCTGATCCACAAGACAGAAGAGAGAAGGGAGAGAGAGAGAGAGAGAGAGAGAGAGAGAGAGAGAGAGAGAGAGAGAGAGAGAACAAGTATGGCCTTATAGCCTTTTAAAATCTTAAAGCCCAGTGTCAGGTCTTCTCCAACAAAGCCACACCTCCTAATCCTTCACAAATAGTTCCATAAAAACCACCACAAGACTTTAAAACACATGGTAATACAGTATGAAGGCCCTTCCTGGGGATCAATACAGTGCTTTTATATTTCTAAACTTCCACAACTTTGATATATATATATATATATATATATATATGTATATATATATATGTGTGTGTATATGTATGTGTGCATATAGATATGATTCCTATATATGTATATATTGCTCATATATAATTATGTATATATGAAATATATACATATATGTATGCATATGAGCCATATATCAATATATAAGTGTATTCAATAAAATTATAGCAGAAACATTTCCAAATCTAGAGAAATACGTGGAATCCAAGTATACAAGGAACTTAGAATGCCAAATATGCATGTACAGATAAAAACTCCCCATGATAAAACAAACTAAATATTGGGAGTAACAGTAGAAAAGTATCTACTTATGAAGGTAAACTTAACCAGACCTCTCAGCTGAAGCTCTAAAATCCAAGAAGCATGCAAAGATTTATTTCATGTTCTGAGAATAAATATCCAAGAAACAGATTTCAACAATCCAGTGAAATCATCATATAAAATTGACAGGGAGATAAAGATCTAAAATAATCATAAGCCAAAGCAATTCATGATTTTTTAGTCAGTGCTGCAGAAGATATGCAAACAAATCCTGTCCACAAACAAGAAAAAAGACAATAAAAATCAGAGAGCTCAAGAAAGGAAAGTTGGTGAGATGAATAAGTAATAAGTAAATGAATGAAAATTAGAAGATAATGAAACATGTTCAACTCAGTTTACAAATAAACTTCTACGATGAATAATTGTGAAAGAAGAAATAGTACTTGAATCAACTAGGAAAAACAATAACAATCAATTAGTACTTCTCAGATAATCCTGGTTGTAAATGCTTTTAACTCTCCAATTAAAGGATGAAGACTAGCTGATTGGAATAAAATGCAAGACCAAGTTTTTGTTGTCTGGATGTCACTGGCAGACACACAGAGATTGAAAGTAATATACCAAGCAAATAGAATCTGAGAGCCAGCAGGACTAGCTATACACATAGTTTAAAAGCTGACTCGCCACAAATTAGTCACATTATAATTTATAATTGAAATATTTCATTTCAATTGTTTTAAATAACAGTTCCTATATGAATTTTAGAAAGTACGTGTGGTCTAGAAAGATAAAACAAAAGAAGCATCTCTCACATTTACCAAAAAGGAACAAACACCCACATATGCACATACAAACTAATGAAATAATGAACATAAGATAATTTTATAGCAATTAGTCCTGGGAATTCTGATGTATTGATGATAATCGATCCTTAAGGAAATTGACAAGTGAGAAAAATTACAGAAATAATAAAAGCTCAAGATGTAAAAAGATCTTGCATTTAACTGGTTGTGGCAATATATGTCTGCAATCCCAGCACGTAAGAAACTGAGGCAGTAGGATGAAGAGTTCCAGACCAGCTTGGAACTCCACTATGAGAATGTCTCTCAAAAACAAAATAAAAAACAAAAACCAAAAAAAAAGAAGAAAGAAAAACTTTCTATCTTAGATATAATAGACTAATCAAATTTTAAGCTACACAAATGAACAAAACTCCTAGTCATATTCTAGTGGTGTTTCTCAGATGTGAAATTAAAGGAAGAGCCTACCTCATTTTCAGGCACAGAATAAGCTAACCTACAAAAGCAAATGACTCAGAAAGCCCACCAGTGTTTTCTGGGAGAAATCATTGTGCACTCTAACCAGGGTATATTTAAATAGAGAAATGATGATCATTAACTCAATAAGGTGAGGAGGGAACATAAATGTTTTATCACTTATTGTTAATTCAAAAACCATGATATAACATAGCTGGAATGCTGGTGTCAGTGTTGAGAAAAAAGGTCACTACCTTTAATAGAAGAAACAATCCATCTAACAATATAATAATTATAAATATGTGCACTAAATATTGGTACACTCCAATTTAATAAAACATATTATTGGGCATGAGGAATAGACCCACATATATCAATAATGAGTAACTTTAATCCTCCACTTTCACCAATATGTTTGCCTTAGGTTTCCTATTGCTGTGAAGATACACCATGATGACCACAGCAACTCATAAAGGAAAACTAATCGGAGCTGGCTTACAGGTGCAGAGGTTTAGTCCATTATTGTTAATGGCAAGAAGCATCACAGCACACAGGCAGACATGGTGCTGGAGAAGAAGCTGAGAATTCTGCATCTAGATCAGCAAGCAGCAAGCAGGGAGAGAGTGACACTGGGTCTGGCTTGAGCTTCTGAAACCTCAAAGCCCACCCTGAGTAACACATCTACTCCAACAAGGCCACACAAATCTCCTAATTGTTCTACTCCCTGTGTGGAAAATAGCCTATGGGGGGCTATTTTCATACAAACCACCACAATGTCTATTATTTTGCCAAAATCATATCCAACCCAACCAAAAGAGAGGGGAGATGCACTTTTTAAAATTAGGGGGAAAGGGAGCCAATGAAATCTAGGATCATTAGAGAGTACAAGATTAAAAAAGAACCTGTAAGTATCTAGAATTGAATAAGTATCTATCCACATATTATTAAAATTTGATCAAGTTATAAGTAACAAACAGATCTATAATAAACACTGAATTTGAAGTGACTGCTCAATAGAAATAAATAAATAAATAAATAAATAAATAAATAAACCAAGGATCAGGTGGATTCACTACCCAATTATATCAGATAATTTAAAAACTGAAACCAGTGCTTCTCAAGTCCTCCACAGAGGATTTGAAATACTGCCAAAATTAGAGAAAGACACAACAAAATAAAGAATCTGTAAATCAATTTCCTTGATAAACACAGACACGTTTTATAATAAAATACTTCCAACCAATCAGCAACACATGAAAAAAATCACATACCATGATTAGGTTGATTTCATTCTATGGGTGCAAGAACTTTTCAGTATATGTACTGTAACGATCACATATAGTAGATATATAGATTCATGAACAAAAATTATGTGATAATCTCAACAGATACAGAAACAGCCTTTAAATAAATTAAACATTCACTTATATTAAAAGTTCAGCAAACTAAAGTGATGAGGATTATATATCAGAAAAAGGCCATGTTGACAAATTTAAGGTTAATGTTATACTTAATGGAAGAAAATTGAGGACATTTTCCTTACATCTGAAACAAGACAAGGTCTCAACTTTCTCTGCTCTGCATATTTCTTAAATTCTTAAGCATGGCAATGGGAGAAATAGGGACAGAAACAGAAAAGGAAATCTTTAAAATATTCCTTTTCTTAGATGGCACAGTGCTGTACATAAAAAACACTCAGTCAGGACTCCATCAAATCAGAATATCCTTAGATCTAATAAACACTTGCTGTAGTGGGACATAACATCAGGTACAAAAATCAGAAGATTTTCCAAGAACAAACTTATTGGAAAAGAAATCAGGAAAACAATTTTATTTATAAAAGACTAAAAATGGAAAAACCATCCAACCAAACAAATTTAAAATAAAAATGAAGACGCCTAAGAAGGAGATGGAATACTGCTACGATAAAAACTATAAAACACTGAAGAAAGAAATTTTACAAAACCAGAAAATGAATGGTTTACATGTTCATGGACAAGCTGAATTAATATTACAAAATATTGCTACTAAAATCAGACACAGATTCAAGACAGTCTTTATCAATATTCTAATGTTAGTCTTCATAGAAAGAGAAGAAAAGCCCTAAAAGTGGAAGCCCAGAAGATTTTTGCTAGCTGTGTCCTACCTGGCAGTTAATGGTATTTAACACCAGTATGGATCTCTCTGTGAGGACTTATATGGATTATGTTACTGAGGTGGGAAGACCTATCCTAAATATATGCAGTACCATCCCATGGACTGGAGTTCAGGACTAAATACAAAAGAGAAAGCCAGCTGAGTACAAGCTTTCATTGCTCTATTCTACCTGACCAAGAGTGTGGGACCAGCAGCCTCCTGCTCCTGCCACCATGACTGTCATGATGTGTTAGACTGTACTATTGAGTAATGAGCCAACCTCCTTTTCCTTAAACTATCCTTTTTTAGGTATTTTCCCCCAATGTTTCAAGTAACACAATAGTCTAAGCAATCCTAGTAACAAAGACATTATGGTACTCACACAGACATACAGATCAGTGGGCTAGGAGGTAAGACTTTGGTATAAACCACACAGCTGCAGGTGCCAATAGCATATTAGAAGAAGGTGGCCTTTTAGCTCATGATTCTTGAGTAACTGAATATGCACATATACATGACTGAATTAGATTGTTATCTTACAGCCTGCACACAAAAGTCAGTTCAAAATGAATCGAATAGATACGAACATAAGACTTCAAACTTCTAGAGGAAACAGAGAGAAAGCAATTCACGACATAGTCACAGGAGAAGGTCTCCCATAGCTCAGGAAATAATGATAGGTAGATTGTATGAAATTAAAAAAAAAAAACTCCTTCTCAGTAAAGGATACAACTGACAGAGTGTAGAGCTAGTCTACAGAACAGCACAGAATATTTGCCAACACATTATCTGACGAGTATTTATTCTGCATAATACACAAGTAACAACACAAAACAACAAAACTCCAAAAGAGCAAGTAATCCAATTAAAGTGGGAAAATGAAGTAAACAGATATTCGGTTTATTTTTTCATATTTTTTTCATTTGAGTTAGAAGCAAGGTTGTTTTACATGTCAATCACAGTTCCCTCTCCCTCCCTTCCTCCCCTACCACTTCCCCAACTAAAACCCTACCTATCACATATCCTTTCTGCTCCCCAGGGAGGGTGAGGCCTTCCATAGGGGGTCATCAGAGTCTATCATATCCTTTGGGATAGGGCCTAGGCCCACACCATATGTCTTGGCTCAGGGAGTATCCCTCTATGTGGAATGGGCTCCAAAAGTCCACACCTATGCTAGGGGTAAGTACTATCTATAACAGGAGGCCCCATAGATTTCCAAGGTCTCCTCACTGAAACCTGCATCCCTGGGGTCTAGATCAGTCCCATGCTGGTTTCTCAGCTATCTGTCCAGGAACAAGAGCTCCCTGTTGTTCAGGTCAGCTGTTTCTGTGGGTTTCACCAGCCTGGTCTGGACCCCTTTGCTCATCACTCGTTATTGTCTGCAACTGGATTGCAATTCAGTTCAGTAATTCGTTGTGGGTGTCTGCTTCTAATTTCGCCAGTTGCTGGATGAAGGCTATAGGATGGCATATAAGTCAGTCATCAATCTCATTATCAGGAGAGAGGATTTAAGGTAGCCTCTCCTCTGTTGCTTAGATTTAGTTGGTGTCATCTTTGTAGATCTCCAGACATTTCTCTATTGCCTCCCTCTATTATGGCATCTCCTTTCTTGTTTTGTTCTATTCTTCCCCCCTACTCAACCTTTCTGTTCCCCCATGTCCTCCTCACCCCTCCTCTTCTCCCCTTCTCATTCTCCTAGCTCCCTCACCCCTCCTCCCATGCTCCCAATTTTCTCAGGAGATCTTGTCCCTTTCCCCTTCTCCAGGGGACCATGTATGTCTCTCTTAGGGTCCTCCTTGTTTACTAGTTTCTCTGGCAGTGTGGATTGTAGGCTGGTAATCCTTTACTCTATGTCTAAAATCCACATATGAGTGAGTACATATCATGTTTGTCTTTTTGTGATTGGGTTACCTCGCTCAGAATGGTTTCTTCTAGTTCCATTCATTTTCCTGCAAATTTCAAGATTCCATTGTTTTTTTCTGCTGAGTAGTACTCCATTGTGTAAATGTATTACATTTTCTCTATCCATTCTTCAGTTGAGGGGCATCTAGGTTGCTTCCCGTTTCTGGCTATTACAAATAGTGCTACTATGACCATAGTTGAACAGATGTCCTTGTTGTATGAATGTGCTTCTTTTGGGTATATGTCTAAGAGTGGAAATGCTGAATCTTATGGTAGACTGATTCCCATTTTCCTGAGAAATTGCCATACTGATTTCCAAAGTGTCTCTACCAGTTGACACTCCCATCAGCAGTGGAGGGGTGTTCCCCTTTCTCCACATCTTCTCCAGCATAAACTATCATTAGTGTTTTTGATTTTAGCCATTCTGACAGGTATGAGGTGGTATCTCAGATTTGTTTTGATTTGCATTTCCCTGATGGCTAAGGATGTTGAGCACTTTCTTAAGTGACTTTCAGCCATTTCAGATTCCTCTATTGGGAATTCTCTATTTAGTTCTGCACCCCACTTTTTAATTGGATTGTTTGGTGATTTGGAGACTAGCTTCTTAAGTTCTTTGTATATTTTGGAAATCAGCCCTCTGTCAAATGTGGGGTTGGTGAATATCTTTTCCCAGTCTGTGGTCTGCGGTTTGTCTTGCTGACTGTGTCCTTTGCCTTACAGAAATTTCTCAGTTTCAGGAGGTCCCATTTATCAATTGTTGATCTCAGTGTCTGTGCTAATGGTGTAACGTTCAGGGATCGGTCTCCTGTGCCAATTAATACAAGGGTATTTCCCACTTTGTCTTCTTATAGGTTCAGTGTGGCTGGTTTTATGTTGAGGTCGTTGATTAATTTGGACTTTTGTGCATGGTGATAGACATGGATCTATCTGCAGTCTTTTACATGCCAGCATCCAGTTATGCCATCACCATTTGTTGAAGATGCTATCTTTATTCCATCGTATAAATTTAGCTTCTTTGTCAAAAATCAGGTGTCCATAGGTGTGTGGGCTAATATCAGGGTTTTCAACTCTATTCCATTGCTCTACCTGTCTATTTTTGTGCCAATACCAAGCTGTTTTGAGGACTACAGCTCTGTAATAGAGCTTGAAGTCAAGGATGGTGATAGCTCCAGAAGTTCCTTTATTGTACAGGGTTGTTTTGGCTATCCTGTGTCTTTTGTTTTTCCATATAAAGTTGAGAATTGTTCTTTCAAGGTCTGTGAAGAATTGTGCTGGGATTTTGATGGGGATTGCATTGAATCTGTAGATTACTTTTGGCAGGATTGCCATTTTTACTGTTGATCCTATCCAAGAACATGGAAGATCCTTCCATTTTCTGGTATCTTCTTTAATTTCTTTCTTTAGAGACTCAAAATTCTTATGGTAGAGGTCTTTCACTTTTTTGGTTAGCGTTACCCCAAGGCATTTTCTGTTGTTTGTGGCAATTGTAAAGGGTGATGTTTCTCTGATTTCTTTCTCCACAAATGTATCATCTGTATATAGTATGGCTACAGATATTTTTAAGTTAATCTTGTATCCTGCCACTTTGCTGAAGGTGTTTATCAGCTGTAGGAGTTCCCTGGTAGAGTTTTTCAGTTCACTTATGTAAACTATCATATCATCTGCAAATAGTGAAAGTTTAACTTCTTCCTTCCCGATTTGCATCCCCTTGATCTCCTTTTGTTGTCTTATTGCTCTACTTAGAACTTCAAGGACAATATTGAAGAGGTATGGAGAGAGTGGACAGCTTTGTCTTGTCCCAGATTTTAGAGGAATTGCATTGAGTTTCTCTCCAGTACTCTGATGTCTGTCCTCTTCTCGTGGATGGAGGCTGGACTGTTACTGGGGCCTTGGCAGTCTCTGGGTGTGTTGGATCCCGCCATGTTTGGATCCTGTGTGCAGTCCCTGGGCCTCAGGTATCCCCGAGCAGGGCAGCAGAACCCAAACCGGAAACAGCCGGTGGCCTCCAGATATTCTTAAAAGAAATACAAATGTCCAGTAATTACAGGAAAAAAAAAACATGTTCAACACCAGCTATCAACTCAAAACTTCATTGGGATTGCAAGTCAACCTCATCTCAATGGTTATCATTAAGAAAACAGCAACATGTGTTGGCATCTCTCTTTAATCTCAGCAACCAGGTGGCAGAAGCAGATAGATCTCTGTGAGTTCAAGACCAGTTTGATCTTCATAGCATGTTCCATACCAGACAGTGCTACATAGTCTAATAAATAAATAGTAAAAAAAAAATCAACAAATACTTATAAGAAGGAGAGTGCTGTGGAGTAATCTTTCTGGACATGTGTGAATATAAGCCATTATGATAGATTTAATAAACAAGCTGACTAGCCAGTCAATGAACAGGATAAAGTTAGGAGTGACAGTCAAACTGAGGATACTGGAATTAAGAAGGGTAGAGTCAGAGGAAGCACCAGGAGACCCAGGAGAAACAAGATGAGCATGCAGTACTAAGAAAAGGTACAAAACCACGTGATAGAGCATAGATAATAAATGTGGGTTAATTTAAATTGTGAGAGCTAGTTAGTAACAAGCCTGAGCTATTGGCCAAGCATTACAATTAATACTAAGTTTCTGAATGATTATTTGGGAAATAGTTGCCAGGACAGGAAAACTATGCCTATAGGAGAGTAAGAGAAGCAATGGAAACTACTGGTGGGAATATGAATTCATACACCCACTATGGAGATCAGGATGGAGTCTCTTTAAGTATGACTACCAGAATAAGAAAATTATCTCCTGTCTTCACATATATGTTATCCCTCTCTCCTAATTTTGTTTTGATGTTTAGAAAATAAATTAGTTTATAGATAATAAGTTAAGATGTAGTTAATCATTAATGTTACTCCTCCATCAAGGAGGAGCCCCCTCAAGTATACATATGGGGAAACTTGAGACTGGAATAGAGATCAAGAAACATAACATTTGAGGAGTTGCTGGGGTTGTTTCTCCCCACCCTCATCCCCATCTTCCTCCTCCTCTTGTTTTCAATGACATCTGTCTTTGCTCAGGTCCTAGTTGTTATTGTTCCCCTAGATTCCATCTCTGACTTTGAACTGTATTTCATCTACTGTACTGGGGTACATACCTACATGAAGCTCTTATATTTGTGATTACTCATTGGGCATATTTTCCTTCACATCTCAAATCCTCCTGTACTCACAAGGTGAGTGTGAGCTAAAACTTTTTTCCAGAATCATGAGTATTTTCCTCGACTACACATTTTTTTTTATTGAAGCATGTTTTCTTTTCATTTTATGAAGTCATTAACTTTTTGAGATCACACCATTTTTCATTATATATTCTCCAAGTTTTGCCACCTAGAATGTGGTAATCACTCACTACTTCTTCTTATATGTGACTGTATGTTGTGAGCTTTAGTCAGGCATTCTTCAAATAAAACTTTGGTAAGCATCCTATCATTAGCCCTGACTTGAATAATTACGCCTCGTACACAAGTCTAGGATAAAGATTGTTAAGCTCTGAGCTTTAAGGGAGTGTGTCAGAATCTCCCAAAACAGTAAGGTGGGAAGAGAACTCCAACTTTCCAACTTCTAGAAGACACTTGATTTAACCCTGTTTTACCATGCATTCAGAACTTTCTACATTGCCAATGGTTTCTGAAGTTTGGGGCATAAAAAAAAAAAAAAACAAAACAGACTTCACAGTATCCAAAACCTCTATAAAACCCTAGGAGCTTGGTGTGGTGGCCCATGCCTTTAATTCTAGCACTTGGGGGGGCAGAGGCAGGTGGATCTCCAGCTTGGGAGTTCAAGGCCAGCCTCATCTCAGAGAGGAGGAGAGCCTGGGCTGTTACACAGAAAAATCCTGTCTCAAAAAAAACAATAACAACAACACTACCAACAACAACAAAACACAATAGCACCCCCCAAAAAAATCAGGATTTGTCCTCATTTTGTTTCTGATGTTTCATTTTGTTCATTTTGGTATATTATTTTGTCATTTTCATCCATTTCTAATTTTTTTTCTCTTGTAGATATTCAGTTATAACCTCAAAGAACAGCACTGATGGTGGAAGAGCAATGATTACACTGGGTGATAAAGTAGGGTGGGTGATTTTTCTGAACGCTGAAGTTGACAGTATTCATCTGGAAGATAAACGGTCACAAGTCAGACAGAAAAATTGTGTTCCAAGTAGCTTTTCTAGCTCTATGGTGATTGGAGTTGTTCTGTGTATTGTTGGGAGCAGCCCCAGTTCTGTATAGTGCTCAGAGAGCAAATTCGTATCTACTATCACAATGCAATGACTTCTACAGCTTGCCCAGAGCAGAACTTGCTGTAATAAAAACTTCTAGATTGGAACATAGTGATGTCATTTGTGTTACTGGCTGTCTCAGTAATCTCTGTGTTGTGTCAACTCTAAGCAAACAGATCTTAGTTTGGAAACCTCAGTAAGCTCTATCATTAGGTATTGCTGAATTGCAGCACCACTTTTTTACAGAGTATATCAGCTGAAGTCTCAGTGAGCAGTGGAGTCTTGATTTTAAGCAGCTCAAGGCATTGGATTAAAATGGTTTCCATCTTCTGACTTTGTATTGAACTCACTTTGAGAGATGCCTTTCTGTGACATTGTCATTCGTTTCAGAGACCCAGTGAGTTGCTTGGCTTCTGGATCCTAATTCCTCCTGTAACAGTATTAAATGAGGAAAGATGTGCTAATCATATCAGCATGGTACTCAAGAAAATATGAAAAAGTCTCAAAGAAAGATGACTATACCCATCTCATAAATGTTCAGTACACTTTAGCAAATCACCTGAGGATTTGCTGTAAGAAATGGCTATGAAGAAGGCTGTATAAATCTCCTCTACAAATTACAGTGTGTGTCTAGAGTTTTCCCATTTTAAATCCATAGAGTCATCATTGGAAATAGCATGTGTCTTGGTTGTGGAAACCTACCAAATAATAATAGTATTAATAATAATAATATGGGAGGGAGCGGGAACTGGGATTGATATGTAAAACAGGATTGATTCTAATTTAAATTAAAAAAGAGAGAAAAATAAAATAATTATTCCATGCCTAATAATAATAATAATAATAACAATAATAATAATAATAATAATAATGAAGAAGTAATAGGAAAGAAAAAGGTAAGGTATGGAGAATAAAAGTCCTGCATCGGTCATTTCATCTTAGTGTCCATCCAAGGGCTCTTCTCTCACTGGGAAAGGATAAACATTCTTCATTTGTCAGCCTTGAACTGGCATTCTGCCAGCACTGCCCCTGACTTGCCTGCTTATTTTCCTTATTTTCCTCATTGTAATCTTCTTCTACAGCATTTTTTTTTTTTTTTTGGTTTTTCGAGACAGGATTTCTCTGTGTAGCTTTGGAACCTATCCTGGCACTCGCTTTGGAGACCAGGCTGGCCTCGAACTCACAGAGACCTGCCTGCCTCTGCCTCCAGAGTGCTGGGATTAAAGGCATGTGCCACCAATGCCAGGCTACAGCATCTTTCTTAAGACCTCCAATTAGAAGTAGTAATTGGAACTTCAGCCATTCCATTATTTTGTTCTTGAATTATTTTTTTAATTGAGTGAGATGAAGCTCTAAAACAAATTTTCTTTGATGGCGAACATCGTTGCTTCTTTAAGGTAAGTTTCTGTGTGGCCTTGCTGTACTGTTAAACTCTATTTATTCTAAACCTGTGTATACAGCAAGTAACTCTCTACCTAGAAATTGCCAGAACTAGCTAGTTATTTCATTATTTTACCTAATGATTTCACTGTACTTGTGTGTGTGTGTGTGTTTGTGTGTGTGTGTGTGTGTGTGTGTGTGTGTGTGTGTGTGCCGTTGCATGAGTTACATTTTAACGCAAGCTCAGTAGACCTTCAGTTACTTGGTCCTGAGAAATAGTAGCACGTTTGTGACTAAAAAGTCATTTTGTCATTCCCATACACATAAATGTCAAAGAGGAAAATTCTTTCTAGTGGATATGATCAGTAGGTTAAGTGTGGGGTCTTCTGGAAGGCAGCTGTGTCATACTGAATGTCTATGTTTAAAATCTGCATTAAAACATTGCACTATCCACACTGGATTTTAGAATTCATTCTAAAATAGACGACAGAATACATTGTCCCAGAAATATTTTGAAGAAACAAATTGGTCACTCTGTTATCTGTCATGGGCCAGCTGAAAGGGAAAGGGAAAGGACTGACATACTTGTAGAGAATTTTTCACCCTGTATTTCTGGAAGATAGTGGAGTTGTTGAATGTGTTTGCACTTTCTGACCTTTTGGTGAGAGGTTATACTTCGTCTCATTTGGGCATTACATATTCCACATGTGTTTTGTCATGTTTTTTTCCTTTAATTTAAAAATGTCTTATCACCTTACCTTCACATATTTATTAGTAACCTAGTTTGAACCGTCTCTCCATTCCTTTCTGACTTGGCCTCAAATGCAGGTGAAGGGTTAGCTGCTTTACTGGGCCTCTGCTCCTTGTGGGTCTGGGACTTGTAAAAAGAGAAACTGAAGCTGAGAATGTGAGATTTGTCTGCAGAGGTGAAAATGTTTAATGTGCTTGTGAACTAATGTATTTCTTCTAGGCAAGACTATTTCACTCTAATAATGGTTGAAACCTAATTTTCACTCTTAGGCCTAATCTTTAAAAACAGTATTAATTAATTTCCTAGAGATTTATGGTTTTCAGGACTGGGATAGAAGCCAGGGCCTCATGATAGACAGGTGCTCTAAACACTAAATTACATCTCCAGTTCTGAAGAACTTTTTTTTTTTTTTTTTTGGAAAAAAAAAAAAAAACGTTAACGGAAGTCTTCTGACTAGAAAAGACCAGCAACAGATAAACTATGAAACAGGTTTACACATGAGCATAACACAAGAGATTGTATCCTTTACCACCACCACCTTGATACAAAGTCATGCTGATGTTGGTTCCCAACTGGAAGAGAACACCAGTTTGCTCTTGGACTTAAACTAAAGACTGTAGTCAATGAGACATGTACCTGACCATTAATATTCTTTCATTCCCAATAAAAATAATCCCAGCATCAGGAGATAATTCACCTGAAACACTGTCTCTGATACATTTTAATAACTCTGTGGCTGGTTTAACAAGTAACCATATACATAGGTATGCTTTTCTTTGCAACAACAGAAATACCGAGATTGTACCAAGTGCAAAGAATCATGGTTTTTTTTGTTTTGTTTTGTTTTGTTTTTCCCTTTCTAACAGCTTTCCAATAGTGAATCTTTGAAAGGAAATCATTATTCCTTCTCCTTTTTAATATTCCCACTTGTGCTTTTACCAGAAGTTCACTGAGTTGTACAGTGAGAAGAATCCTGTGTTGAGGGAAGATTGGGCAGATGCCACTGCTAGCAGTTGACTCTGTAAAATCATTGGAGGGTGTGGAGGCAGAGCAGAATGCAGTCTGCTAACCTTTTTTCTCCACTTTCCCTTTTTATCACCCTATATGCTAATGTCTGTTTGGACCTGGGGAAACATTTCTATATCATCAAAGGTAGAATAAAATTCACTGAGCACTTACTGTGATATGAGCATGAGTTAAATGTTCTGCTTAAAGTAGATAAATTATTCTTAACAATTAGAGAGAGATAATTATTATTCAGTTTCATAGAAGGTGGAAACTGTGGCTTAGAGAGACTGGCCAAAGTGCACAAAAGCCATAGCCCAAGTAAATGACAAAAACTGAATGTGAACTCAGGCCTATCTAATTAAGAAAACAATGCTGTTACTCATCATCTCCAATATCAAGTGTTCATATGACCTATTGGGATGCTAGGTGTATTGTTTACACACTTGGGATAAGTGTAAATTTATTCAGGATGTTACTGTGGAGAGAGCAACATAGGGGAAAAAAATACAGGAATTATCAAGTTGGGATACCTGTATTTGTAATCAACTTGTTTGCTGAAAATCTCGTTTTACTGTATGTGCCATGTGATATTGGAGAAGTTACATTATGCTTTTTAACTTAGTTTCTTTTTTAAATAATAATGAAGCAAGCAATGGATATGAGATATTTAGTAAATGGTCTTCATTAATTCTGATGGTAAATATAGAATAGTTTGCATTTTAAAAAGAAATTTCCCAAAAGTTGTCTCTGATGATACTGTCACGCAAGTTAAGTTCATTCTTCAGCTTCATTCTTCCACCTGTTGGCTTAGGCCAAGCATGAACTTCATTCATCCTTTGGACAATAACAATAAGTATAGCATTTAACTCATGTTGTTATTTACTATAAATGTCTAGTTAGCTTGGTAGTTAGATAACATACTGTAACCATAGATTCCATGCTTCTTTTTCTAATATGTGCCTTTAAAAAAAAATCCTGTAGTTATAATTCAAATACATTTCCCCATACTTTCCATTGACAAAGACATCTAAAAAATTGATAGTTGATTTAGTTATTACTATTGATGAAATGCATTGTAGCTTGAGGTTCTATGACATGTGGTAACACTGTGAAGCAAATGTCAGTCTCTAATACCTTTTTATCTCTATATATGTCTAGAAAATATTCTCTGGATAAGGCATTTCAATTGCTTAAGTTTTAAAAGTATTATGGAATAATTCTGGCTTTCTTAATTTTTGTCATCAGCAATAGTGCCCTTACAGTTGCTATGTCTGTTTTTTAACACTAAGCCTTGGGAAAGCTTCAGATAATGACACTTCTCTATTGCAGACATTAAAGTTCGCTCTCCAAAGTCCCAAGTGTTATTGAGAATACTGAGATAGTTTGTAGCCACAAACCAACAGTGACTGCAAGTCATCACTCTGAGATCTATGAACTATGGCAATGTTTCAAGATAAAATGTTTCAAGATACAATCCTCAAAATGACTTCAAGTAACAGTAATAGCATTTTCCTCCCTTAACTCAAACTCCCCTTTAAAGGCATTTAAATGTCTCTCTCCATGTTTAAGAGAGTACTCAGAAGCTCAAGATTTAGGACCAGACAAATCTTTATTCTATTACCTACTAATGATGCGAGTGTCATAAGGATTCCACTGTAACTAGAAAATATACTGAACATCTTTCCCCATCTCTCTGCTTACCACCAAGATCCATAACTATGAATTCTTCTTCAGATAGTGTTGGGAGTGACCTTGTTACAGCTGAAATCTGACAATCTAGTTGCTACACTTCCTCCCTTCTTCCTCCCCCCATCTTTATTTGCCACCCCCTCTTCTTCCTCCTCTCTCACCTAGGTTCCTCTTCTATTATCATTCTCAGTCCCCATTCCTTTTTCCTTCCTCACCTCCCTCTACTCCTCTGTCCCTCCCCCTTCTTTCTTCCCTGTTCTTCTCTTCCTTTCCTCTCCTCCTCCTCCCCCTCCTCCTCCTCCTCCTCCTCCTCCTCCTCCTTTCCCTTGTGCCCTGCCTTGTCAAATCCTCAGAGGATTTCATTTACACCAGAATGAGGTCCCACCTCTTTCCTCCCTCTTCTTTGCTGGTCTCCTGTTTTACTTACTGAGCGTGAAGCACTCTGAAATTCTTCCAATCATTAAATACTCTAAGTTGATTCCCTACATGACATTTTAAAAATCTGTTTCCTGTGCTCAGAATGCTATTTACATCCTATTCACATGGCTGACTCCTCTCTCTCTCTCTCTCTCTCTCTCTCTCTCTCTCTCTCTCTCTCTCTCTCTCTCTCCTTAGGTTTTCCCTTAAGTACACAATGTAGATTCTCCAGTCACATTCACTCCTAGCATTTCCAAAGCACTTTCCACACACTTTCACTTTATATGCATTTGGTTTTTGCTTACTATATGAATTTCTGCCCTCTCCCCAGAACATCTATATCTGTTTTGTTTTGTATACCCAACCCTAGACACAGTTATTGAGGAGGTACTTGGTGCATGCCCCTTAATGTTGAATGGATACACATTTTTGAAATGTTTTAAAGCCTGAGTTTGCTCATCTGAAAAACCAGCACAAAAAAATCTTGTGTAGATTTATTGTGAATTAAAAGGTATTAAAATATAGCTGGCAGAATTCTTAACAAAAGTACTGTCCTCATCAGCAGAAACATGATCAGACAATGCTTGTGCCCAATCTATGTATAAGATATCACTAAGACCTATAAAAACATGCTTTAATAAGAGACCTTTGCTAGGCTTTTGTTTTGCCCAGACTTTCCTAGATGTATATTTTAACACTTATTCCCACTTCAAGGATAGAAAAATGACAAGTTGCATCAGTGATATGAACTGGCTTCAGCTTTGCAGTGTCAAAATTGCCCAAGCCCCAGTGTACATTCAAAAGGGTAATTACTTTGGGTAGTAATTGTCTAGACAGTCCCCCCCCCCCCCCCGCTCTAGCCAACTGGCATTGAAAAACCAAATACTGCTTTTGTGTGTGCACACAATCATGCTGTAAAATCCTATTATCCCCTTTTTCCACACCCCTGTGGCTGCCTGCTTCCTTCTGAAGCCTCTAATGGGGGAGTGGGTAAGGAGGGGGGTGGGGAGAAGAAGAAAAGAAAATGAAATAAAGAAAGCTTTCTAGGGAGCCCTAAAGTTTATTTCTAATCTCGTTGTGCCTGTATAATGTAAAAGTAGGGAATGGAAGCACATATGTGATTTGTGTATACCTTCAGCCAGAGTCCCATGACACTTGTGGGAAAGCCCGTGTAAGTTTTTGTGGGTAGAAATACTTCTGTGTGGAGTTTGGAAAGAAATTGGATTTAATTCTGTTCTGATGTTCACAAAATAGAGCGAGATCAGCTTTCTTATTTGAGTCCTCTGTCGGGAACGCACATGCTATTCAGGAGTCTGCTGATTCCTTTGTAACTGATCCCCAGCCGCAGACACTGTGCCCAGCTCAGCTCTCCTTGGTTCATGTCTAGCCTTTCTCCTGCCTGCTTCCGCTAGGTTCGTGTCAATCTTTCTTTTGTTGGGGCAGGGTGGTGGTGGGGCACATCTAGTTTCCCAGGTGACTGAAATTTTTCTTAACATTCTTTCCCGGCCTTGACTAATTGACATCTCTTCCCTGAGGATAACACCTTCTCTGTTATCTGCAGCATCTCTCACTGCTGTGTAATGACACCAGAGGGTTAGAGTTGGAGTGTAGAATGTAGACAGCGGGTGTTAAAGAGTTTTTCCAGAATCTTGAATAGTCTGTTTTTGTCATCGTTTGTTCTTTTGACATCCATGCCTTACCTAATTCTATCACCTTCTCCATTCTCTTTATCTTTGGGACATATCCTCATCTTCACACTGAGCCTTCCAAACCTTGCCATTATACTGAAGCTTCTCATTACTCTGAATGATTGACTTGGTCCTTCCCAGACTCTTCCCCAGACTGCACTTTCTCCATCATGACCTTGTACCCTGATCTAAGTCACATCCATAACTTGGGTCCCATCTCTTGAACTTCTCCATTTTCTTTTCTACTCACTTGTACTCACTGTAAATTCTTATCTCTGCATCTCTGTTCCCGCTTCCTAAGCTCAACAAATCTCTTTACTTACATTTGATTCCGTTTAAAGAAAGAAAAATCCACCTTGCCCTCCCACTGACCTACCAAAACCCCTTCACTTTCCTATTTAGAATTATTTTAATTATTGTTTTATTTTCTTCATCTCTCATTAACTTGTTAATACCCCAGAGGCCTCTGAACTATTACTTTGCAAATATTGCTTTGGTATTTGGGGGGAGGGGCAGGCTTTCCCCATATTTGGTAGTCTCTTCTAATATCCTGTTGTCATAGTTACACTATTTACATCCTCTTTAAAATAATTCTAGTTCCTAGGCTTTAGGTTATCTTCCCATGCTTATTTTCCTCTCCTGTAACCTTTCTTTCTTTTCCCCTTCCCTTCTTTCTTTCTCGTGTGTGTGTGTGTGTGTGTGTGTGTGTGTGTGTGTGTGTGTGTGAGAGAGAGAGAGAGAGAGAGAGAGAGAGAGAGAGAGAGAGAGAGAGAGAGAGAGAGAGAGAGAGAGAGAGAGAGAGAGAGAGAGAGAGAGAGAGAGAAACTGTGTGACTTGTGTTTTATGTGTGTGTTGTGCATGCTAGTGAATGTTCAGGTGCTTGCCCCTGTGTACTTGGATGTGGAGGCTGGAGGAAGGTGTCAGTTGTCTTCCTCCATATCGTATCCATTCAGCCTTGTTCCTTTAATTAAGCAGGGCCTCTCACTGAAACAGAAGCTTGTTGCTGTGACTAGTCTGGTTAGTAAGGGACCTCTGGGATCTGAAATTTATGAGTCTCTATCCCAGTGCTTCGGTCACAGGTACATGTATCCATGCCAAGCTTTTTACATGGGTGCTAGAGATCTGAACTCAGGTCCTCATGCCTGCAAAATAAGTATTCTTAGCTATGGAGCCACCTTCCTAGATTCCCTTTTTTCTTTTGTTTACTGCTTGGTTTAATTATGTTCTCTTTTCTATCCTTACAGAAGAGGAGATGTTTCTTTGACTCACCTCTTACATCTCTGCTGTCTTCCTGTGGACTATCTATCTCATCTACCCTCTCTACTTCAGTAGCAACCTGTTATTAAATAGACTCACTTTCCCAATGCTGATCATTTGTCTCTGGACCTTATTGTCTTACCTCTTACAGAGATTACCAAAGCACTGGCATAAAAATACTTGGAACTTACGGTGATTTTTATTGATCAACCTAGCTGCTCTTGAGGGTTAAAGAGAACAATATTAATAATCAGAAGACAAACCTGTACTGTGCCTAATCAACCATTCAAGAACAACAGACACAAAAGTCCTGAAAATCTCATCACCAAGATTGTCTTCCATCTTCCTGAATTTTCTTACCAACATTTTACTGACTTGTGCCAAACACTCTGTCATTGTACTCTGCAGTCTTTCTTATTCGACCTCTATTTTCACCCTGCTCCAACATGTTGTACCAATGTGTCTGCTCCTAGTTTTCCCCCACTCACCTACAATATCCTCTATCTTCACCAAATGTTCTTAAACTGCATTGGCTTTTTACATGCTTGTTTAATAACCATGGACCCAAACTATCACAGCATATGGCATAACTTGGAATTCAACACCCTACGAAGCCTGGCATAATAAAATAACCACCCAGTAATCAGAAAGCAACAACAAAACCAAAGTCCAAACTTTCCGTTGACCTCCTTCACAGAGTGTATTTTCTCTACACTGTTAGCTTTTCTCCAAATATGTCCTAAATCAGTGACTGCAGTCCTCGCCCACACTGCCTTCGCTTGGGAGATCTTAATTCAGTCAGTCTGCCCTGAGGCATGGTTGTCTTAATAAAATCATTCCCGCTTGATTTTGACCCATGCAAGGGTTCAAGGCTCTTGACTATTTCGTCTCTGTGATTTTGTTCATTACTTTCCTTCCACCGCAAATGTCTGCTTTTCTTCCTTTCTTGTTACATTCCTTCAATCCCCAGCCCTACCTTCTTCATGAGGCCTTGTCTGATCTATTCAAAATATGTAATTGCTATTCTTTCTATTTTGAAGAAATAATAAACTCCTTTTACATTATGTGCTTTTTAAGCTATGAGCAGCACATATTAGTCTTTGTTCATAATATAGAAGCCACTCAATGAAAGGCATTAGGTTGTAGAATACTTTTACATTCTTAAAATGGTCAAGCATGAATTACCTTTTCTTTTGTCTAATTGAACCATAAATCTCCAGCCAAAAGGTACAGTAGTTATAATTTCAAGATTGTGCTAAATTAAAATTTGCTGATCATGCTAATTAGGAGAAAGGAATGTTGAATATCACTATTGTTTTCAGCAACAGATGAGCTCATATTAAAATAATTCACCAATGAAGGGGTTCCTTCAACACCCACCCTCTAAGGGACTTTAGAGTATCAACAGACCTATAGAGATTCCTCATAGAGCTGTCCTGCTGCATGAAGCCATAAAATGTGCTTCAGTCAGAAACTGTGTTTAGGAGAGCATTGTTTTTTACTAGTTCCCCTGACTCAGGGGAATACTTTTAAGTCAACCCACTGACAGGCAGTGTTGTGTTTAGTGGGGAGCAAGAGTTAGTACAGTAATTTCATGCAGTTATAAGTTACTGAATCTAGCAGCAATTTCTGATTTTTTTGGCAAATATTTGACAAGGGAGTGATTTTTTTCTTTATTTTTTCTAGCTCTCTAAATTGTATTCTTAGTAAATCTATATAGTCTATATATTCAGGATTGAAATTATTTTGTTCCTTTGTTCCTATTATTTTACTAGTACTTGACTCTGAACCTAGTTTTACTAGCAAAAAATGGGGTGAACATTTTGTACAGGGCATTTAAAAGTACATGTATACTTTGTTAATCTCTTGCCTTTGAAGACAGAGGCTGAAGCTAAGTGAATAGTAAGCTTTTATCTACTTGGTGCTGTGTATTTTTTATATAGAACATGTTTGGATTTATTTTAGATGAAATAATAAAGAGGGGTATACTAAAATATACACAAAATTTTCTGTGCTTATCCAAGTTTTACTAATTGGAAAATAGTTGATATAATACATTTTTCACTTTTTATAAGCCATAAGTTTATTGGGACTTCATAAGCTTCATAACTCTTTCTCTGACTTTAGCAGAATTGTAGTTGAACCCCTCAAAACTTTGAGTAGCTAAGTCAAACTTCCTTCAGAAAATGTTCCCCATAGTTAGTATTAAATGCACTTTTCAGTCACTCATAGAAAATGAACATCCTCTATATCAGGAAGTCAAAAGATAAGTTGTTGGGTAACATTTTGATGATGTCAAGTAAATAAGATGTAAGGTTTCCGAGTTGTTCATAGATCAGCAGGGAGCAGTGGTGTCTAGCAAACCTCTGGGAATACTGTAGATTTCCTTGCCCAGAGCAGTAGAAATGAAAGCTGTGCTGGAGTCTGTGAGTGCTCATCACACAGGCTCTTCTGAATCGCATAGCATCCCTGTGTCTGTTTTGATACTCTATACGTATCGACAGAGGTGAGCCACAAGGTTTGACAATATGCCTATTAAGGGGTAGATAGCAAATCTCAGATCTTTTGATGCCAACTCACTCTCTCAAAAGGAAATTTAAAAGACAAATCAGCTCTTGCAAGACCATCTTAAAAAAATATCAGCCAGACAATGGCAACAGTGCTCACAAAGGAAAAAGGCACCAGAACCACTCCTAAGTTCTTCATCAATTGAGTGTATAATGGAACCAAAAAAGTATATTTATTCACAAAACACTGACTCTTTGAAGTAAAATCCTGCTATTTCTTTTATTTGTACTCAACTTTTATTTTTATGCCTAGAAAAATACATGGAGGTATTTAGGACTAATGTGCTGGCAATTTCCTTATTTTTGTGATAGTAACATAGTCCCCAAAACAAGCACAATTATTTTCTGTGTTTTTCTTAAGTTTTATTCAGCAATAAGACCATAATTTTTCATATTTAAGGAAGTATGAAAAATTTGTCGAGTTTCAAAAGCTGAATACATGTAGCATTTGATCAAGGCACATACAAGACTGGCCAAAGGGCGTACAATGCACTTTGGTTTTTTTGTTGTTGTTGTTGTTGAAAAAAAATTCATGGCAACAAAAAGTGGTATGGTTTTTAAACAAGTTATAGCTCACAATTCAGTAGGAAGCTGTAAAGAAATGTTACATTACAAGTCCATTATGTAATATCTGGAAAACTGTGACAGTAATGGGCAGTATTCTCTACCATTGTGAAAATAAATTGAATATTTATGTACAGTGTTAAAGCATCTCATATAAGCCAGATCTAAATTTGATTTCTAGTGTTTATTTTTCTTTGAAATTCTCACTTACTTAAAGTACTAGTTTCTCTGGATCACTGAGAGGAATTGCTGATGGATTCACTACCTTCTTAACTAAGCAGACAATTTTGCTTAAACATCCTCTGTAATAAAAACAATTCTGTGTTTAGGATTCATTTTTCAAGAGTCTGGATGGTACAGGCAAAACCAAGATGAAGTTCTAGTATATGTATTCATTACACTACACAAGTCTAAGTTGTCATGGTTTTTGTAAGTACGCATCCCCCCGCCCCCCTGCAGATTTACCATTGTCCTAGTGAAGTCCTTTAACTCCTCAAGCTCTGCTGACAATGCCTTTAACAGCTGGGGTTCACGTTGTTTCTGTGCCAGCTGCGGTAGTCAGTTCAGAAAACATGCTTAACTTTCCTATTGATATTTAATTTGCCTAGGGTAAAATGAGATGTGCAGCAAGTTTGATATTGCCCATTATGTCACATATTTTGATTTATTGAATACCACTGAGATAATACAAATTTAATCATTGGAACATTATTTCATAACTAGTTTTTGAAATTTATTTTCTCATTCAGCCAGGTTTCTTTTTTTTTTTTTTACATTGTATTTACCAAAGTGAAAAACGGCCTGTGCTTATACTACAAGGATCTCATGTGAACGCAGTCCTGATTGTTCAACACAGCAAGAAAATTCACTTTCACAGTCAACAAGTCATCTTACTCAGTAGAACACAAAGTAAATGGTTTATAACTTCAATATCTGCAAGGAAAATACAGTACAAATTACTAAAAAATACTAAAATATAGAATTGTGTTCAGGCATCTCCACTACATCAACCGCAGCAGCAACCTGAAATCTGAAACTTTTAATAAAAAGTTCTTAAATATAAATTATATGGCAAATGTACAGTACATTGCTTTTCTCAGTCTCTTTTTCCAGTGTTTTGCAGTAGAACAGAGAGTTCCCACCATCACCTTTCTTAGGTTTAAAAACCCCGAAGCAGTCTGGCATGGAACCGCCTGCATCATGAGTGTGAGTGGTCTGAGTCTGGAATCCCACTGTCTCTGTAGCTTCGGTTACTACTGCTCTCACTGTGGTTGTTTTTGTACAGATTCATCCCATTCGGAGGAAATATGGTGTGTATTACAAACTCCTCCTTGGAGATGGGTTCATTGCTTATGGGTAGCATCTGAAAAGAAGTTTCCCTGATTTCCAGGATGGAGTTGTCCTTCTTAGTGCCAGCTTCGGCATAGTCGTCCTTTCTTCTCCTCCCTTTGCTGTATGCACAGTTCCGGGAGAACAGTGACCCATTCCTATGCACATACCAACACACCAAAGCAAGGAGGGCAATGGTCACCAGAGCCACAGCCCCACCAATGATGGCCGCCAAAGGTAAATTCGGATTTTTGTAAGGTTCTTTCTCTTGCTCTCGATTGAGGGTGGTTGTGGGGTTGTACATTCGAAGGGGGGCAGTTTCAGTCTCAATACAAACAGGAGTTTCATCAAACAGGTAAAGGTTACTGGTTTCCATGGGAACCATGCATACTCTATAGGGTGAATCAGGTTCTAGGGCTGTGACCAAGTATTCACTGCGCTCTCCTGTTACTATTGTTTCTGTTATAGATCCAAATGCTGGGCTGTGGCCCAGTTTAAGCCAGCTGAGTCTTAGAGCAGTCATAGGCAGAGCAAGTCTCCAGGAGATATGAATTGTGTCAGAGGTGACAGACTTCACAGTAATTAAAATGGTTTTTCGTGACGGGCTGCTTGTAGTTCTCTGATCCTTAATGAGCTTGGGGTTTTTAATATCTGGTTGTTTGGTCACAGGAGCTGGCCACTGTCCTTGAACAGGATATGCTGTGTTAGGTATTGCTGTGGTTATCTGAATGGTGCTCACAATCCCACTGTCCTTACAATCAAACAGCTCGGCACTGAGGTCCTTGATAGCCATCCCACGAACCTTTTCTGGGGCTTGGCACATGAGCCCACGCACGTTGACCTTCACAGGTAGTGACTGTAGCCAGTCTCGTACCCATTTCATCTTGCACCCGCAATACCAGGGGTTGTTGCGAAGTATCAGTTGGGTTATATTGTCCAAATCATCAAAGATACCCTGAGGTAAATTGCTTAGGTTATTATTGGACATATCGAGTCTATACAGCTGCCTTAAATAAGAAAAAGCATTCGGGGGTACCCGGTTGATGTGGTTGTCTTGAAGGTAAAGCTTCCTCAGGCTTGTGCCTGGGAGGTTCACTGGTGCGGCTGTCAAGGAATTCCGCACCAGGGACAGTTCTGTTAAGTTTACTAGGTTGAAGAAAACTTTGTCACCCAAACCGTGGTTGTTCAATAAGTTTCCATCTAAAACCAAGCGTTTCAGGCTTGTGAGACCATGAAGTGATGGTGAAGAGATAGTTGATATGCGATTGTCATCCAGGCGTAACTCTTCTATAGTCCTGGGCAAGCCCCCGGGAATTGTGCTAAGGTGGTTGCGGGACAGAAAAAGCAGTCGCAGATAGTTGCTGTCTCGAAAGGCTCCCTCTTCGATGCTAACAGCGGACACTGAGTTATCATCCAAGTGTAACTCTTCCAGATACGGAATTTTCGAAAGTGAATCATACGTGATAGTTCTTATGTTATTCTCTTGCAAATGTAACTCTTTCACATACTTTGGAAGGTTGGTAGGAAATTCATCCAAACTGTTGTGGTATAGGTATATTCTTTGTACTTTCAGTAAGTTTTTCAAATCTGAAGGAATCCCAACATTGTTTATTTGGTTGTTCTGAAGGTAGAGTGTTGTAGCATCCTCTGGAATTCCCATTGGAATGGATGTCAGAGAGCGATCGTTACAGTAAATGAAACCTGCGTCACAGCGACACACAGATGGACAGGATTTAGCCATAACTGACAGAGGTGCCATTTGGAAGAACAGCCCAATTTTAGTCCCGATGAGGAAAAGGCTCCAGACTGGACTGATCATGGTCAGCAGTGTTGAGGTCTTTATAGCAGGTAGCTTCAATATTACTACAACAGAGTAATAATTAATAGAAAATAATTAGGCCAGAATACTTAAGTGGAAATACAGACGTGGAAATAAAATCATCTATAGCAAATGTCAGGATTTTAATTTTTAGAGAGGAGCATGCTAGGAATTCATTGCTATCTACAAACATACTCAAATAATTTTATTATCTTGAGTGTTGCTAGAATATAAATTTACAACCAGCATGTTTAAATCCATTTTATTTAAAATGTTAAGTATAATTAAATAATCAAAGATGTTTTAAATTATAATTTATAACAGATTCAGCTAATCATGAAGATTATCAAATTTCTAACTTTTTAATATTCATAGAAACTGACTTAGAAGAATATAATTTGTTATAACTAAATATGATATATATGCCAGTTTTCTACCTCCTTTGGCAAATGACCATAAAAGTATAAAAATGTGTAATGAAAACTACCTGTGCTTTTTTTCTTTAGGAATAATAAGCTACACACATCTTGAGTTCTTTCATCTCAGTAAAGCCAAGCATTTGCTTTGGTTATTAATAGCTTTTAATAGTTATTAATAGTTTTTAATATTAATATTAAATATTGTTTAGAAGGTATTTCTGGAAAGAATTGTACAACTTATGTCGAATTGGTATAAATGGAAAATTCCATTTCCTGCTTACCTTTTTTTTTTCAGTGCCTATTTTGTTACATTTCATACTGTATGGTTTAATAACTTAATCCAGTTTTTGTTATTTTCAGTCTCAACATGTTTGAACAGTGCATTCATCTGTCTTTAAATTCTAAGCTAGAATGTTTCAAGTTTCTGCATGGGCTGGAGAATTATAGATTTATCTGATTTATCTGTGTTGTTCCCTTCTCCAATTCTAGGTATTAATCAGCCTTTATAATTTTAGGCATGAAAATAAAATGGCTTGATTTTTTTCCTACCTTATTGAACGACGTTAAATAATTTTACATGGGTGACAGTCCAATGCACTTATGTTATTTTCTTGGTGAGGGGCTGGGACCTTAAAACTCTTTAGTCCTTGGAAATGTTCTTCACTGTTTATTCAAGTAATCCTATGCCGCACACACCTCCAGGTCAGGCTTGCTGCTGCCAATGAACATTCCAGCTGTGGTTCAGCATGGTTCAGCAAGCTCATTAATGTGGGGGCCAGAAACAATTCAGCTTCCGGTTACTATGTAGGATACATGGCTTCCTAATTTTTTTTTTCTCTCTCTCTGATAGTTTCAGTGTGGTGGCTCCTTTGTGTTGCTTAAGTCCCTCAGTGGAAACTGCCCTCTTTGAAATTCTTATTGGCTCTTCTGTGCAATGTGGTCAGAGATAGTAACTTCAGATCCTCATGAAGAAAGCCATTCATGATGCTAAGACCTGTGTAGTAATGGGTTTTCCAGGTGGTTTACCCCCTACCTTTATTCCCATCCAGGATTATCCAAGTATAAACTCTGTACAGTAGCTACATCCTGATGTGTGATTACCTGCTGTGAAATAGCTATTTCTTCTTCTACTTCTGAGAAATTCTGTTTCAGTCACGTTCTACTGGGATGGGTGGAGTCTCTTTTAAGAAGCAAAGAAAACAATGCAAACAGTCTTCATGGAAAGAGAAGGAAGCACACTAAATTTCGTTTATATTTCTCTTCCTTAAATAGGCTACGACTAAACACCTGTCAAAGAAAAAAAAAGTAATATTATTAATAGTGAAAATTAATGTACTAGAAAATTTTCTAGTGGTTTAACATCAATTATTTCTTTTAAGCAAGACATCTTTCATCATAACAGCTGGTGGAAGTGGTAGACTGACCTCTTTGTGTTTGTGTTTACCACTTAGTTAAACACATGAAAATTAAGTTGGAGCCAAAGATGAGATTGTCATCCAACTGATAACTCCCCATTGTTAAGTGATTCTTAGTGTCATACTGATTCAAAAACAGTGGGCAAAATTTCATTTAAGAAGCAATAAGACCCTTTCAGGGATTTCAAATTCAGGCTAATGACTTAAAGTGCACTTTCTGATGCCCCGGTATACAATGTTTTAAAAGAAGACCATGCCAAAGACAGGAGAAAATATATGGTGAAGGGTTTTTATGAAAACATTGTGATTACTCTGTGCTTTCTGAATATGGTTTTATAAACCAGACGATCTACCATGTAAAATGTTAAGAAGGCATTGCAGTGAGCTCTTCTTTTGATTTGTTCGGTGCTCAGTTTCGTGCTTCCATTTTTCCAGCTGAAGAATGTGGCTACCCTTACCTTCCTACTGAGGGTACAACAGGACTCCCCTGTAGCTGCAAATTCTAAGACTTGTGTTCTTGCTCATATGGGAGCATAGACGTTCAAGTCACAGTTAGGATTTTTAACTAGGTTTTTTTAAAAAGAGTTCTTTTAGACCACTGAACTTCAAAAAAAAATCTATATTTTAAATAGGAAGGTCATCGTTTTGCTCCATCTCTTTACAGTGGTCATTTAGGAAGAAGGTCAACCCAAGGCATCTCTTTTCTTGGTTTAAACATGAACATGCCAGCCCATATAATGTGTAGATTTCATTTCTGGAAAAAGGACTTTAGGCTTAATTAAAACAACCAGTCACTGAGCTGTTGACAGCTTTGCCCATTTTCCTGACAGAACACTCATAAGGAATTTTAGGGGCTGGAAAAGGGGAGCAGTATGAGCATGGGTTACTCAGGATCACCCATTCAGCCCCTGCTTACATACAGAGAACATTTGGGCACATGGGAATATTTGACCATGAGATTCAGGACTAAAGGAATCATTTCACTTCTCTGCCAGTTACTATCTGGTATCCAACAAGGATAGCATCTGTTCCAGAATTTACTGGGAGTGTATGTTAACCAAGGCCACAATTCACATTTCTATATTTTGTTGCGAGATTCCTATTTCTTTTAGTTTGTCACTAGACACTATGCTGTCATAGATTATATAAACAGTAAACAAACTTGAAAAGGGCAAATATACATTTTTTTTAATTGAAGCAACCTTAAAATAGCAGTTGACAGATAGATAAAGCAGACTCCTGAATACAGCAAAGTGCCCGCAGAGGAAAGTTTAAATGGTTTATGTTTAATGTGAGGGCTTTTCACATCATCACTAGATTTCAATAGTGTATTTGCTTATAAAATGTTGCCTTCTAAGTGTGTGAGTGTGGGAAAACAAAGCTGCCAAAATTAAAACTATAAAGTTACTTTTGCCATAAATATTTTCTAACCTTGAAAATGATCCAACATATAAAATAATGTTATTTTAAGTCAAGGAGAAAATCACTTCAGTTAGCTTGCATTAAAAATTAATTCAAAACTACTATGAAAATAACAAGTGAGGACCTGTGTGAAATGACCAATTATCAAGTAGTTCTTATGTTCCAGGAGCATTGGTAAGGCAAGGCATACTTCAGAGGTCAGATGATGAATCTACTGAATGGGATTTGAAAATGGCTGTTTGTTCTGAGTCAGGACAAACGAGAGTGTGATGTTTATGAGAACTGGGGATAAAATAGCTGCAGTAGCTGCTTTGAAAAAAAGAATAGAAAAAAAAATCTCACATCTATTTTACCAAACTGGGCTTTAAGAATATATGCATTGATTCTCACTTTTTTAACCAGAGATGAAAAAAAAATTAATGTGAAAACATGGCTTAATTCATTTTACCTGTTTTACACTTATGAAATTCTTATAACTGGTGTTTGATATGCAAACTCAACATCAGCTTCTCATACAAAAGTGCAAACAGTGTGAATTGACAGTAAACCTTCAGCCTCGCTAAATGAGAAGAATGCCATTCACTTCCCTCCAGATTTCATTAAAACTAAAAGCAAAAGCATAAAAACAAATGTTTTCTTAGAAAAGGGTAGTCTTACAAATGGACATTCTGCATGTAGCTCCTCTCACCTGTCCCTACTGCTTTCAGGTCAAAACTGTTCATCTTATGGTTCACTGCATTTTATATGATTTTATACCCTCTTCTTATTTCATACTGTAGTGCTAAATATGGATTTTTGGTATAATTAAGGTTATAATGATCTCTTTATCATAATGATCTCCCATGTTAGTTTTTGAGCTGGATACCCCATAGTCAGTCATTGACCTTGTAGCAGAATGTGAATGATGGAAACCAAAATGACCAGCGCTGGCAAGGATGCTGTGGCCAGCTCCACAACACTGGCTTCAGAGCCTTCTATCTGCATGGGCTTGAAAAAAGCCATCACTTCTGAACAGAAAGTAATCGATGCCCTAGAAAAATATTGCTGCTGGGGTAACTTGGTGAAAAATATAATCAGGGCTCTGATACTTAGTTATATATTCTAAAATTATTTTTAATGGAAGCAGTAAGTGTGTAACACATAAACCTCAGCTAAAGGAAAAGCACCTTCACCTTACTGGTGAAGGAGAGTTTTAACAATCATCTTTTGATTGTTTTTTTCAAAATTAAATTGTTTATAACCCTAATTCTATCTAAAGTCTCTAACTTATTTTCAAAATATATCAAAGAAAGTACACAAATAGAAAAAGATGCTGTTCTTTGGAGATACTTTATAAAACTAATAAATATGAATAAGTTGTTTCTCAATAAGACACTGACATTCAAGTAAGATCAAGAACTTGATGCAATGTATATGTTTGCATGATTTCTTCTACTGGAGAAAGAATTTGAACGAGGAGGTGTTTCTTAGATTTTAAGGATATAATGTAGCTTAAAGTAAAGGTATGTGACAGTAACAATAACTTCCTAAACCTTGTGTTTGCTACCATTCACTCAAGTTGATTTTGATTTAACTTGTTTGATCAATACACCTTAAAGAGAGTCGATGTCAAGTTAACGTTGTGAGATTTGAGTTCTGTCTTATTGATTTGCCTCACAGAATGATTTCTTAATGGCAGAAGCTTTTTTAAAATATTAATTTCAAAAATAAGATGGTATTTAGGATCTGCAATCAAAGCTAGTTGCATTATTTTAAGTAAAGCATTCATACTGAAGAAAAATATATGCTTAAGCAAATCTGTTCATGTTTGTGGATGTTTCTAGCTAAGTTGGAATGCACATGAGCAGCATCTAGCATGTTAGGAAGGCGTCTATTTCTGAAGGTGAGAATTGCTCACCTAATGAACAACCTGTGAATGTTAAGACTCTGCAACAAGAAAACAGTATTTCACGTGAACCATATACATGGTGAAACTGGAAAACTGGACTCTGTCAGGGTAGTTAAGACTGACAGCAAATGCTTTCTAAGCATCCTGTCTAGTGGCTACATTTTCCACAATCATCAGATTTCAGGAAGGTCCCAATTCCTTTGTTTAATGCAGGCAAGCCGAGGAAGGACCTCTAACTCTCCTCCTGAGGGTTAGAAGTCTGCAGGGTTTGCCGAGAGGCGGGGAAGTAAGTGTGCCTTTTCATGCTTGGTTTTGTCCAGTCTCTTCCCTGACATGAAGCAGGTTTTGTTTCATTTATAGAAAACAGGATAGAAAGTTCCAAAGCAAAAAGATTTCCCCACTGAGTTTGTTACAAATGAATCTTAATTCTGCCTTTGCTTCATTTAGTTTGTTTGTAAAGGGAAAATCAAGCATCTTTAAGACAAAAAGATGGGGTGTTATCTTTTATCATGCCACAAGTTCTTCCTTTCATGATGTTCAAACCAGACTAAATGAGTTAGAGACCTAAGGCCTGGATGAAGGAGGGAGCAACTGAGACTGGAGCTCAATGGCACAGGGCTTGAGGCCCAGGGTGTGCTTTAAGTTTGTGCTGACATTTGTGCATCTGAAAAGTGATGCCTGCCTGTATTACACCAGAAATACTGACACTGCAAACCTAAAGTTCTTCTTCCAGTGTGTGCAGCCAACCTGCTACACATGTCTAGCCTTTAAATTTTCATGCACTAGTTCAACAGCTATTTATTTGAGTCAACTTTGTGACAAGCCCCTGTTCTGGTTAGTGAGACTGTCTAAAATCAGGAAACGCATTGCTTCTTCATGTCTGAGTAAGGTACTTATTGATTTAAACTGCATGAATAGGAAGGAAACTAACAACACATAAAGCGGATCAATCCATACTCCAGTGGCACACTTTAAAAAGTGGTGCTTAACCAAATGTGGTCTGCGGGTGTTCTCTTCAAAGTTGCCACGGCAACTTGTGCATGTGAAGCGAAAGAACAAAAGCTGTCATTGTCTCATCAAGGGAAAGCAATTTCTTACTCCCCTCCTTTGAGTAGACTAATACCTGGGAAGAGCTGTTCATACATTCCTGACACTTAATTTTGGGGTGGCAGAGAGATTATGCTTATGCAAAGCAAAAGGCACGTTAACGAATTGATTAAATTACATTTTGTGCCTTTCTCCTTAACATCTATTCTGTGGATTCTTGTTAATGGATAAAACTTAACTCCTGAAAGGTCCCTCTTCTGCAATATAAGGTGGCTTTCAAAACTCTGTATCATTCTAATGTTTAGACAAATTTAGTGTTGATCTGCATTTCGAAAGTGCTTTGTGAAAGGAATATCCCTGTTTTGTTTTGTTTTTTAAAGGAAGGATCCTTTCCCAGAAAACAGTTTACTAACCAACCACCTCTTGGTTGGAAATGGGTTTGTGACTTTTGGAAAACCTGTAACGGTGGCATGTTAGAAGAAGCCAAGAAACATCCCCTTTTCTGCTCTGAAGAGAGAATGCCGTTCTGAGCGCGGATATTGCTGAGAGATTTACTGTTGAGTTTTGCCCGCTGGGGGGTGGTACACTCTACCAGAACACTGCTTGCAGAAGCCGCAAGTCAGATGTTGGCTGCTGCTGGCCAGTCTTTCCCTGGTTTAATTACTACAAAGCCTCCCGTTGAGAAGAACTGTGAAGGCCTCTGGGGCAAAAGGTGGGGGTGGGAGGGATGGGGAAGGAGGGGCGAAGGGGGAGGAATCAAGGCTTTTGAAAATTCACCGAATCCGATTTCCCTCCTTGACTTATTTATGGTGATCTTCATTTGACACAAAACAACTATTTATAATGCCTTTTACTGAATTGGTATGAATAAGAGAATGTAGAAAGGGTTTATTCAGAATTTTTAAGTTAGCTTTAGATTTTGCCATTAATCATGTTCTTTGTTATGTAGCCCACCCACCTTTAAAAGGGAAGAGGGTTGAGACCAACTGAAATGGCAACTCTAAACTAAATATTTTAGATGACCAGATTTATTTTAATATCCATATGGACATCGATCTATCATAACTAACATGCAAGAAACATTCATATATTATTAAAATAGGCATACCTTTAGCCACTAACATTTGTTGGGTTTAAAACTGTTCAAAATAATCAAGATAGAGGAAAAAGCCTTGGGATGTGTGGCCAAGAAAAGCACAGGGGGAAATCTGCATTGCTTGCACTTGCATGTTTAAAGCTGATAATTGTATTTTTCATCTGGAGAGACTGACTGTTCATTAGGGTCTTGTGTCCCTAGGCAGGAGACGCTGAGTATAATTGGAGTTTCTATTTGATTGGGCAATATAGCCAGAGAAGAAACTGGGGTAAAGATAATTAATAGCTCTCTAACAAAGTCTGACAGCCACAAGATTTCAACCAAATTTATTTCACACCGCTTCATTTAGCTCTGAAAAGTTTTGATAGAATCGGAGACTCCTTAATTAACACTTGAAAGCAAAAGAAACATAGCTTCTATTAGCTGCCACATTTAGTTATGACAAATTTTCTATTTGTTATCTTTTTTTAATTTTTGGAAAAAAAACTTTGTTTACTTCCCAATTATTTATCTCATAAACATTAGATTCAGGAATTGTTTAATTGGACATTTGAACCAATTCAGAATCAATTTTTTAAAAGGGTGTGCAGAGAAACAAAAAGCCCAATTAATAACAAATCAATGCTACTATTGGAATACCCTATTAATGAATTCATTATGTTTATTCATTTGGTAATATCTTTTCTGACCTTTGGGAATTTTCTATTAAAAGAATAAACTGATTTTTTTTAGCTAAATATATGTAATGAAATTTTAAAACCTTTTCTTCATTTTAGGCTAATAAATATACAGATTTACACATATCCATATACACATATATTTGAAGCTAAGTCATATAACTAATCTTTGCATAGTCATAACACAATAAGATCGTTAATATTTGTAGTGATAATATTTTGTGATACTTTTAAAGGATTGATTTCTTTACTCATTTCCAAAGAAATGGATGTCAGTCACCTGTCACTCTGAGTCAAGCTTAAGTGATTCTAGCCTGAGAGTGGGCAGGTTCCTCCTTGTCTGTTTATGCTGGTCAGGATATTCTTATGCAGTTAAGGATGAATGAAGGAATCGCTACAGCTGAAGCACTTTTCATGGCTTTAATCATGGTATTTCATCCTGATCACATAACCAATGTGTGCATTTTGAAGCATAGATTGACTGAGAACAATTAAAATAACTATTAAAAACCATTTAGTTATGTAATTGAAAAACACCAACATTTTTTAATTTCCTTTTAAGTCTAAACAAATAAGCCCCCTCCCAATGTTGAGAAAAGACGGGCCTGTTGCACTCTTTACCTTCATGCAACCATTTTGTTTCAGACATAATTTACTGAAAAACAGTTATTTTTTTTTAAGATACATTTAAATACCTTCTGGAAGCTTTGTAGTCTCCATGCATTTGTTCCAATATAAGATTTTTCCACTGCGAGTTGCAAGTGAATGGCCACTCAGCCTTTGCCATTTGACGATGACCCCAGCCAGGCTTTCCTCCCCTGCTACCCTCACTGCATACATCAAGCACCGGCTTCCAGGGTGATCTTTGTTAGTTTTTCTGAGTGGACTTACCCAGTTACTATGCTAGTCACATTCTACACTTGCCCAAGCGATGGGTTTTGGCGTTCTCCTGGCCCGAGACTCTGAGTTGAATTTACCAGTTGAGATTCCCGAGCTTCAAATGCCTGAAGGAGCTGTGGCAGGATAAGCAGTGCAAGCTTTCAGATCTAGGTGTAGCTGTTAATCCTCCACAGAGGGGTCTTGTTCTCCCAGGGCAGCTCGCTGGCTGTGAGCGAGATATATGCTTTTCATGGACTGCGTACTCATGGGCTGAGGGATTATTGATTTTCTTTCACAGTTATGAAAACAGCGATAGGTGATCATACCACACATACAGTACACACCAAGTTAGCGACCTTTCGCTTTTGTAGCCGAGAAAAAAAAAAATCTGCCTCTTATTCTATCTCAAACACTCAACTTTCCAACTTGCAGTTTCCCGTAAAGCTTCATGTCAATAGCAATTGCTTGAAAACAGAGGGGAGCTATCATCATCATCATCATCATCATCATTAATGCTATAAGGCTGTAAGAAACTTCTCACATTTGGCTATTTAGGCAGACTTTCCCTAGCTGCCTTGCACGCACATCTTTGCTTGTCCTGCTGACGGAGCAAACGCGGCTACTTGGATTCCTCATGGAACCCAGCAAGTCCTTTCTTTCTAGAGAGTAACAGCGAGCGAAGTTTCTGGGACAATGGTAAGAAAAAGCATGAAAAACACTTACCAGGAAGACGAGAAAAAAAAGCAATCCTTTATACCCTGCTGCTACAGCTGTAATTCCATTGCCTGTGAGTTGAAGTAAAAACCCTCCCCCGTCTGCGGAGCGCGGCATCCAGGGCACACAAAGCCACAGCAGCTGCAGCCTGAGCCCGTCCTGCTTCAGATCACTCCTGTGCTGAGGACTGCGCGCGAGAGCATCCAGTTGACTGCGCGCAGCCCACCTCCAAGTCTGAAGTTTAAAGCTTCACCTCGCAGTGGTTGAGGAAGGGGGTGATGTCATAGGTGGGCAGGACTTAGCCTAGCTCTTGTTCAGTGAGGTAACTGGATAATCAGACAGATGAGCTTTGCCAACGCTAGAGGGGGTGAGAGAAGCCGAAATGAGCCGTTCAGCTTGCCAAAGCCAAGATGCCATTTGGTTTGTAGGCAGCGCCTCAGACTCTCAGCGTTCCCTAAAGTTTACTACTACGAGGTGGTGGTAGCACACTCAGAAAAATACACAAGCATGCGAGAAGGATTATTTGTAAGATCACAACAGAGGAACAGGTGTCTGGTGTCCAAGCCATCTGCATTGAAAATACGTTAACGAAAGTCAGATTGTTTTCATTATATTACAATCATGTTCTAACTGTGGAGAATGGACGATGGCAATCCCAACCAAAATTTATTTGGTAAATGAATCGAAAGCAGGTTCACATATGATTTACTTAGGAGAAAGGACATGGGAATAGGAGAAAGATAAAAATATTGAAGAAAGCAGTCTTATTGGGAAGGAGGAAGGCTTTTCTTTTCATGTGCACTTTTACATAATGAAGCAGGTTTCATGTACTACTACAGAGACCACTTACAAGTGTGCCTAACTGCATACCCCTACTTTAGAACCAAGTCGATAATATAACTTACATTTAAGAGATTCCCCCAAAATAAAAAGGTAGAATCTTTTTCTTATTTTTTTTTTCTTGCTGCCATGAGCATGGGTTCAGACAGACATCATCATCCTAGAATATCTGTTAGAGATGGTTCTGCTGGGATTAAATTATTTTAATCTGGATACATGAATAAATATTGACAGTTGCAAGACACTGCGATTTCTCTGCCTCATTAACAGGATATTAAGACTGTGATTTCCAGGTGTAACTTTTTCATCAGTTTCCTACTGTTGAGTTAGGAATTACTTTGGACTTGTGAGCTTCCCCTTAAGGAAGTGAATTTAAGTGAAGGATCTTGTTTCTGCATTTACCCTAATGGCCATTTCCTTTAATGTCTTTATTTGCTTGATTCTGACTGTGTTCTTTCTAGGAAATTTTTTGTTTATCTTTGAAGGCTAGTTGTCTGTCTCAGGAGTATGTGGTTATTTTCTCTTCATTAGCTGCCTTTAGTTTATCCGTGTGTTTGGCATCTGTTTGACCTTTTGAATTTTCCTCCAAGAATGGAGGCTATCAGAGTGGAAGGTGAAGTGAACCCCTGATAAGAGATGTTCTGACACCTATTGTTCTATGATCACTCTTTTGCTGACTTCTGGGGACTGACCCATTGAATGAAAGTAAGACTTTTAGCATTTTAACATCTATTGAAAAGCCAGTTTCTTAGAAGTCTTAAGTAGTGCAGGTTAAACTCCAAGGTGGCTGCTGCATTTTTTGGAGGAAAGAAAGTTGAACCAACTGATAATCTCTTAGGAATAGGTGGGTTGTTTTCAGTTACTGCAAATCAACACCTGGATTAAATTATTTCTTGAAATAGTTCTTTCTAGAAGCCATTTTCAAATGAGAGTTGATTCTATTTAAAAAGGAAATTTTTGCCTGACCAAATTCCTGTGGGCTTATATCCATATTTAATCAGTTCTGTCTCCATTCAGCTGCCTCAAAGCCTTCAACAAAAATGAAAGATAAATGGGCAATTTGGGTTATAGGTATCTAAAGGAAAGCAGGCTGGTCTGGGAGCTGGGTGCTTTGGGGCTTGCATTCCCTAGGCTGCAATTTGTCATGTGACCTCATATTACCTGCTTTGTGCTTTGGTTTCATCTCTTGGGAAATAACGGCAGCAAGAATTTATTGAATACCAATTATGTTTTCTGCATCCTGCCCCCCACAAGCTGTGAATTAAAATGTAGCAGCATGCAAGAGATTGCCAAAAATGTAATCTATCCTGCCTTCATTGTCATCTTCCCTTTCACAAACAAATATACTCTTTTTCAAATTTAAATTACATTTATTTGTTTGTATGTGGGGGTTAGGAGAATACACACACATCATGATCTAAGTGTGGAGGTCAGAAGGTAACTTACAGGAATCAGTTTTCTCCATCCACCATGTGAGTGCCAGAGTCCAAACTCCAGTCTTCAAGCTTAGCACTCTCACAGGCCCCAGATGTATATACTCTGGGGCGAGTGCAGAGTAGGGTGGGGGTCCAATTCCTTCTATTATCAGACACCTGAAATTCTGCTAGTGTCAAGTGGACTTACTTTAATGTGTGCCCCCTTGACTACTTTCTGTAACATCTCTAGCAAGGTTAAAATGCCAAGCGTTACTTCAGATTGCTTTCCTGCTATATACTCCAAAGGAGACTAACTAGAAAGGGATAGTTGCTCCAGTTGGAGGAGGAGGAGACTAAGCAGCTTTTGTGATGTGAAGGGTGGGACTGGAGTCTCACAGGAAGAAGGACTCAAAGTATGTGTGTGGTACGGAGGGCCACTGAGTCTAAGTATATGGGCTTCAGAGTCTTCCCTTGATCTGAGCTCTCTCTTGGGCTTTGCCACATGACTATTGACAAATCACTTAATGTTTCTGAGTTTATTAGCTCAGAGCGTGACTCATAGTAACTGCCCAGCAAAGTGATAGCTGCTCTTACAAAGATGGGGGGAGGCATTTGGGCATGTGGTAAAAAGAAGTATTACTCAGTGGTGGTAGGGTAGGGCCAATAACATGGTTTTCAGTTTTCACATTTCTCTTTGGAGTTGTTCTATAGGCAGAGATGGGCGTGCAGTGGAGGCAGAAGATTATTTGTTTCCTATCTTCTTATATCACAGGGCTTCAAGTTCCCTGCATTTAAAATCTAGTTGAGCCCAAACGATTTTGTTTTGTGTTTTTCTCTGTGAGACTAGGGGACATTACATTTGGAATCAGGTGTATCCACGTAGAAAAATAAAAACAAATACCCCCACCTTCTTGCAAATCACTTTTACTACTTTCCAAGTAAAGCCACAATCCCTAATGATTGATTACAGAAGGGATCATCTGATCCATGTCTCCGAACTTACCTATACATAGGCTATCTAGTTCACCCTTATCACACATACTCATTACTGCCTTGTAAAAGACACTGCTACTAGAGACATCCCAAAGCACCTCCACCTGTGATGTTTTGAGATGAAATCTTGGGACACATCAAAGTGTATTTAAGTTAGAAACATTGCTGATGGTCTTCTGTCCCTTGAGGCTAGCGATGAGAATAAAAGCTTTACAGTGCTGGGGGAAGACAAGGTAGGCTTGGCTTTGGTATGGTAAACAGCTTGACCTGCTGGCTATCAGTTGAGACTCTCTGGATTCCAAGTCACTGAAAGCCTAGCTGCACTGCCCAGTCAACAGTTGGAATGGATGGGCTTTCGTGATAACTTCAAACACCCAGACCAAATGGCTTCAGGTAAAGCTTGAGAGAGTCACTTGTCAGCAGAGGATGCAGTTTTCTCTGCTCTCTGTTCTGGCTTTTGCAGTGTCAGCAGACTCCTTAAGCTATAGACAGTGGGCCCTTGGGAGCTCTGGCTTTCCTTTTAGGCAGCACCAGTGCACATATTCCTTCCATTCTCTATCCACACAGTGTTCCAGGGAGGGGAAGCCTCTTCCTAGAAGCTTCTGCACCCTCATTTGTTTAAACTTGAATAGATTCTCACTCCAGAAGCTATTGTACAAAGACCAGGAGATAAGCTGGTGAACCACTCTCCCCCTTGGAGCTGTACTTGAAGTGGACCCTTTTAGAAACTGAGGGCACACCCCAAAGAAAACAGAGGTCTTTGGATTGGAGAAGGAAGCAGGGGATATTAGAGATGATTATTTCTGAGGATTTGGTATACTGAAATTTGAAACTTGGATGTGTTTTATAAATTTATAGACTTGAAGCTACTCTGTTTCTCCCCTTTCTGTTTTTTGCTTTTTCTTCTTTCTTTCTTCTTTGCCAGAGTTTCTGCTAAAGTTGCCAAAACATCTTTGAAGGATTTTTCTGTTTGTAGACCCTTGATTCTAGCCCCTCCACACACTTTTTTTTTTTCTGTCAACAGGTAGTGATGCATGTCAGGGCACATCAGTACTGCATATAAGCATGGGCTTCTGCAATGTTAATAAAACATAGATTGTGTATTCAGCTATCTGGGATTCTGTAAAGTCAGGCCAGATGCTTAATGCATCAGTTAGAAACTGTACCACATCATTCTGAAAAATTCCACAGAGTATTAGAGAAATAATTAGATTTTAGCAGGTCACAGATGCCATCGAATACTAAAGAGAGCCTTAAAACATTATATTAAACCGTTCTTCTGTTCTGGTATTTACTTTTAGTCAACACTTAAAATGCACCTTACAAGCAATATATATTCCTTTTAACTATATTTCCAAAACATATTACATTGGAGTGAGATCTGTTATTATAGGACTTGAGACAGAAATCAAAGCAAAATCAGATTGTCTATTCCCTTGCTCCTCTCCCCATAAGCAAGCTCTTCCCCCACAAGCAAGGTAGAGTGCTAAACTCCTGAAATTAGGAGGAAGGTAATGGAGGTGGGGCAGGAGAGCAAAAAGAAATACTTTATTTGTCCCCAGCAAAGAAAGGAGGAATTGCGATTCAGAATAGATTAGAAATTCCTTGCCCATAGCATGGTGGACAGGGTGAGGCTAGCAAGAGAGGGATAGCTTGAAGGTCCTCATTTCCTTCCCCCCTTAGGGCCTTCCTGAATGGCTATGCAGATGGTGTGATGTGGGATTCCAGCTTTGGGGGACCCTGCCTTTGACTTGACCTCCTTTCACCTTCCCAGGGTCATCCTTGGTGCTTTCCTTTAAAATGGAGAAACAAAAACAAACAAACAAACACAGAGACTTTGAAATGGACCTTTAAGACAGCAGAGACTGGGAGCAAGAAGGGCAGAAACTCATCTATATGTGAGGCTTTCCATTTGGCCCTAGGGAAAATGCTTGAGTTTTCTGAGCCTCCTCTCATATACCAGGACAGCCCCACATAAATTTGCTGTTATGGACTTCCAAAAACTGGTAAGGGTCCACTGTTAAACTCAAGAACACAGTGGCTTGAGACAGCTGAAACCCATGTCTAGATGCTTTTCATCTTCACAGGAATGAGTGGGGCCTTGAGAGTTTCAAAACAAACAATCCAGTGACTTTAAATAGAGCTGTGAGCTTTACCATTTTATCTCTGGGAATAAAATAATTTGAGCAGTGTTTTTGCTGGTTGTCTTGAACCTTCAGACCTAGAGAGAAACTTCACCAAAGGCTGTCCTTGAGACTTAATTACAAACCAAAGGACAAAAGTCTTTATCTCTGGCAATGACTGGTTTATGACAGGGTTGGAGAATGGCTAACAGAAGGTACACAAGTCAACTAGATATCACACAAGTGGCCAACCCCAAGCTTTGTAACTTTATGTAACTGGCTACTGCTGCTTTAATCTAGGTGGAAGTCATCACAGTTTGCAAACCACCCCATTGTTTTCCCGTTTCTGGCATTTTGGTGCTGATTTTATGAAAAAAAGTTTTCTGAGAAATTGTCAGTTTTCACTTTTTTCTGAAACTGGCTCTGTCGCTTCCCAATACTTGAGGTTGCATCCTTTTAGAGATTATTACTTCCCTGCAGTCAAGATTCCTTAGGTTAAATAAATGTATTGTTGAAAGAAACACATCTGAAGTCGAATTAAGGCCTATACCAGCCTGCATCTATTTATAAATGGTGAAACCTTTCTCTGGCCCTCTCTAGACAAGCAGATTGACTTCAATAGTGTTTTTTTCTTTATAAACTGGTAGGAGTTAAATGTTCACAAAACGTTTGAAAGATAAGGTGTCTTCAGCTCATTTGATTTCATGTAATTCAGTGTTCCGCAGTGCCATCTATTCTAAATAACAGTAAACTAAAAATTAAGTCATGTTAAGCCCTGGGAATTTTTCTGTGACATAAAAGCACTTCAGTATTTGAACACTATTCATGGCCTGTCTGTCACAAATTTATTAGACTTGTTTAATTTAACTAAGGTCATTAGTTCTCAATTTGAAAACACTTTAAAATTTACTAGTTAAGTTTTTATTTCTTTTTCTGACATTAAATTGTATTATTGCTGCATATTGACAAGTAGTCTTTAGGGTTCCTGTGCTTAAAAATTAAGTTCTAGGTTGACAAGTTTTAAGTGTATGTATCACCATAATTCACATATACTTTAATGAATTTTTATTCTTACTTTAAAATGTTTGAAAAATTTAGAATTAAAAAATGCTTCTTTTTAAAGTTATTAATTTTCATTTTTGAAAATTTCACAGTGCTTCCTAATGGGTTTTAAATTCTCACGTTTACACAGAAGAAACATGTGATTCAGAGTCACTTTGGATAGAGTCCTGTGTCTCCTTCAGGGGCCGAAGGAGCAGTCTTCATTGGGTAGTGCTTAGATGCAACTCTGTCTTCCTCTTTCTTCTCAGAAAAGAAATCTGCTTAGTAGATCACATCCTATTGTTGCCTTGCTAAGAATTAGGACAGACTAAGTACCATATGCAAGTTATACATTTGATGCTCTGGCTCCTACTGATATTGATTTTTTGTTTTGGTTTTGTTTTTTGCTACCAAAACTATTTTAAAAATATGATTTAGAATATTTAGCTGTTTTATCTAAAATTTTAGGTGCTATAAAACTTCAGTTAATGGCATTACTCATACACAGTAATTATGTAGAATTATTGCTACTACTTATTGTTACTAGAGTTCCTTACAAGCAATCTTTTTTATATTTCATCTTGTGTGCATTCAGTAGAGTTTTCTAACAAAGCAGAATGATCCTTTCTGCTAGAGAATAGAAATAAATTGTCAGAAACCAAAGTAATTGTAAGGAACTGTTAAGTAGTCTTTGCATCTTCTTGGCTATTTTAACTCAAAGATTTGTGTTTTCCTAAAGAGATATGGCTAGTGCATTGAAGGAAATAATGTAGAAGCTAAGAGAATGATTCCCCTAGGTAATCTGATAGAAGGACACAGCAGACTCCTGCAAGTTTTCCTCTGACCAAATTTAATTAAAATGAATCAAAACTTTGACTTACTTTTATTTGATATTTGAATTTTACAAGAATCAAAATACATCATAAAATATTATAATCTCAATATATTTGGGAAAAAGAAGTGTTTAAGTGACCAATTTAAGTAGCAAAATTATAAGCACTACAAAATATATACACCTGTAGTCCATCTCCTAGCCCCTGTAGAATTCCTAGTCATTCATATTCTATAATTTGCATTTTAAACTCTCCTTCTCTTTGCTTCTTGCTGCTACAAGAGCTCTTTTTACTTAGGGAAGACCTCCTGAGTGAAGAATAGCTACTTCTGAAAGAACATCTATCTAACAATTGCCCAGCAGATGCTAGTCTAAGAAGTGTTATGTGAATACTGACAGTAATATTAAAGTGTTGTTTGTGTGTGGTTACTATCTGTGGTTCTAAGACAAACAGCTGTTCATATACAGTTTTTTTTAATGTTTGTACTTTTACTAACTCACTAGCATTCTCTTTGCTTAGATTAATTTTACTGCCATCTATTAAATCTCTGAATTTCCTGGAAATGGGTGGTGGATTTTGTCTAATTTCTTATGTGGAGAATGGTCCACAGAAATTTAGAGCAAAAAGTGTGGGGAGGGGAGGAAGAAGAGAAAAAAAAAGAAGAGGAGAGGAGAGGAGAGGAGAGAAGAAGAGAAGAGAAGAGAAGAGAAGAGAAGAGAAGAGAAGAGAAGAGAAGAGAAGAGAAGAGAAGAGAAGAGAAGAGGCCCTGTTTTCTCAGTGTTTGCTCTGGGCCCAACTTTTCAATAAAAGTTCATTGACTATGAAGCTATATGTCATAAATCGGGTCATTTCCACTGAACTCTTCATTATCCAAAGACTTAACTAACTTTCTGGAGTTGTTTCACCCACTAAAAGATAGATTGTAGGCAGTCCCGAAGTCATCCCATGACAGCTAGCTAAACAAACTTTCAAAGAATACCAAAGCAAAGACATAGAAATATGTTGTTGGTCAGTGACTGAGGTCAAAAATGATGTGACCAATTCCCTCTGGGATGCTCATTTGAAGTGAGACCAAGAACAGCTTTGGAGGGAAAGCCCTTGAAGAGATAGAAAAGTCAGAGAAGCCAAAATAGCAAGCAGTGCATCGCCCTGCAGTGAGAAGAGCCCTGGTTGGTAAATCTTGGATTCTTTACTAGTTACTCTGATGGTAGTGTGAGCAAGGAAGAAAAAGGAATTTCTAAAGACTGTTTACAAAACATATTCCCTACACCATTTAGGTAGTGAACTTTTGGAGAAGATAGGAGAGATTAATAAACTACAAAGGCCAGTGGGGAAGATGTTGATGGTTCATAGACTTAGACAAGATGATAATGTAAACTTATCAAGATTTGCTTTCCAATAATGATAATCAGGTGGTCAGGGTGGTAGAAAACTAAGAGTAAACTCAATTAGCAATGAATGTATTGGTGAAGAGGGCTTAGGGCACATAGACATGGAGCTATATCCTTGCTTCAAAGTACTAAGAAATATGACCTAACATAGATCATATTCTTCTTGGGGAAAAATTTAAGTCTTTTCCAAAGCTTTGAGTTTCAAGTTTACAGGCGACCTGGGATCCCCAAGTTATTAATCAGTTCTGCACCCAGCAATGCCTCCACTGAGAAATGGCCTGCTCTCTATGGAAAGGAGCCTCTTTGTTTTAGGAGGGTGAAAGCTGATGCTTGTCAAGAAAGCCATAATTAAGCCTTGGCTACTAACTGGAGTATGTGCATGAGGACATGGGTCTCAGCCAAATCACCTGCTGGTTCTGGAGTAGGGGGCAGTTTTCAGAGACTTCTGGTTTGCATCCAGATTAACATCTCGTCTAACATTCCAGGGTCTGCAGAGTCAACAGAAATTGGCCAAATACAAAGCCAAACAAATGCACAGATCTTCAATCAAAGAATAAAAAACGCTATAGGATTCAGAAAGTACATGAAAGCAAATATTTAAAAGAAAGCTATACTCATTAGGAGTATGCCATTTGTTGAATATACCAGAATCCTAAAATATATTTCTGTTTACACCCAGCTCTTCTGAATTTCATTCTTCCCTTTCATTTTCTTTTCAAGGAAGAACATCATTCACTAGTAAACAAAAATGTGACTTTCCTAACTCATTATTTTTAAAAAGCCAATTATCCTATTAATTTCAAGGATTGATTCTTTTTGGGATATTCTGTAATTGTAGTTTTCCCATCAATATTTGTAATAAAATTAAATGGCATGTTTTAAGAGAGGAGGGACAATGTCTTAGATATTTTCAAGATCTATAAAGACTTTAAAAAATGAATTGGCCCCTCCTGTTTACATTGTACTTAGTTCAGTCAACTCCATAGTCACTCTGAATTTCTCTACTATATGATACTGTGCGGGAAGTTGGGAAATGATCATGATAAGAAACAAACAAGAGATGTAATCTTAATTTCCACCATCTAGGATCTTTTTACAACTTAGCCCTGTAGAACAAGTATTACAAATATATTAGTGTTTGTAATTACCCATAGTTGTAGTTAATAAAAATTACTATTTCTTGATAATGAAATTATTCTTCAACTAACTGCAAGACTCTGTTCTTAGTAGCCTTCCTTCACAACTCTCCTGCTACATTAGTGAGAGTGTCTCTGGCTTATATGTCTGAAAATTCAAGTTCTGGGCTTTAGCACTTTTTAAAAAATTATTTTTACAAAACATTTTCACTACTTGTATGTCTGTCTGCCTGGTTTTGTGTCCTTTTTGCATGTGAATACAAGTGCCTGTGAAGGCCAGAAGTGGGTGTCAGACCCCTGGAGTTGGGGTTCCCAGTGATTATAAGAGGCTGACAGGGTGCCAGCACCTGAACTCCAGTCTCTCCACAGGAGAAGCTCCTCATACTTTCATTCACTGCCTCCTGATGGCAGCTCTAAAAAGTATATTGCGAAATTATTTTCTCTGTGTTAGATGTTTTTAAATGTAATAGTGGAATTCTGTAACACCAATTCTAATTGGTCTTAATAATAAGAACCCAGAGTCAGATATGGGGGAGGGGTGATGCTTAAAGATGGGAGAAGCAGAGCAGCCAGCCACTAGCTCTTACCAATACCTCAAACGGAAGGGGCGATCCTGTCTCCATGAATCCTCAGAATGAATGCTCAGACTGCTGCCTCAGACTACTTCACACTGACTGCTGCTCAGACTGCCCTCAGCTCCTGTCTCCTCCCGCTTCATATTTCTCTCTGTGCCCAGCCATATCACTCTGGTCTTCACCTCCTTAGTGCTGAGATTAAACACACGTGCCTCTCCAAGTGCTAGGAACACCTTTGTGTGAACTCTGTTTCTCTTTTAGACTGAACCAATTTCGTGTAGCCCAGGGTAGCCTTGAACTAACAAAGATTGGCCTGCCTCTCTCTCCCAAGTGCTGGGTTTGAAGGTGTGTGTCATCAATGCCTGGTCTCTATGGCTAACTAGTGTGGTTAGCTTTGCGCTCTGATCTTCAGGCAAGCTTTATTTGTTAGATCATAAACAAAATATCACCACAGATTTCCAAGTAGCTTAAATGAAGACATTTTATTTAAGGGCTGCTCTAGGTTTGGTTAGTTTCTTGACCTAGTTAGTGGCTTGCTTTGCTTAAGGAAAAGCAGTTTTCTCTGAAGGAATTGTATGCAAAACAACAGCCAGGGACTTCGTGTCTCCATGTGGCTTTTGAAGGGCAGGGAAACTTTTCTACTAACTTTGCTGAACTGGCTTTCCATGTCTTCTGGCTGACACTGGATCATATACCAGTACCCAGGTTGAGTATTGGTGACTGACTGGCTGATGGGGCCCATTTCCCTGGAAGAGTGTCAGCACTAGGCTAGGAGGAACCAGACACCTGGAAGGAGAAGGTAGAGAACATGGGGGTAGTCAGCCATCCCTGACAACTCTGCAGATTGGTTCCCAGGTATCCAGAAATAACACTGAATTTTTAATTGCTGGGAGTCTTGCTGGATTTGCTAAAGTAATGAGGATGGAGTGTTACTGTTGTACCTTTGGTGGTGTTCTGCTCCTGTGGGGTTGCTTGTCTTCCCAGAGGGTGTGAGTCCTTTGGATTTTGTCTTTTTGAAATGTGGTATGTATGTTTTTTGCTTTCTGAATTATTTGTATTCTTCTTGATATATTATAGCAGGTATTTATATATTCTGAATAATAATTATCTGTTTATTTTTATTGGTGTATTATCTGCTAGTATATGATTTTGTGCTTACTTTATTGTTTTAATAATAATAAAAATGTTTCTGGAGCTGAGATGTAGTTCAGAATACTTGTCTAGCATGTGCAAAGCCCTGGGTTTAATACCTAACACTGGAAACAAACAAACAACAAACAAATTTTTCCGTTCTTTTTGTCTTATTCACAAGACTCATTTGTGACATTCTGACATGTTATTGTCTTTTCATTCTCATGTAGTTTTCCAGGAGACTTATGAGCTGTTATTATGGCACTGAATGCCAAAGCAGAAGAGGGCACTTGATTGTCTAGTATAGTGAGGGACAAATATAATTTTCAGTCATTTGACATGATGATACTTTTATGAATAAATGTTGGTTTTAGAAAATATGCTTATTTATATCACTGTATCAGGAATTTATTGGTTTTACTAAACAAATATATATTTAAATTGATCTATCTTAATGTCTTACATAATAAACACAAGAAATATAATATTAAAAGAAAGCTTTGGGAGTTGCCTTCATAGTCTGTAAGAATGTAGGGAAATCTTGTATGTCCAATAGTTGAGAAGCACTACTGGCTATGAATACCAATGTATAATTCATAAATTCCTTTATTTAAACTTTCATGTTCAAAATTTGAAACATGTATTTAGTTGTCCTTGGGAAAATATGATTTTGAAGACAATTATGTTCCTGTACACATTTGTATGTTAATAAAGTGGAACAGAAACAGCGAATGAATCTGACGTTTCTCCTCTTGGCATTCCCCATCTTCTGCAGTCAGCCATTGACACATGAGCATTATAACATAGCAGAAATAACTTGGATTTTTGACATCAGGTATACCTAGATTTAGATCTAAGCAGGGAATCCATTTAGGATAATGATTCAATTTCTATATAACTCATCTTCATTGAGCTTTGTTTCAGAATTTTTTACAAATCTAATTTTTAGTATTTTCATAAACATTAAATATAACTGAGGGACATATGCAGATGTCAGGAACATTGGTATATTGTTTTGCAATGTTTAGCATGTCCTTTTATGTGAGATCCTCTTAGTCCCTATACTCAGAAAAATGGGCATTAAAAGACCAGACTTTCGGGGCCTGGAGAGATGGCTCAAGAGGCTGGAGAGGTGGCTCAGAGGTTAAGAACACTAGATGCTCTTCCATAGGTCCTGAGATCAGTTCCCAGCAACTACATGGTGACTCACAACCATCTATAATGAGGTCTAGTGCCCTGCATACTAGAACACTGTATACATATTAAATAAATAAATCTTAGAAAAATCAAAGGAGGTGATCATACTTGCAACCTGTCAAATTACAAAGCATTATTTTAAATGCCAATTCATGTGGGACAGAGTACTACACAAGTGTGACAGAATGTGTAATGGTACCTTCTGTACATGTGTGCCCATGACCTCAGCACTGCATTTTTTCCCTAAGTCAGTAATGTCTGTTCCAGGGAGAGCCTGTGAGAAAGATGTTCATTGAAGAGTTATTTATAAGACAAAAGAAGATGGAAGCAGTGAGATATCTACCACACACTGTCACTAAAGAGACAATCCTTTCACTGCTTTTTGTGTTTTAGGTTTCAAGGAAATGACATTGGAATGCACTGGTTATGTAATAATGAGGACCAAGAATGTAAAACTATAAGCTTTATGGTTTCAATGATACTAAAAAAAAATTTTAATATGAAAATGGAAGAAAATACATGGAAGTGTTAACAGTGGTTTAATCTCTGAATACTGTCATGCATTTTTAATGCTTACTTTGCAATTTTTCATTAATAATTCTGTACTGTTTTCAGTCTTAAAATTGTTATTTAAACACATCTTTGGGAAAGATTGGATTTTTTTCATTATAGCCTTCTAATCACTAAGGATAGAAAGAGCCCCTAAATGAAAGTAGAGCCTAATTGATGCTTGATTGTATGTCTTTCTTACTAGGAAGAGTGGGATGCAGCTGAGCAGTGCTCAGGGATGCAGCACTTCTAAAACACCTACTGGATTCATATTTAGTGGAGCATGTATCCGACTCATCAATATATGCTAAGGGCATATGTTAAAGCCAGATACCAAGTTCATTGCCCAGATTTTACACATACTGAATTTATTTGTGAGAGGATTGCTTGATCGATGTGTGTCCTTGACTATGTCTATATATAAACTGGGAATACTAATGTTCTCTGTGCCATATGTTGTTGTGAGTTTCCACTCTCAATAAACTGAATTACCAGATTTAAAATTGTTATCACAGTGTTGGCATATAATAATCTCTTACTGACACCTCAATTGCAGTGAGTCTATTAAGACTTTAGTCATTTGGGAGGCAGAAGCAGGAGGACATGAGTTGTAAGCCAAGCTGGGCTTCATAGAGAGACTTCTCAGAAAATAACACAGTATTAGCAACTAGAAAGTCTAATTGACTATTTTGCTTAAAATCAGTGCCCCCAAATAACAGTAATATCATATTCTGTTAAGTCTCAGTGGTTACAGTTCATCTCTGTTCCATATACTTTGGCTTGGAAGCTTACCTGTCGGTGGGTAGATTTGCTTCTGAAATGCCTCACTCCATGGCTGCTAAATTCTTTCAGTTTCTCATGGGAGCTCAGATGGAGCTGTGCTATGTTCTAGTCCACTTAGGCTTTCTTTTAGCACAATGGCTGGGCTTCAAGTGCAAACATCTTAAGAGGACCAGACAGGATGCCTTGCATTTTTATAACTTGTCCTCAGTAGTGACTTAGTATTACTTCTCTCATAGCTAACAATCCATCCAAACCTAAGAGAACTCATAGATATAAACCTGTATCTAATAAAGTCACATGGCAAGACTAGCATAAATGGTTGTAGGCATGATTGAAAGATGCAGTCACCATAATAGCACTCAGTTGACCTATAGATAACACAATATTCTTGACATCCTCATCCATCAATTGCAGCAGTGCCAAATTTTGTATTAGAACTGTCATAATTTTTTCTAGAGAATATAGATTATGGGAACTTTTTTATTGTTTGCCCTTTCCTCTCATTAAACTCCTCTATTCCTCACTGCCTCTGTCTCCCAATTTCATGTGCACTTTTTTTTTTTTTTTAAACCACTGAGTCTATTTTGTGTTGCCAGGATATGCATGAATGTAGAATAATCTCCTGGAACATAGGTAACCTATCAGGGGCTGCATACCCAAAGAAAGCTACCCCACCCCCTTACCCAGTAGTAATCCATTGCCAATTGCTTCTCAGCTAAGGGTATGGCTTCATGAACCCTTTGGCCATCCATGCTGGGATACTGGAGGCTTGATTTTGTGTAGGTCTCATGCATGCAGTTAGAACTGCTTTAAATGTGTGTATGTATTGGTCCTGTCACATCTGGAGAACATGGGAAACATTTCTTTTTAATACTTTGCACATTTTTCTTTCTTTAATGAATGACCATTCATTATTAAGAAAACATATTGAATGAAAGAAAACACAACTCATATCTAGAATAGATAGTCTCTGAGCACAGAAGTTCTAAATGGAATGTCCTAAGCTTGAGGACCTGTCTGACTTTTTTCTCACTTTGGTTGTGTCCAGTGTTGGGATCTTCAGAATTCAAGGAAAGAAAGGAAGAAAACAAACACACTGTATCCACAAATATTTCTAGGTTAAATGTGGGTGTTCCTCAGGGCCAACCTCAGATGCCAAATATAACAAATGAAATGGTAAAACACAGTCCTCAGAACCTGGTCTTTAATACTGTGGTTGCAAGTCACCGGTTAGCCAGTGAGCCAGGGAGCCAGTGAGCCAGTGAGCCAGTACTGGAGTTCACTGTTTGTGAATCTGCTCTGTTCATCTGGCAAGGAGGGCAGATGCAGGGAAATATGCCAATGCATTTAATATTGATAAGACCCATGCAAATATCTTAGCAAATGAGGCAGTACTCTCCAGATTTTGGGACATGGCCAAAGAGGCTGTTTGTGCCCCCCCCCAAAAAAAAAACTTTGGCACTACCCTGATCTTGTGCAAAGCCATCTCTTTTGAATTAAACATGCCTTATTCTGAAAGATGCCAGGCCTGGCCCTTTGGAACATTAACTTATTTTTGCAGCTGCAATGTATTTCTTCCCTTCAAATGGAAACACTTCATTTTCAGAAGGAAAGAGCATTTCAGGTTTGATGTGAGAACAGAATGAAATATGGAAGCAAAGGGTTAGTTTCAAAGAAGAGGAGGGCTTTATGGCACCCCGGTCTCCTTCCAGTGCAGACGTCACTCTGTAGATTGAGGTGCAGTGATGTACCTGGGAGTGATGCAGGCCAGAGTGTCATCTGATGACCTGAAGGAGTTAATGCCGCTTCTCAAATACATTAATTTGCTGCTGGAAGCAGTTTCTAGGATAGTAGCTTTTCCCCTCCTCAATGTAATTTTCATTATTGAGTAGATATTATGTTTTAGTCTGTTCTCTAAGTGTGTTGGTTATATTTAGTCATTTAATGCTTTGACACCCCAATCAGGAAGTTAATGTCATTGCCCCTCCCTTTTGACAGACAAGAGCAAAGTGCTTCAGAGACTTGCCAAGGGTCACACGGTGTGACAGCAAGGCTTCACATCCAGGTTGAACTTTGCCCCAAAGCTCCAGATGTGCTTATGAGTTATTTTTTTAAAGTGACAGTACTAGATAACTTTTCAAATACCTAGATCTAGAGAATATAAGTAGACACCTGCTTGAGATTCTGTCAAGGTTCACAGGCAAACACCAAGAGCAGGGCTGGGTGTGCTGGAAGCAGGAAGTTGAGGATGAGGTCAGCCTGGGCTACCTAGCAAGTTTGAGATTAGCAGGGCCTACAAAGCAAGACCATCTCAGTTGAAACAAAACAACACACAACCAGAAACTGTTATAAAAAGTCAGTGTGGCCAGGCAGTAGTGCACACACCTTTAATACCATGCTGTTGAAGGAATAGAAATCAGTGCAGCCAACGTGGAAGACCAGCTTGGTGGGGTTTCAAAAGTTTAAAATAAAGCCATCAGGTGATCTCATCAATCCTAGTACTAGGTCTGTATGCTACGGAAATAAATCAGCAGATCCACAAGGTGCCTGCATTCCTGTGGTCTCTGCAGCATTATTCAATATGGCTAACATAAGGAATCAGTTTAAAAATCTATCAGTGGAAAATGGGTAAAGAATATCTTCATATTAGAAGTCTATTCTTATAAAGAGAAAGAAATCTTGTCATTTGGACAACATAAAGAGATTTTAAGACCATTATGTTAAATGAAACAAAGCAGTTACAAAAAGAAAATCACATAATCTCATGCATAGGTAAAATCTAAAAAAAAGTTGAATTAAGAGAAACAGAGATTGGAATGGTGATTTCCACTAGCTTGGTTTGTGTGTTCAGTGACAGTGCTCAAAGGATACAACATTTCAGTTTTACGATCATCAACTCTACACAGCCTAGAGTCACCTGATAAGAGAGTCTGAACTGTGTGTAATTGTCTTTGTCAGGCTGACCTATGGGCATGCCTGTAAGGGATTGTCTTGATTGTTAGTTGATGTGTGGGAGGGCCCATTTCACAGTGGTAAGTAAGTACTATTCTCTGGGCAGGTAGTCCTGGGCTGTCAGGGAAGGTAGCTGAGCATGAGCCTGTGTGAGCTAGCAAGCATCAGTCTTCTCTGATTCCTTCAGTTCCTGCTCTGATTCCCTACAATGATGGATCAGACTTGTAAGCTAAATTAACCCTTTCCTTATCAGTTTGCTTTTAGGTGGAGTGTGTCATCACAGCAACAGAACTAGAATAGAGATGAGGAATAAATTCATAGGTATTTTATGTAATGTGGTGACTGTAATTAATATCAATACATTATAGTATTTAATAAGAATTAAGTATACATTATATTGTATACTTAGTAATCACTGGGAGAATAGATTTTAAGTGTTCTCAGTAAAACATATGTGAGGTAATTCAGATGTTAATTAGCTCAATTTATATGTCTTAGAGCATTATATGTATATATATGTATGAATATATATATATATATATATATATATATATGTATGTATAATTTATATTTGTCAAGAAAATATATGAGCCAGGTAGTGGCAGTATCCACCTTTAATCCCAGCACTCAGGAGGCAGAGACAGGTGGATCTGTGTGAGTTTGAGGCCAACCTGGTCTACAGAGTGAGTTCCAGGACAGGCTCCAAAGCTACAGAGAAACCCTGTCTTGAAAAACAAAAAGAAAAAAGAAAAGAAAATATATGAAAAATATAAGCAAAATACAATTGAGGACAGAGGGGTTGGAGAATGGCTCAGGGTTTAAGAGCACTGGCTGCTTTTCTAGAGGACACAGGTACAATTCCTGGCACCCATATGGCAGCTTACAACTGTCTATAATTACAGTTCTAGGGGATCTGACGACCTCATACAGACATACATTCAGGCAAAACAACAATGCACATGAAATAAAAATAAGCAAATCATAAAATAAGCACAGAAATGTTTTTTTAAAAAAAATTGAAGATGGAGCATTAGGCAATAAATTATTGTTTTAGATCCTTTGCTCAGCACTCTTTACTTCTGGAAGCTGAGTTTTGTGGGTTTGGGGTCTGGGACACAAGCTGCAGTGCTGTTTGTAAGAACCTTGGTGAGACACTTCATCTCTGTTAGAGTAATTGCCATGCTATTATAAGGCAGTTTGTTGGAAGGGGCAAATGAATTATCCTTGCTGTCAAATGCCACCACTAGATCTAAAGTCCCTGTCTGTTGTTTGCTATTGCTGTGCATTTTTGCTCATAGAAAGATCAGGAATGCTACCTCTAGACTCTCATTGTCTTTAGTTTGTCCCTCCATTTCTCACCATGTCATTAGGTGATACAACAGGTATCAGGTGTTTAGCATGGTGTCTGGCATATGGTCATACCCAGTGGGCACTGTTCCATATTATTTCATTTGTAGCAGATGCCCTGGGTTGGAGAAGTAGTAAAAGAAACTATCTCTCAGAGAAGACAGAGTTGCCAATCTAAGGGGAAGACAGAATGTTTTAGTTATTCTTGGTTGTCAGCAGCCACAGATGCTGTAGGGAGTTGGGAAATCAAATTCCTACCTTAAGATTTCTAACTTTTAATGTGAGTAAAACAACTTTTTTTGGTAAGTTCTATCTATGTCCTTACATGACAATTTTGATCAGCTCATGGGGCTGTCTCACAATGCTCACTTATGTGATAAGATGGAGTGTTACGGTCACTGGCTCTAGGAGAGAGCTGTATTGGCCATTTCTAGATCATTCTATAATGATTTTGAGAGCCTCTTGTTTTATTTCCTAATATTACCTTATGTAGTTCTCTGTTTGTCAGGGCTCAGAGTGGTCCTCTGGGACACAGGAAGCACCCTTCTACAGTGTGGCTTTTCTCACCAGAGCTTGCTGTCACTGTCTTTCACATTCCTTCTCCAGCCTCAGCTCCTAGCTAAAGTATTTAGATGGGGCCTGTGAGAGATGAGCCATACATTCTTCTTGTAGATTTAAGTTTTATTAACTTGAAATTTCACTCTTGCTGGACAGCAGTGGTGGCACACACCTTTAATCACAGCTCTTGGAAGGCAGAGACAGGCAAATCTCTGTGAGTTCAAGGCTAGCCTGGTCTACATTGTTTCAGAACAGCCAGGGGTACACAGAGAAACCCTGTGTCTGGAAAAACAAAACAAAACAAAACAAAATAAAAAACAAAAACACCACAAAACACTCACTCTTAAATGAATGACTAATTCTTAAAGATAAAACATTGTGCTTTAAAATTAAGCTATGGATTCTTCCCACTGAAAGGTTGCTAAGGCTAAAACTTTTTAGGATGGGTCTTAAGGTTGTGCCCCACACAAATCCCCCCTCCCGTTTTTAAGACAGTGTTTCTCTGAATTGCCCTGACTGTTCTGGAACTCACTGTGTAGACCAGGCTGGCCTCGACTCACAAAGATCTACCTGTCTTTGCGTCCCAAGTTCTGGGATTAAAGGCATGTGCCACCACCACCTGACTGGGTCTTCAGTCTTTTGTTGTTAGAATGGTTGTTGGACCAGGCAGCAGTTTAGAAAATATGAGGGCTAGTAACAAAAATGTACTACTAGGGAGTGAGTGACAAAGGATAACAAAGAAAAAAAGGGCTAAGGAGAGGGAACTACTATTTTCTCACTGCCTCGTGCTGGCATTTAGGCTTCTTTTGTCAGGAGGTCAGTTTAACCTTTTATTTCCTTTGTGCATGTCCTATACATGATTATTCTCTAGATCCCATTTATTGACATCTTCGGTTATCTCTACATTTCATATCCTTTTGTAGGTCATATTTATAGTTTTGGTACTGAAGGTTTGTCCAGTGGGCCAGGTGTCAGCTTCTGTAACATCCAATAGCATCGCTGTGCAGACCACACAGTCTTATGTTTCCACTCTGGTACAGCTGAGTTATACATCCAGATAATGACTTTTGGTCTGCAAAAATTACAGCATGGTAGTAATAATTACTTGCTAAATTCTGATCACTGCCCCTATGACTTTTGTAATCTTCACATCAAGTGTTAGAGATAGGTAATTTCATGGCAAGAAGAGTAAAAGTCCGGGGGTTGTTTCAAATATCACTTAATGGTTTCCTAGAGTCATATGCATTGCTATTTCCCCAGATGTGTTGTGGGAAACACTTAGAACACATGCTTTTGTGCTAAGCACAACAGGTAAATCTCTATAATCTTGAGTTTTATTCATACTCCTCAAACTCCATCCCTGTCATAGATGTCTTAATAGAACAGCATTTGTAGTCATCCTCGTCTCCCCTCTGCACGAGATAGATGTTATTATTAATTAATTAATTAGCTAATTAATTAATTAATATATAACCCTTGCTTGCCTGCAACTCACTATGTAGACCAGACCAGTCTGGTCTTCTTAAATGTAGACCAGACCAAGCTGGCCTCAAGGTCCTGGAGATTCATCTGCCTCTGTCACCCAAGTTCTGGAGTTAAAGGCATTGTGCCAGCACAATGAGATAACTTATTTTTGGGGTCGGGGAGGTTTGAGGCAGGGTTTCTCTATGGCTTTGGAGACTGTCCTGGAACTAGCTCTTGTAGACCAGGCTTGTCTTGAACTCCTGAGTGCTGGGATTAAAGGCGTGCACCACCACCACCCAACAAGATAGCATTTAAATGAAAAACAGTTCCAGAGCTTCAAGTTAACATTGTATAATCTGAATTACTTCCTGTGCTAGGTACATTTCAGACACACAGAAAAATGAAATTTGCATTTTCTGGAATTTGTTATCTCCTGGGCTGGAGGGAAAATGCAACAGGAAGAGAATTTGCAATAGATTTGGTCTTCTTTAAACAGAGATTTAGCAACTGAGAATAAGAAACATATTGTGGACTGGAAAGATGGCTCAGCCCCTAAAGGCTAGGCTCAAAACCAAAATATAAGAAACAGATACTGCAATGAATTGTCTTTTTCATTTATAAAAGAGATATAAATATGAAAGTAATCTAATTAATCTGGAGAGCTCAGATATCATAAAATATGTAAAAAGGAATTAGAAAGTGCTACCTTTTGAGTACTTATTTAGTTTGTAACTTAATTCTTAGTGTAAGGTATATAATTCGATTGTTAGTAACAACTGTGCTTAATAATGGGCTTAGGAAATTCCTGAAAATGTAATGGCTGGCTTCTGAGAAGCAGTAGGAACCACCTGACACCAGTGATTTATTTATAGACACAGAAGCTCCTTTAGACTTCTAAAGCTCCGCCCCTGCCTCAGCTCCACCTCGGCACTCAGGGTTTGTAAGTTCATTCTTGGGTCTGACTGTCAGCCTACATTGTAACAAAATTGTGATATGATATTGTCACTCCATCTGACCGGTAAATAATAATGGAATTCTGAACTTTATGCTATGTCAATCCATCTTTACAATGGAGAACTACTGCAATTATTCATTTTATAGCTGTGGAAAGAAAAAAAATAGAGAACCCATCATCACTCGCCTTACCGGTAAATGGCAGAGGTGATGTATAAACAAGAGCAATTTAGTTCCCAAACCTGCCATGTTGCCCTTCCAATACACTGCCTACTAAAGTCGTTGTGAACACCAGAAACTGTTGGAGATGTGTCTGAACAGGGGATCTCTGTAGGAGGTCTAGCTTGTTCTCGGACATGACTGCACAAGAAAAAAAAAAATCTGGGAAGCTTTTAAAAACAAAACCAAATGTAAACATCATATACTGGCATAGGATGCATATTATAGTCATCAAAGAAACACATAAATAAAAACTTAGACGACCCCATCACATCCCATATTAATACGGAACTATATGTGATTGAGTATGGGTAATGGTGTTTTGTTTTTTAAGTCTTCCAAGTAGTTAAAATATGCTTTCTTACCTTTGTGGAAAAACTGGGAACTCACCCAGTGTTAATAGAAATCTCCTGTTTGTAGACATTCCCTTTCTTTCACTCACCTAAGATTACCACCAGGGAGTGGGTCTGCATAAGAGCGCATGGGGTGAGGTGGGGGGATGGGATGGAGTCAATGCAAACAGAAACATTGTTTTGCTTGGCTTTCACAGGCCCCTCCCAAGGTTGCAGGGTCATTAGTAAGGAACTCTGCAGGCATTTCTTTGCTGAAGCTATTATCTAATGTCATTCTTGTTTTGCAATGGAGCCACCACCTCAGAGACTATTGTAGGGCAGGTTCTTATGGATGGTTAATTCTGATTCCTGTGAGATAATTTGCACTCTTTAGCTCCATAATTAGTTGTTATGATTTAACTGAAATAAAATTATTGTGAAATTCATATACCATAAAATTAATTCTTTTAAACTAAACAATTTAGTGGCAATTAGTGCATCCACAGTGTATAACCACCACTTCCAATCTCAAGAGAGTTTCATTACCCCAAAGGAAATCCTGTATCCTCCCTATTTTACCTTCTCTCCTCCGACTCCCACTCGCCCTGCCTCTTGGCAGCCACCAATGTGCTTTCAGCTTCTCAGAATTTGCCAGCCTAGAAATTTGACAGGAATATAATGGTACAGTATGTGATCCTTTGGGTCTGGGTCAAACTGCCTTCACATTATAATGTGCCAATATGTCGTTCCTTTTTGAGAATGAATAAATATCCTTCCATATACATGAATTCTCTGTGTGTGTTTGTTAATTAATTTTCATAGCCATTTAGGTACCTTTACATTTTGGGTACTATGACGAATATTGCTGTAAACTTTTAATTTCTGTACATATGCAAAGCTTCTGTGTTCATGCATATGTCTTAGTTTCATGCATATGTCAGGGTTATGTTCTGCTTAACTGTTTACTTACCTTCCTTTCTTTTTTCTTTTTTGTATTTTTGAGACAGAGTGTCTCAGTTACTGTTCTATTGTTGTGAAGAGACACCATGGCCAAGGCTACTCTTACAAAAGCAAGCATTTATCTAGGGGGCTTGCTTACAGTTTCATAGGGTGAGTCCATATTCATCGTGGCAGGGAACAGACCCTGAAGCAGCAGCTGAGCTTTACATCCTGATCTGCAAGCAGTAGTCAGAGTTAGTGACACTGATCCTAGATTGGGATTTTGAAGTCTCGAAGCCAACCCCCCAGTGAAACACCTGCTCCAACAATGTCACACCTCCTAATTCTTCCCAAACAGTTCCACTAACTGGGACCAAGCATTCAAACATATGAGCCTATGGGGGCCATTCTTTTTCAAACCACCACACAGGGTCTCTCTTTTATGTAGCTCTGGATGCTCTAGAACACACTACTTAGACCAAGCTGGCCTTGAATTCACAGAGATCCACCCACCTCTGCCTCCAGAGGGCTGGGATTAAAGGCGTATGTCACCACACTCAGATGCTTAACTTTTTGAAAAATCACAGAAGTGCCATCATTTTACTCTACCACCAGAGATATACAAGAATTCCAGTTTTTTCATATCCTTGTCAACATTATATTGGCCCATTTTTGTTATACCCATAATACTGAGTATAAAATAGTATTATGATGTTTGGCTTTGCCTCTCCATGGTCACTAATGACACTGAATATCTTTTCACATGTATGTTGAGTTCACCGTTTATATATCTCTCTGAAAAAAATGACTATTAAGTCCTCTGACCTTTTTAAAAATTTATTTTTGTTGTTGTTTATATATTTTTGATATTCAACACTTATGAGATACATGATTACAAATATTTTATTTCACCATCTCAGTTATATTTTTACTCTCTTGATAGTATTTTATTCAAAAAAGCTTTTAATTTTGAAGAAATCCAACTTATATATTTAGTTTTTCTGGCTTATGCTTTCGATGCTATATCTCAGATTTTGGTGCCAAATCCAAGGTCATGAATATCTACTTCTGTTTCTCTCCTAACAGCCTTATTGTTTTATCTCTTTTACCTGAGTTTATTTTCTATTTGAAGATTAAAATTTTCATATAGAATTATGTGGCATCTAACTTCATTTTGTTGCATGTGGATGTCCAGTTTTCACAGTATTCTTTTTTAAAGGGACTGTGTCTCACTAGTGAGTATGATTGATGCTCTTGTTAAAATTCAGTCAGCCAGAGATGTTTACGTTTAGTTGTGCGCTGTCTGTTGTCTCCCTCATTGTCCTATTTTACAATAGTATCATTGGTTTTGATTACTGATGCTTTGTAGCAAGCTTTGAAATTAGAAGTGTGAGTCTGCCAGTTTTCTTTTCTATGTTGCCTTAATTATTTAGGACCTCTTGCAATACCAAATCCTTTTTTTTTTCACCAAACTTATAAGCTGTATTGCTCCATAGTATTATTTCCTATCACATCCTGTCTAGCTTTGATCCAGGTCCCTAAACAAGTTAGCAAGCCTTTCTTCCTCCTATACTGTTTGAAAGAGGTTGACAGGGATTGATGTTAATTCTTGAAATGTTTTCTATAAGTGGTGCTTTTCTTTATTGGAATATTTTTGATTGCAGACTCAATCCCTTTATTTATAGTATGTCTGTTAAGTTTTCTCCTTGAGTTAGTTTTGTGGTTTGTTTCTTTCTAGGAATTATTGATTTCATTGAATTCGTTGGTACACTGGTATTCATAGTATTCCCTTATAATAGAGCTTCATTTCTCAGTGATTGCTAGTAATGTTGTTTGTTGATTTCTGATTTTCTTTACTTTGTCAATATGTTTGTTTTAGTGTAACTAAAAATCTTATGAATTCTGTTGATATTTTAAATGTTTTCATGGACTCTATTGATTCCCTGTTTCTCTATTTCATTTATCTCTGGTGGCTTTTGCTCTTTCCTTTATCCAGTAGCTTTGGGGTCAGTTTGCTCTCTTCTTCTGAAGGACTAAAGTTAGATTATTGACTTTCAATGGTTCATTCCTTCCTTAAGTGACAGCCACATACTTTCCTCTGAACAATACTTTTGTTACATTCGTTAAATTTGAGTATGTTGTATTTATTTTACTTTGTCTCAAGGTATTTTATAAGTGAACTTTGTCTTTCTTTTTCACTCAGAATTTTGAATTCAATGTCATTTTTTCTAATGTCAGTATAGCTTCTTTTACTGTATTCTGGGTCAGTTATGGGTATTGAGATTAAGGTGTCCAAATGGGTCTCAGGTGCTTTTTGGTTTTAGTCACAGGATGGCATCTCTTGTTCCCATATATACTCTGCATTGATTCCATAGGTCCTCACCAGATGTAAGCCTGTGATAGTGCTACATCCCTGAATGTTCCCACGTCTCAAAGATTGTTTTCTTCTTCTCTCCTCCTCCTACTTCTCCTTCTCTTTTTCTTCCTCTCCAAGATATCCTGTCTAGTAACCAACAACAACAACAACAAAACAAGCTAATGTACCTTGTAACATTTTCTAGGGATTCCTACAGCCTTTTCTCTACTGCAGGCGTTTCAAGTGATAGAAACAAAGTAAAGTGTTTATCATTATTTTCCAAAGAATTCTCCATATAGACTGGAACAAACCAATTCTTTATGAATAGGGTCTTTGCTTCCTGCACTTCCAAGGATTGAAGTCCCACACTGGTGAATGGAAAGACGGTAAAGACAGATCCAGTCAAGTGCTGTAATCCTTTCCTAGCATTTTTAAGGTTGCTTGTACATTTGCTTAGTTGATGTAAATCTCCAAGTGTTCTCCAGAGTTCTGACAAAGTTGATTCTGACAGTTTGGCTTGATTTCTGAATGTTTCTGTGGGGGCCCATGCTCTCGGAACTGTCTTCCTGTCATGTTCACTGATGTCACTTGAAGTTTTTTCATGCTTTCATGTAGCACAGGATTTAATAGAAGCTATTCCTTGAATTCGATGTGGGCATTTCCATATAAGGGACTACCTGTCATCTCATTTCTCTTTATTTAATTATTTATGTAGATTTGTTTTAGGACATGTGAACTCTTTATGTGAAAAGCACCCACCATTAAAAGATATCTGAAGTACACTTGATAAGTACACATTTTTGAAATATAGTCCATTTTTTTTCTTTAACACAGTTTCAAATTAAATAAAACAAAATGATGGTTTTAAAAAAATAATCCTGTGCTAGTTTAAAAAAAATCTTGGCAGCTGAAAATCAATTTTAATTCCTGGAAAGAAGATTTTAGAATTGAGTGAAATATAAATTCTTCTGAAATTGAAACCAGTTATTTTGTTAGCTGAACATTTTGATGAGAAATGACTTCTATAGTGTTGCCAAGACACAATTACTAGAGATAAATGTAAATTTTTTGTCAGCTATTTTGAAAATGTCATTTTTAAATTTAATACTAGAATGCAACTCGGTGCTTTATGAATTACAATTTAAGAACAATTTAGGGGAATGTATTAATATACAAGTCATAATTCTCAGGTTATATAGTCTCTGAAATTAGGAAGTAAAGCTAATAGAAAAGAGTGTGACCATACCAGGGATTATGAAGAGTATTTAAGTCAAAGATTAAGCATAGCTTTTGATTGAATCCTTCTGACTGCTGCTCTGGGGAAACATGAAGCATTTCAGAGAGTGTTTTTTTATTTGAGCTTAGGAAGACAGTGCATGTAGAAGATAAAATAATCTCCTTTAGTTCAGAAGTCCCTTCCTTTTATTTTTCACAAGAGGAGAAAACTTGCGTGGGTTCTTTGTGTCCCAGTTAAGAGGAAGTAGAGCACAAAAGGCCGTTTAAAGGGTGAAATACCTATAAAGTTTTCTAAACTACTTACATTAACTGGCCAGAACTTAGATTTAATTAACTTTGCAGGGTCCACAGTGGGTGCAGGACAATGGCCAGTTTGAGACAGAGTGCCAGCTTCCACTTGAACTTTGAGTTTCCTGGCCCCAATCCATTGCTGTGACTACTTCAGAGTTATCTAAATGCAGGATTTTCTAGTTAATTTCCTTTCAGGGAGGCATTTAAACCAGTTTCTTTTCCAGGGAACCATCAAAGAATCTCCCTGGGCTTTGTTAGGTGAACCACTGCATTTTCAGAGAGCAGACACAGGGTAGCCAGTAGCTACCATTAAAATGTTATAGTGTATATGTGCAGCTGACCATCCTAAATCTCAGGTAATTGCCAGATTATTAATACTGTTTGCATACATGTTCAGCTCCGTAGGAATTTTTTTTAATTACATGAGACTGTAAATACGAAAATTAAATATAAAAAATTCTTTCTTATAAGACAGTACCTAGTTGACTGTTTTTCCCCTCTTATGTCTTGTTTTTACAATTTTTGCTCTTACAGTTTGAGATTCTGAGCAGTCTGTGCCAAAATCCATTCCACTGAATGTAAAACTATTTTGTAAGCTTTAGAAATAATGACTTTGAAAATGTTTTGTCTGCTTCTGATGACTTGGTATCTTTTAGTTTTGGTTTTCATTTTTTTCTTACTAAGAGAATTTCTAAAATGAGTTTTCGTAGTTGACTAGTAAGCAGCAGCTACAGTGAGGGTTAGAAGTGACTGAATGAGCAGACAAGCAAAGCAGCTTTTAAAACCTGTGCTGCATTTGTGTGGCTATTGTTTCCAGGAGGTCATTGATGAATTCTTCCCACTGTAACCTCCATTGTTTTTGGTCAACTGGTTAATACCTGGCTGTTGCTCAAACTTTTCTTCAGACATCAGTTACTCTTGGTTGCCTTCTGTTACTTTCCTGAAAATGTCAGCTCCCTCCAGTTCTACACGTTCTCCTAGCACGTCCCTCTCTTGTTCATTATCCTCTTTATGATAATCTCGTTCATCTTCTTTGTGGTCATTTGACTAATGTCTGTCTGTGTGACTACACTGGGATCTTCACGTGAGCAGAGATCTGTCTTGCTTGAGTTTTCTGCCCATTGTACTCTGGAGCAAGAGTGCCTGCTACCCCCAAGTGCTTGCTGTTAAATGAAGTATAACAAAATTCTCAAAACACAAGCTATCCTATGTTATATTGTCATAAGAATCAAAATAATGTCATTAGAAAAGAAAACTCATTACATATATAACAATAAGTCCACTACCTGTGATCCTAAATTGGTCATCTACTCACTGGTAACTCGTGTCCATTCATTAGTGATTTTATTGAATGCTTTTTCTCCAGGGTTGGAAAGTAAACCCAGGGCCATGTGTATGCCCAGTGCTGCAGAGCTGATGGCATGTACCGCTCTTATTTCAGTTCTATAGGCAGCACATTATTATCATTATTCTACAAGTAGCAGACTGGGCAAATCATTCAACTTACTTGAAAAATTAAAACATAAAATAAATTTATTAAAAAAAAACTTCTGCAATGAGGACATTGAAGTAGAAACAACAAACTATATAGAAACAAAAATACTATTTTATACCTGAGCCGATATAATAGACCCTAAGAAGTAAGCACAGGAACATAGATGATCTCAAATGTATTTATTGGAAAGCAAAAAAATGGAAACAAAGGATAGCATGAGATAAAAGGGACCACGGGCAGTGTGAAGCAGAGTGAGTCACAGCACAGCTGATCAAAGGCCACGCTGAGAGCGTCAACATGAAGGCAGTCTCAGAGAGTGGAAATGTTAAGAGAATTCTGTGACAGCCATGCCTTTTGGGTTTAGGGCAAAATATATGATTTTCTAAGAAAGGATAACTTGACTCAAGGATAACTCAAGATACTTAGAAACCTAACTCCAATCAATAACTGTAGAAGCAACTGAAGCAGGAGCTGTTTGTATCTCCCATCCATACTTTTCCATTCCCTTGGGTGGATTTACACCAGTTCTTCAAGAAATTGTAAAAGAAAGTCAATTTCCAATTTCCAAATTCTAGAACTGGAAAGCTCAGTAGATTCCCATGATTTCCAAGCCAAGGCCATCTGCATGGTCTCATCCTATTGTGGCAGTCTTTCCCAGACTCCTCCACAGAACTTCCTGTTGTGACCTTTTAAAAGTACATATTTAATTTTTATGAGTTTCCATGTCTTGTCTCAATGTCTTAGGAAAGGAGCCAGGAGTGATTTGTTGTTGCCGTAGCTGAATCTGAGGGGACTCCCCTGTTCCAGGGAGTGGACATGAGCTGACCTGACTCTTGGCTCACCTCATGCTCCTTACACTTAAGATTTAAATAGTGCAAAGACTTCATGTCTTTTTCTACTCACTTAATCTGCCCCCCCCCCACACACAATGTTTCCCCGTCATATGCTGGTTTGTTTCTAATCTCTCATACTACTGCCACTAAATTCAATGTGTAACAGCTTTTTAAAATGGACCAAGAACCAAGAACAGCACACATAAAGATGAGACGTGTTTATAATTCTTAATTAGGAACTTTAATGAAGGTATATTAAATGAGGTGTTAGCAGGTTTTGTCCAGTGGTGACTGTGTTAAGGTATCACCACAGTACAACTAAATTTCAAGAAAAGGAACTGAAAATAGTGGCTACAAAAGAATGAAATGTGGCTTGGAAATTGATAGAGAATGTCTACATACAATAATTTGTGTCTATTGTCTTTTTTAGTGGTTTATTTTTAGTTTCCTGGATAAACTGCTTAGATTTTAGATGCAGCACGGCAGGGAAGTGCAGTAAACTTGCCTCTTTGATTTTCTGCTGTAGGACCTCTCTTCTGCCTGTTTATTTTTTATTTAAGGTAGACTGTCAACCTTCTGATAATGTAGTCTGTATTTTTAGGGTCCCATGAGGTGTTTCTCCAAATGACTGTCTAATTAGGTTTCAAAAAGCTTTTGCTTCGAAGGTAAGTTTCGCTGTCCAGTACCCAGATGGAAAAGGATGTGATCAGAAGATTTCACTGGTTCTGTGTGCTGTGTGTTCTTTGCTCCCCTGACAGATCATCCCATGGCTTTATGTGGCTATACCAGTGTGGTGTGTTAGGGGCACCCTGTCCCTGGGGCATACGGTCAAAACTCATCAATATTGACCTGTTTTGGGAGATTTCTTTAAGTTTTCAAGTCTTTTGCCATTCCAAAGACTCCCCTAAACCCACTGTAAGGTTTCTAACAGATATATGGACAACTGCTGCTGACACACCCTTCTCTGTAGACTCGGTGGTAAAAGATAAAGCTGACAGGAAAGCAGCAAGTGGTGTCTGCTCTTTCTGCAGCCCTGTTTGCTGAGACTCCTGGTTTTCAAGGGGGAAATTACAGAGGATATATCTAGTGTCCTTGCCTTTCTGTGTGATTCTGGATATCTGGTAAATTTTGGTATAAGGTTTTTGTATAAAGTCTCTCCTAAGTTTAAATATGAGATGAAATTCATTTAGGAAATGATGCATTCTTTAGCAGCTCATTAGGAAAAAATAGAGCATATTATTTACAAAAGTAATAACAAACAGTGTAAATCACCTGTAATTGTCTTTTAGAATGGGTTTTAATATCGAATTGCTTGGCAGGAATATTATTTGATTTGGCTTTGCTCATAGGAAAATGCCACCCCACTCCTACACAGATAAACACCAAATAATTTGCTTCCTTTGACTCATCATAGAAATGATCAGGGATCAAGACAAATACCCTCAAAGCAATGCCTCAGAGTGTGTCTTTTTTGTGTAAAAGGTTAATCTGGCTTGTCATTGGCATAATTAGAAAATCTTGAGACTAGAGACTCACAGTTCGTGTGTGAAGTGTTGCTTTAATTATACAGTGAGAACACACCTAACCACAGGAGCTCCCCACTCCTCAGGAGTAGCCACCATGCTTGGGTGGTGAGGAGCTGTCTCTGTATGTGCATACATACTTATTATTTTGTTTATACAGGCTGTTCTCAGAGAACAGTATGTTACAAACATATAGTGCATATGCAAAGAGCAGTTTTATTCAATAGATATATAAGAAGTAGCAGTGATTTTATTCCTAAGAATATCCTTTGTTTAAAAATAAGTGAGATCATTTTATCTCCTTGGTATTTCAACCTTATCAGTATCTTTTTAGTATTGTATTTCTTATTGAAACAGAATCTGCTCATGAAATTAGTTACTAGTGGCTGTGTAAACCCTGAACACCAGTGTTGTATTGCATATGTAAAATGTGAGGGACACTATTAACTGTTGGACACTGTATCTCTGCCTTTCTTAGAGATTCATGAATTGACTTCTTTAAACATTTTACAACTCTCAACAAAATGTTATTCTAAAAATCATTCCAGATCAAAAATTTCACTAGTTTCCTTAATACACACACAAACACACAGACACACACAGACACACACACACAACACACACACACACACACACACACACACACACACACACACACACGCCCTCAGTAGAATTGACCTTCTGACCTTAATTCCCAGGAAACTGTCACATTACTTCTTCACCCCTTTGTCTAACTTAACAATGTGACCCAAAATACTGCAGAGCTTTAAAGTTTCTCAGCATTGTAAGGTCAAGCTTTGGTCACCCTAGTTACAGTTTAGATCTTCAGGTCAAAGGTCAAAGAGATGACTGATGTCAGACACATCTTAGTTGCTCGGAGTAAACAGCTAAACGTATTTGACACGATAAAGGTATTCTTCAGTTTCACTAATAAGACTTGCAGGGGCATCAACCAACAAGGGATTTTCTAGAAGAATTTGCAGTAGCGTGCTGTGGAGTCAGCAACAACATATGTATCAGATGTGTAGTCTCTGGTGCAGACTGAAATATAAGGGACGCTCAACAGGTCAGATTACACTTTTCTGCCCATGTCAGTAATTTGTTTGTCTGTGTTGTCAATATAATCGATCATCTACCTGTTAATAAAAACAGGTTCATTTCCGGCTAGGCAGAGCACATGCGTTCTCATTGGGAGCATATGCTTTTTTTGTTTGCCAATAACACACCATCTCCTTTCTGCTAATTTGGGAATTATAGTTTAAAGCAGTTACTTTTAGCTTCAAAGTATCTTCAGGAAGCCTGTTCACAGTAGAGTCCAGGTTGGTTCTCTATCTATTTTTATAACTTAACACTTTTAAAGCGTGGTCTTCAATCTCCAATTTCCATAGTTTTGATTCTGTATTCTCAAGTTTTTTTTGTTTTTGTTTTTGGAAGAAAATGGTCTCTTACAACCTCCATTAGAGGAAAAGAAAAAGGAAACAACAACAAAGTGATATTAAAACAAACTACTTGAAACATTCACATGAGGTTTTTATAAGTAATAGCCTATAAGTAATTTTAATTAAAAACAACAGAAATATGCTTAGAAATGATGGATCAAAACACTAAGTGATGAGTTTTAAATTATTAAACTATACCTAAGAAAATTAAAAAAAAATCACTAAATTGTGACCTTCAGACATGAATATACTGGAGAAAACTTTTTGTTGTTGTTTTGAAAGCTCTACCAGTCTGGAACTTTACAGCCCATAGACAACAACATGTGTAAGCAGAAGGCTTAGGCTAATTAAACATTAAAGGATGCACTGTTTCTGGAGGCTTTGTTTCCCATGTGTATTTTGTGCATCTGTAAGACTTAGGCTTGCTGGAGCATTTGGTCTTGCTCACATTCTATAAAGGTAGACAAAGGAGAGAGTGAAGAGGTTTGGCAGCTGGGAGGTGTTAATATGGAATTTAATAGCAAAGGAGAGGGGGCTTGGGGCTTTTCTAGGTGAAACAGAGATTGGCAGCTGGGTGGAGGAAATAGGTTCAGCAGTCTGAGAAGAGCTGGTTGCCTGTGAGTTTCAAATGACAGCTAGCTTTCATGTAAATGAATGGATTGTCTCTGGGTTTTCCTTTCAATTCAAAGTAAACCTTTGCTTTGTAGATTTGGTAGAAACCAACTACTCAGCAAATAAGATAATTGCTGACCTGTTTATCAGCACTAAGGGACTCCCATTCAACATACTGATGGAGTATTCTGTTTGGTCATTATGCCAGGAGAATGGCAAATGAATATTTAACTGGTGAAGAAGTTACCACATTGAGATACTGGTTTCTATAAGAACTGTATTCACACACAGGAGATACTGAGTGGCAGGGGGAATGAAGGTTTGTTTTAAATATAGAAAATACCTGACAGCTTTTCTGTTTCAATGAACATTTAGATGGTTTTAGGGCCTTGTTCCTGATGCATTATTTTGGCAGTTAAACCAACCAGTTCCTAATATCTTTATGTCTATGCATCAAAACCAGGGGATTTTCAATTTCATATTTTATTTACTCTTCCTTTTAAAATTTATTCTTTTCTTGCTCAGCTTCAATGCTTTTTAATTTGTCAGTTTATACATTTACACACTTGCTAGTGTTCTGGCCAAAGAATGTGCATGTTTTGCTAATGTAGTAGCATTTCCCCTCCAGGATGCACATTCAAAGTCAGCTGAGCATCATTTCTAGACTCTAGACTAGTTGAGAAAGTGGAGATGAAGACAACACTCTTTAAAACCACATTCTTCTGGAGCTAGGCTTTTCCACGTAAGATCTGTGTAATGTTGAGCAAAATATGGAATCTCCCTGAGTCTACTTCCTTATTTCTAAAAGGAAATTCCACTGTTTCATTTGAAGTATTTTTGTAAGGTTGCTCTAATATTTTTTCTCCCCCTCTCTCCCCCTCCCCCTTTTTAAAAAAAAAAAACCAGTAGACTATCTAGACTACCCCTGATACATAGGGGGCTTTCAGTAATGAACAACAAATGTCCATCTCCCAATTAGTTTGCTGTGTGTTCTTGGGTAAGTCACTTGGGCTTCTAACACTTACCAACCTCCAAGACTACTTATGCATGTCAAATAACTACTTATGCATGTGTAGGTGTGTAAATGGACTGAAGAGTAGAGAGATATGGAGGATGCAAGATGTGCCAGGCACAGATAAAACACCATCAAAATTGAAGCTATTTTTATGGGCCTTCTTCCCTTCAATTATCTCTTCCCACAAGGTTTCCTGGAAAGTTCTAGTGAGTTGCTGACCACATCATGACGCCTGAGCCACTGAATAAGTGGGGTGACAATATCCTTTCGGATTTTTCACCACCTTGTCACTGGAATTTGTCTCAGTGCTATCTATCATAGAGACCGAATGCAGATTTGAAGTATTTCCCTTTTCTTTCCCAACTCTGCCCAACCCTCTTAGCTACAAATACTACTTCTTCAGAAAAGACAAATTGCCTTCAGGCCATTTCCTGCCTCATTTCTGAGCTCATCTTGGTATTTCTTTACCTGCAAATCCTTTTAAAAGCTTAAGGGAAGAGTCACACACCAAATATGTCAGAGTTGCCCAAATTTAATAGTTTTGCATTAGCCAATTCACTTTTTCCTCCTTAACATCTTCTTTTACATCTGTGGACTTTCTGTTTTGTTTGTTGTTTTTCCTAATACTCATTTCCATTCATCTGTATCACATGTACCTTGCTGCAGGTTAGTAATTACTTTCAACTCTATAAAGTAACAGTAACAGTTCCATGTCTGCTGCAAGTCAGAATATGAGGTGATTGAATTTTCCTGTTTTCCAGTGGCACTGAGAACCAGCCTATGATTTACACTCATAAGAGTACAGTATACCCAGTACTGTTCTCAGAGTAGAGTAATATTGTGTGCATTTCACATATTATAAAGCATAAATAGCTATGGTTTTCCAATTTGGCCCACATTAATATTAACTAGAGGTCTTACTGAAACTCAAATGCCTAAGACCCACCCCTAGAGGTTTTGATTCAGTCGCTCTAAATCAAATAAGAATATATGTTTCTAAAAAGATCTCAAGCCATGCAGCTGCTGCTGCTGCTGCTGCTTTGGGGACCACAGCATGAAAAACTTGATGTGGTGAGCACTGGGATTTGCAACAGGGTCTCCTGGAGTAGGGTATTTATTTCTAAAGTACAAAGTGTGGTTCGGGTGCCTTCCAGGGGTTCTGAGCTTTGCCCTCAGTTGATAGGAGCTGCTTTAGAACTGCATTCCCCTCCCTGGCCTCAGCTCACATGTGCTGTGCAGACAGTGCAGGGAGAGCCAAGGCCCTTGCTTCTTGTCTCAGTTCATGGTAACTCCACAGGTCATTCCAGCTTCAGAGTTCTCTGTTGAAAAGCAGCTTAGCTCAGCCTTTCTTCCCTGACTTCCTAGAGCACTCCGTGGTTAAACTCCTCTCTCAGGCTTTAATTTCCAGAGAATCTGCCCACAGCAGTCAATTATAACACAATGTATTTGTTAAGTATGGAGCTGGCATCAATTAGATATCACAATTCGTACGTATGGGGCAGCTTGGGAGCCTTGCTTTCTCCTTCATCTTCAGACACTGAGCCCTGTTGTGTCTAACTTCTTGATTCTTTCTTGCTCATGTTTCCTCAGCTGTGTAATTTCCTAGGCCTCATCAATGTTGGTCCTTTTCTGTATAGTCAGATTTGACTGGTGTCCCCCCTTCTGTCTGTATTCTTGTTGAAAAAGCATTTCCACACCTGCCATTGTTAGAGTCCACATTGCTCTATTTCATCTACAACAAATGCTTGTGAAGACAAATCCCATGTGTTCCATGCAGCAGGTTGCTGTTGTTCAGTGGCCCAAGACTAGAATGGTTCTCTCTCGATAATGACAATCACTGACACTGCTGCTTCAGAGGGGCCTGGCACTTTTCTAAACATTTTGAAATGTTTATTATTTTGATCCTTGTCACAGCCTTAAGAAAAAGGCATTGTGGTCCCTATTTCACAGACATGACAGCATAGGGAAGTTTAATTACTTGCTAGAGTCATATGATGGGAAAGTCATGTATGACTCAAGCCCAGGAATAGCAGGGTCTGGAATCTGCACTCTTCACACACAAGACATGCTTCAGGTTTATTACATTTAATACACTCCTGGTTGGCAGATATGATACTTTTTGATTGATACAATTTTAATAGTTTGTTGAATATAATTGTTCTATACTATATAATTTACCCATTTAAAGTGTATTATTCAGTATAGCCATATAATTTTTAAATTGTAAGAAATAAAGTATGCAATGTAACCCATTTAAGTGTGCAATTTAGCATATCTACAATGTTGTATACCTTTTGAACATTTTCTTTATTAGTAATTGAAGCTCTGTAAAAATTAAACAACAATTTGTGGTCTTACCACATTCCTGGAAACCCCAGACCTATTTTCTGTGTTCATGAAATTGCCTGTCCTAAGGCCCCTCCTGGAAGTGGAATCCCGACAGTTTTCCTTTGGTCCCCTGTTCATTTTGCTTAGCATATTGCTTTTAAAGACTTATTTATGTTGTGACGTATACCAGCATTTCAGTCACTTTTAAGACTGGATAATATATTGAATATCTACACCACCTATTATTCATTAACTCATCTATTGGTAGACACTTGGACTGTTCCTGTTGGCTTTTTTTGTTTGTTTGTTTGTTTACTGAGTCTCTTTCAGTACCTGCGGTAAATTCCTGTGGCTTCATACCTAGCACTGGTATGGCTGGGCCATCCTCAGCCTTTTCAGAGACTACTACAGTAACCACATTCCAACCAGCACCATAGAAGGACTACATTGTCCCCACATCTTTACCAAGGTGTTATTTTCTGTTGGTTTTGTGTTTGCCATGTTAGTATGGATGAAGCGATATGTGCTTGTTCTGATTTTTATTTCCCTCATGATTAAGTATGTTGATCACCTTTTCATGTATGTATTGGGTATCTGTGTATCTTCATGAAGCTAAGTTTGTCCTCATTGTTTGGATGGCTTTCTTGAGGGATGGAGTACCAAATGTCCGATACTCATGTGATGTATAATTTGCTAGTAGTCCTCCATTCTGTAGTCTCTCTACTCCTTTGATGGTCACCTTAGAAACAAAGAGGATTTTAATTTGGGTGATAAATCACCTACCTGTTTTGCTCTTTTCTGTTTCCGCTTTGTACCTTTGCACAGTATTTAAGAGTCCATTGTTATATCCAAGGTCAAAAACATTTACTGTCCCTTTTCTTCTCAGAGTTTTATAGTTTAAGCCTTTGTTCCTAGGCTGTTGATCCTTTTAGAGTTAAAGCTATTGTGTAAGCAAAAGGGGGAACTTACTTCATGCTTTTTCCGTGTGCAAATCCTGTTGTCTTTTTTCTTTATTTAGAGAAGAAACTATCATTTTCCTGCTGGTCGGTTATTGTTCCCTTGAGAGAAAACAATAAACCTATGGCTTTCAGTTGGGACTCCCAATCTATCCTTACACTATTATCACAATGTGTGGAATAGTGTGGCTTCTGGTTAAACCTCAGAATCTGAAATTGTGACTTTTCCAAATTGATTTTTTTTTAAATAAAAAATTGCTTTGGTTATGTGGAGACTCATTGCAGGGTTTTTTTTTTTTTTATTTGTTTGTTTTTGGTTTTTTGTTGTTTTGTTTTATTTTGGTTTTGGTTTTTCGAGTCAGGGTTTCTCTGTGTTGCTTTGGAGCCTATCCTGGCACTTGCTCTGGAGATCAGGCTGGCCTCGAACTCACAGAGATCCACCTGCCTCTGCCTCCCGAGAGCTGGGATTAAAGGCATGCACCACCAATGCCTGGCTCATTGCAGGTTTTAATTAATTAATTAAAGTGTGTGTGTGTGTGTGTGTGTGTGTGTGTGTGTGTATGTGTGTGTGTGTGAATATGCGCTAAAGAACTCGTGGTAAGGACAACTTTGTGGAGTTAATTCTTCCCTTCCATCTTTATGTGGGTTTCAGAGATGGGATAGGCTGGGCTGCCAAACATCTTTATCCACTGGGGCATCTCGCCGGCCCTGTAAGGAAAACCTTTTGTGTCATGCTCTTGTACTGTTAGCACTTAGCATTTGCCCAAAGTTATCTGTTTCTCCTTTAGAATATATTCACATACATTCATAACATTTTTTAAAGATTCTTTGCAGATACCCCATTTATCTATAGATTTACTACTGCAAATCTATTCCTCCTTGGCCATGATTGCAAACCCCAAATAAATTTGTCCTGATCAGATTCTTTTTGGAAGCAGAGAGTGATCTAGATTGATGTGAGGTTTTGTTAGCCTTAAAAAAATACAAAAAGAAGAAAAAGAAAACTGTCTGCTATCAATATTCATATGTCTTACATCAGAACTTCTGAAATGGTTCCTCTCACAGGGGAGTTTATATGGCACACTGGATATAAACTGCATTTCCTCTTTAAAATTAAGTGATTCTGAATTTCAATATATATTTTGCTCCAGGGTTTTCACATAAGTGATTGTTGATCTGGGTTTTTGCTTTTTAAATATATAAAGAAAAACATGCTTGTTGGAGGAGGTCTTACACATTTCAGCATTACAACTTTGTGCTAAAGTTATGAGAGAACACCGGTTGGCAGGAGAGCCCCAGTGGATCAAATCCAAGTACATTGGGCATAATCTTTCACTAGCCCTACTTATCACTCGGAGGAGACAGTCCAGTCTGAGAAGGACAGTCATGGAACAAGGGATGCTGCTGTGGATAGAGTTTCTGGTGTGAGTGTGTGACACGAGGCATGCGTGTGTTGATCCTTTCATCTAGGATGAGTCACTGTCTCTATTATGCTGATACCAAAACATATTACTGGGATTTTCTTCCACAAGAAGGAAACTCTACACTCAGTTTTCTAAATCCCACCCTCTGACAGCACTTGCTGCCATCACTGGCATTGAATCAATTGTTCTAATCCATACTTCGAACAGGGTGAAGGAAGAGCAATGGGGAAGTACTTCTCTCAAATGTACAGCTCCATGAATCAAGCAGGTTTAGAAGTCCTGGTTCTGAAAAAGAGGGACATCAGTTTTCAAAATTCAGACTTAGGGGATAAAAGGAAAATGGATTTTGTGCTTTGGGCACCATTTTGTGCTATGAGGGATCTGGTCCTGGAATGGTAAGTGGCTAGTGTGAAAGTCTTCTGTGTTATCTGTACTCCATGTCTTCCAGGACGATTCCAGGAGGCATATGCAGAATATTCCTGTATTTTGATTCATCTGGAGTTATTTTTGTAACTTTTTAAAAATAATTAAATTTAATAAGGAAAACTTGTATGACTATTATAAATGACAGAACAGTATTGTCTTCTCTCTTTCTTTACTTCTTTCTCTCTGTACTTCTCTCCCCCATGTCCTGCTCTCCCTCCTCCCTCCCTCTCTTCCTCCCTCCCTCCCTTCTTCCCCTTCTAAGCTGCCCTGGAACTCACTGTGATGCCCCAGTCTTCCATGTGCTGGGGCTATAGGTTTTCACCATACTTGGCTCTACTATTTTTGAAATACATATATGGGCACTAAAATTAACATTGTATGTATGTTTGCTACCTAAAATCAATTTGGAAACTTTTAGAAAGAAACACATTGAACTCCTAAAAGAATGTCCTATTTCAGGAGCAGAAACATCTTGTCAAGAGGATGCATTTGAAGGAAGAATTGAGGGGTACAAACCACATAAAAATGTTTCCCAAATCTATGATCAGAAATACAACAATACCTTCTTTTTTGCAATTCATAGGAAAGCACCAATAAAAAGAACCTCTCTAGATGTTTGTATACATTTATCTTTTACATGTCTTCTGCCTCTAACTGAAATCTATATAATAGGATGGCCCATTAAATCTTGTGACAGTGTTTGTCTTAGTTAAGTTTACTATTGCTTTAATGAAACACTATTACCAAAAGCAACTTGGTGAGGAAAGATTTTATTTCACTCACAGTTACATAGAACACCTCATCACAGAAAGAAGTGAGAGCAGGACCTCAAACAGGCCAGGAGCCTGGAGGCTTGAACTTATACACAGGCCATGGAGGAGTGCTGCTTGTTGGCTTGCTCCCCCCTCTTTCTCAGCCTACTTTCTTTAACAATTCAAACAATTAAAAATCTAGTCTTCTTAAAATATACAGTATCTTTAAAAATCCAAAGTTTTTAAAAACCCATTGTCTTTCAAATGGGGGCTTCTGTAAGATTAGGTTAAATACTTTCTACTTCAAGAATGAAGAACCAGGACACAGTCACAATTTAAACAAAGAAAAATCAAACTCCAACTATAAAAAACTCAGAATCCAGTATCTGGGATCTATTTACAAGCTTCTGGGCTTCTCCAAAGGGCTTGGGTCACTTCTCAAGCTCTGCCCTCTGCAAGCACACACATATACCTTGTCTTCTAAGTTTCTCTGGCTCCACTCCACTGCTGCTGCTGTTCTTGGTGGTCATCCCATTGTACTAACATATCTAAAATACTGGTATCTCTTGCTACAACTGCACTGTGCTTTTACAAATCATCTTTCTTGAACCTTTTCCATGGTGTTAAGTCTCAACTTCTTTTCATGACCCCATCAATCCTGGCACTACTGCTACTGAGGCTGTACATTCTCCAGTGGTCTATGCTGTCATCTCACAATGACAAAACTCAACTGCTTTTCATGAACCCTTTATGCCCTCAAAGCCAGAACCAGCTGGGTGACCATTACACTACCAAGTTAGGGTGCCAGTGCAAGCTAAAAGCATTTAGCCACTTTTTCTATTCCAAAGTCTTCCATATGCCTCCACACAGCAGCATGGTCAGGCCTATCACAGCAATACTCAACTTCTGGTACCAACTTCTGTCTTAGTTATGTTGAGGTGCAGAGAGACCATAACCAACATAATTGAAAAGTTTCTGTACCCTAATAAGCCTCTCTGCCAGTTCAGTAATCCAAATTAAACCAAATCAAACCAAATTAGAGAAAGCCCATGTTAAATGGATATAACACTCTTGGATGGCCTTCCAGCCCCCCACAGAGGAGACAGGAAAGAGAGACCAGAAAACCAAGAGAGACAAAGATGCCAGGCAGACAGAACTTAAGTGAGATGTTTCATTAGAAAGGGAAAGGGTGGAGGGCAGAGGAAAGAGAAAAGAGATAAAGAGACAGAGAGAAGACAGAAGAGAAGATGGAGACAAGAAAAGTCCTGTCTGCCCCCAGGGAACAGCAGGAAAGACAGTGTGAGTGGGCAGAGCTGCAATAATATCCCTCCATAGAGAATGGGCTCCCAAGGTCCATTTATGCACTAGGGATAAACACTGGCTCCACTGTTAGAGGTCCCATAGTCTGCCCAGGCCTCCTAGCTGGCACCCACATTCAGAGGGTTTGGTTCAGTCCAATGCTGGTTCCCCAGTTTTAATGACTAGGGTCTCTGTGCCCTAACTAAGTCAGGTCAACTACTGTTTCTGTGGGTTTCTCCAGCACTGTCTTGGCTCCTTTGCTCATCCCTCCTCCCTCTCCACAACTGGATTCCAGGAATATGGCTCAGTGTTTAGCTATGGGTGCCTGCTTCTTCTTCCATCAGCCACTGGATAACTCCTCTAGGATGGCAACCAAGGTAGTTATCAATCTCATTATAGGGGAAGGGCATCAAAGGCAGCCTCTCCACTACTTTCTAGATTTTTAGTTGGGGTCATCCCTAGTGTGAAACCTTGCTCTAAACCTATACTGGCTCCCTCTATCAAGGTATCTTCTTTCTTGCTCTACTCTATTCCTCCCTTGTCTCTGTCTTCCTGATCCCTCTTGTTCTCCCCACTCATCTTCTCCCCTTCTCTTTTTCCTACCTCCCTCCTCTCTCCCCCTATGTGCCCAATTTACTCAGGGATTCTTTTCCCTTCCCTCTTCTTTGGGGGCCATGTGTTTTTCTCTTTGGGCCTTCCTTGTTTCCTAGTTTCTCTGGTAGTATGGATTGTTGGCTGGTAGTCTTTTGCGCTATGTCTAATATCCATATATGAGTGAGTTCATACCCTGCTTGTCTTTCTGTGATTGGGTTACCCCACTCAAGATGTTTTCTTCCAGTTCCATCCATTTACTTTCGAATTTCAAGATTCCGTCGTTGTTGTTTTCCACTGAGTAATACTCCATCGTGTAAATGTACCACATTTTCTCCATCCATTCTTCGGTTGAGGGGCATCCAGGTTGCTTCCAGGTTCTGGCTATTACAAACAACACTGCTATGAACATGGTTAAACGTACATCCTTGTTATATGAATGTGCATTCTTTGGGCATAAGCCAAAGAGTAGACTTGCTGGATCTTGAGGTAGACTGATTCCCATTTTCCTGAGAACTAATTTCCAAAATGGTCATAGTAGAAGTTTGTGCTTCCACCAGCAATGGAGGAGTGTTCCCCTTTCTCCACACCCTCTCCAGCATAACCTGTCATTGGTGTTTTTGATTTTAGCTATTTGAAAGGATGTAGGATGGTGCATCTTTTCCCTGATGCCTAAGGATGTTGAGCACTTTCTTAAGTGTCTTTCAGCCATTTCAGATTCCTCTGTTGAGAATTCTCTATTTAGTTCTGCATCCCACTTTTTAATTGGATTATTTGGTGTTTTTTGTGGTTAGCTTCTTGAGTTCATTGTATATTTTGGAAATCAGTCAGATGTGGGGTTGGTAAATATCTTTTCCCATTCTGTGGGCTGCCGTTTTTTCTTGTTGACTGTGTCCTTTCCCTTATAGAAGCTTCTCAGTTAGAGAAGGTCCCATTTATTTATTTATTGTTGATCTCAGTGTCTGTGCTACTGGTATTATGTTCAGGAAGCGGTCTCCTGTGCCAATTCGTTCAGGGGTACCTCCCACTTTATCTTTAAGAGGTTTAGTATGACTGGATTTATGTTGAGGTCTTTGATCCATTTGGACTTAAGTTTTTTGCATGGCAATAGATATAGATCTATCTGTAGACTTCTATATGTCAGCACCATTTTTTGAAGATGCTTTCTCTTCTCCATTGTATAATTTTAGCTTCTTTGTCAAAAATCAGGTGGTTTTAAGTGTGTGGGTTAATATCAGCATTTTCAATTCAATTTCATTGGTCTACCTGTATATTTTTGTGCCAATACCAAACTGTTTTCAGGACTACAGCTCTATAAGCGAGCTTGAAGTCAGAGATGGTGATGTCTCTGGAAGTTGCTTTATTGTACAGGGTTGTTTTGGCTATCCTTGGTCTTTTCTTTATCCATATAAAGTTGAGAATTGTCCTTTCAAGGTCTGTGAAGAATTGTGGTGGGTTTTTTGATAGGGATTGCAGTGAATCTGTAAATTGCTTTTGGCAAGATTGCCATTTTTACTATGTTGATCCTACCTATCCAAGAACATGGGAGATCCATCCATTTTCTGGTGTCTTCTTCAATTTCCTTCTTTAAAGACTCAAAGTTCTTGCTATATAGGTCTTTCACTTGTTTGGTTAGCATTATTTTATGTTGTTTGTGGTAATTATAAAGGGTGATGTTTCTCTGATTTCTTTCTCAGACCATTTATCTTCTCTATATAGTAGGGCTGCTGAATTTTTTTTTTTTTTTTGTGTGTGTTAATCTTTTATCCTGCCACTTTGCTGAAGTTGTTTATCAGCTGTAGGTGTTCCCTGGTAAGAGTATTTTGGGTCACTTATGTAAACTATCATATCATCTGCAAATAGTGAAAGTTTGACTTCTTCCTTTCTAATTTGTATCCCCTTGATCTCCTTTTGTTGTCTTATTGCTCTAGCTAGAACTTTGAGTACACTATTGAAGAGATATGGAGAGAGTGGACAGCCTTGTCTTGTTCCTGATTTGAGAGGAATCACATTGAGTTTCTCTCCATTTAGTTTGATATTGGCTATTGGTTTGCTGTATATTGCTTTTATTATGCCTGGGTATGTTCCTGTTATTCCTGATCTCTCCAAGACCTTTATCAGGAAGGGGTGTTGGTGTTCTCCTCACTGAAGCTCAAGCAGAGGGCATAGGGTGGAGGGTGGCTAAGACTGAGGTGTGGCCAGACTCTGATTGGCCAGACTCTCATATATATATGGGAATGAAAATTCAGTATCTTTGCAATTATTAGTCAGAGTTTTCCTTTACTTTGACTAATACTGAAAAAGAAAGTTGTTTTTGAGAAAACTGTGGAAAATCAAGGCATTTAGCATATTATAATTGGTGCCAGCAAAGGAAATGAACTGAAGTTGTGTTAATATAAACACAACTGTTTTGTTTCCCTCTGAAGAAAGAGAGGGTTTTGATGTCCCCTGGTGTGGGTATTTATTGGCAAGAAGTCAGCTACCAGTCTACATTCCACTGTAGTGGATTTTAAATACGAAACTAAACAGGAAATGTCCTGAGTAATATGACCATCTGTCAAGTGTGAATGGAGTCTGAGCAAGTGCATGCGATCTGCATGAAACAAGTCATTGCCTTGTGGTGCTGTCTGAATGATTTCAACCTCCAGGAGTTGCAAGCCTAGCAGGGAATGCTGATTTGACACATTCATAATTCCTGCGCAGTTGAGTTGATTGTAACTTGTCACAATGGTGGTAATTTTTGCTAAGTGAATTCAAGTAATATCTCCCTCCAATCACGTAGCATCCATATGATACAGTTTTGAGTATCTGCAATTCTCTAGGAGTTCCTTTTGAAGCACTCAGAACTTCCTTCTTAGCCAGGAAACCTGCTTTCTCAGTAATTATAGATCAGGAACACAGGTAAGAGGAAGGAAGAAACACAAAGGGCTGATTTTTGTAATCCCACCCCTCTGCTCTGGTCACAGATGTCTAAGAGAAACCAGGGGTTGTTAAGGTACATATCTAGGGGATTATAGAAGCTATCAAATCAGTGACAAGTTACAGTGAACATTTTTCATTGTAATGTTCTCATCTAACAGAGTGATGTCCATCTTAGTAATCAATGGAGGAAAAGTGAAGTGTGTGTGTGTGTGTGTGTGTGTGTGTGTGTGTGTGTGTGTGTGTGTGTGTGTGTGTGTGTGTGTGTGTGTGTGTGGTGTGTGTGTGTGTGTGTTGTGTGTGTGTGTGTGTGTGTGTGTGTGTGTGTGTGTGTGTGTGTGTGTGTGTGTGTGTGTGTGTGTGTGTGTGTGTGTGTGTGTGTGTGTGTGTGTGTGGGTGTGTGTGTGTGTGTGTGTGTGTGTGTGTTCATGACCAGGCATGTGTACGTGCACACCAGTATACGTAATTGTGATGGGATGGTAGAATAATCATCTAAATAAAGCTGTGGGAGTAAAATGATATGCTATCACTTTAGTTACACACATTACATACACTTTTATTGAAATATAGGTGGCTACACCTTTATCAAATTACAGTTTTATTATTCCATTGCTGTTTACATAAACTTCCATTAACTCTGCTGTGAATCATAGTTTAAAATGTATCACAAAAATTACTTTCATCATTTTACAACTTTAAAATAAGTATCAACATCGGGCTATTCTGTTCCTTTAATGGACCATTTTAAATCCTTAGTAATGTAACCCTTTAGAGTCTACATGTCAAAGAGAGCATTTTTACTCGAAGAAAGTAAACATTAAGAGCTTTAAAGTTTTCAATATCTGTTTCCCTTTCTGATTTTAATGGACTTCCAAAACAACTAAGGGTAGTGGGTGGCCACTTACTTGTAGGACCCAGTATTTAAAAACATATGGTTCTTTTCCATTTTAACCCTTTTTCTGAGATGTGTTTGCTGTCTTAAAAAAAAAAAAGACATTTGGCAAATTGGCTTATTGAACTGTTAAATCATGATATGTTACATTTCATAGTTTAATCTGAAGATTTGCCCTTTATGAATTTCAAATGATTTAGAAATAAATAAAGCATGCATTTATGCTCAGATATATGGAGCACACCAAAGGACTTGTAAAGGTATGTGGACCTGGCATATACTATAAACATAAACTACAAATTGCTATTAAAAAGCACACACCAGGTTGGGGGTGTGGTTTAGTGGGAGAACACTTGCACAGTAAGTGCAGGGAAGATTCTAGGTTCAACTTCCAGTACCTCAAGAAATGAAACAAAACACATCACTTACATTTCCCTCAGTGCACGGTTACCAAAAGCATCCGTGTTTATTGAAAACCTATAATAGGCACAGAACCATCCTATCCTGGCCTTTTCCCAGAGGCATTAGATACCATTCATTATTTACTTTTCACCAGTAACTTGAGTTAAGGGTCACTATTATTTTTTTCTCTCCAGCACCACAAAATTATATTCCCTATATATTCCCATAAATTTGTGACTTAAGTTTGAAATACTTAGGATAGCCAGATGGCTCATCAGGTAAAGGGTCTTGCTGCCAAGCTTGATGATTTGAGTTTGATTCTTTTAACCATATGGAAATCATGAACTCTTTTGTAAGTTGTCTTCTCACCTCCACAGGAGTGCTCTCTCTCTCTCTCTCTCTCTCTCTCTCTCTCTCTCTCCCCTCTCTCTCTCTCTCTCTCACACACACACACACACATACACTAATAGACAAGTAAATTCATTCATGTAAAAATAGTATGTCTCATTTGTCTGACTCTATGGGAAACTGGCACATAGTAACTTTCTATAAAATTTTGTGGGATTCAGTTTCTTATGTGACGACAGCTATATTTCCATGTGTTTTGCCACATTCTCAACTTCTCTTCCCTAGTTCTCCTTCATTTCTCTCTCTGCTAGCTTTACCAGTCTATTTTATTCCAAATGTAGAAGACCAACAAAGCTACAGATAGACATGGCATAATGGCTTGGCCCTGGATAAAACCATCAAGGACAGTCTGGAGCAAAAGCAAGCTGGGGGAGGGAACCAGCAAAAGCCCAGTGAGGCAATGAGGGCATAGAGATGAATCTGACAGGCCTCTGGGATACTCTGCCAGCATTCCTGCGAAGAGAAGCCATGAGCATTCTTTAGTGAATTCTTCCCTTTACCTTTTGCTTAGGATTTGTCAATTGCCACACTCTCCCTTGATAACCATTTTATCACCTTCTGGCTCTACCTTTTGGAGTTTTTGAGTGCCCCTAATTTTGTTAGCTACTCTGTAAAGTAGAATTTCCAGGGAAGTAAAGAGTAAGTAAAATTTTTATCTATATTGAGGGAGAAAATGAGATACTTTGTCAAATGTCTGCAGAACAATACAGCCAGAAAGAAGTGGCTGGAACAAGGTGTATAGCCATGCATCCATTTATCAGTTCTCTCTCTATCCTTCTCTGGCTCTTATTTGGAGACAGGGCTTCTTTTTGTAGCCCTGACTATCCTGGAATGAGCTCTGTAAACCATGCTGGCCTTGTGTCTGCCTCCTGAGTGCTGGGATTAAAAGTGTGCACCACCATCACAGACTCTAGGTAGCCTTAAGGTTATTCAGTGGAATACTGCCCTTGCTGTAAACAGTTGCCAGCTCTCTTTAGCCCCTGATACTTTTTATTTTAAATGTATGTTTGGGTAGCTTAAAATACATTTCACGTTTCTTGTGTAACTTCTAACAGGGAACGCGGCTTAACCATTGCCTGATGACTCAGGGCTACATGGAGATTACTTGATGCATCAGACCTTTTCCTGTTAATCAGATGATACTGGTTGTGGTGCTAAATTCTTACATCTGCTTTCCTAATTGGTTGCTCTCTGCTCCTGATGTAAACCTGCCCATGGTCTCTGTACTCTTGGACAATGGCTCCTGTCCACCTCTGAACTTTCTGTTCCCAATCAACATGACAGGAAAAGCAAGTGTCATGGCTCAGAGAACTACTGCTGTAGCTTAGCTTAAGCCATCTTGAAAATGAGAGACCCCGAGTGACTCTTGCTCAGCAGCTGGTAAATGCAATCCCTGTGAAGGTTTTTATTTTTTTATTTTTTTGTCCATCTTTAATTTCACAGTGCAGGTTCTAGTTCATTGAAGTTCTAAGGACAATGGGCCACCACTGTGACTGTGACTGTCATATTTAAGATGTTGCAAAGCTGGAGACAGAAGGGCAGTCTCATTTGGTGATGATGGGAATCTCTTTTCCAGAAATAATAGATTAGCTCTGTTGTCTTTTTATTTTTTTTAACTTTCTTCTCCTTTTAATGTAAGAGGACATGAGTGATGTATTGGTAGTTAAATCTTGGTATCCAGTAATTCAATAGCATTTCAGTGTCCTTACTATGCTGTGTAACTGTCCCCTCTAGTTGAAAATGAGTGAATGCTAAGCCTTTGCTCCTTAGGGAATGATAGGTTAGGTTTCTGTGAGCTTCTGCGTAGAAAATCTTCATCAAACAATCAATATATAGCTTTCTTTTATATGTGCTTCCCTTTAAAGACACATTCTTTATTATAAATAATTCATAACGGACAACATTTCTTCATACTACATTTTTAGCTAATGGAGTTTAACATCTCTCTGACCCAGGGTAATGTGACTGTAAGCACCTGTGGCTTTTTTCCAGATGCTTCCCGTTGTGTCTTTTGTTATCAATTATCATGGCCTGCACCCACATGTCTTGCTGTTGTTTCCATCTTTTCACAGCTTGTTCACTCTCGATAGATGTTACTCTAGAACTCTATTTGGTACAGGAAGATGGTAGAGTTGACTCGCCCCATTCTCTGGCTCTGCCATATTGATCATTAACCATGAAGTCACAGCCAATAGCACTGTAGTTCATTTCTGAATGAAAAAGTATAAAAGTGAATATATTCCAAAAGAGTATGAACATCTTACCCTTCCCAGCACTAGGCAGCACCATACTTAGGGACACTGCATATATTGAAATGATGACAAAAAGACAAAAAAGTGAAAGGTATGAGAAAGTCAGGGAGCATGGGAGCTGAGGTGGAGTGCAGAACATCGCCGTGCTTGGCCCCAGCTGGGAGCAAGCGCTCTGAGTGTCAAATACTTTACCACCCCACATGTGTATGAGAAAGAACATGGTTGCTGCCTGTAAATACAGGCCTGGTAATAAAAAGCTTGGCTCCATTTCCCCAGATATTCTTCCTGGCCCTTTCTTTTTCTCTGCTGATGGGTCTTTCTAAATGCCTATGCTAGTCTGCCTGATTGTGACCATTAAGTCCTAAAGATACCTTATGTTTTCCTTATTCTTTACTTTCAAAGAATTGAATAAATTCAATCAATATGTAGTAAGTAAAAACCAAAGAACCAGCAACAAAAAACCCAAGGAAGAAAAATCTCATAAAGTATAATAGGAAAACAAAACAAAACAAAAAAACAAAAACAAAACCATAAAACAAACAAACAAACAAAAAAACCCCACCCTTGGCTATAGAGCCTTGCTTGTCAACTTGACACACCTGGGATGAGGGACCCTCAACAGAGGAGTGGTTTCCACCAGATTGGCCCAACTATCATCAGATAAACTATCAGGCCTGATTGTCATCAGATAGATAGACTATCAGGCCTGACTATCATCAGATAGACTATCAGGCATGACAATCCATCAGATTGAGCATGACTTTAGGGCATTTACTTGGTTGCTAATAGATGAGGGAGGGCCTAGCCCACTGTGGCTTTCCAAGGCAAGCCAGGGGAAGCAAGCCAGTAAGCACCAGGCCTTGTTCATCTGAGTTCAATGCTTCACATCCCATCTTGGGTTCCTGCTTTGGTTTCCTTTGTTGATAGACTTAAATCTAAGCTAAAATAAACCCTTTCCTTCCCCAATGTGCTTTTCATTGGTGTTTGGTCATAGCAACAGAGAGGCAAGCTAGGAAAACCCCTAAGGGATCAATCACTAAGGCTTCCTCCTTGTCTGCTTTGCCATTTGTTGTTGAGAATTAAACACTTTGAACATTGTAATGTGATGACTTAGAAACCAGAATGCTTGGATTGTGCAAATGTGTGCACCACCATGCCTATTATTCTTTCCTTTAGTGATTTTTTTTTAATCCTCTTCTTTGCTAAGTTTATTTTTTGTCATATGTCGTACTCGAGTGTCCATGACACCATTTCTGTGGTCAGTCGGTGATCTTACAATGTCTTGAGTTCTTATTCATAGGAAAAGGACCCATATGTGCTCTGCGTATTAAATTATTTGAACAACAGATGCTGCCCAAGACTCTACTTTAGGATTGAAACTCTCTCTGACTTCTGTGTCACTTCCCTTGGCAGACAGACAGATGTCAAAACATGGGACCCTGATTTTTCAATAGCCTGTCCAATTGCCCACACCAGAACCAGCAAACTGCACCAACAACACAGTCTACCTTCCTCTTGACTGCATGGTGGAGCAAGGGCAGAGTACTAGACATTAGAATTCACAGGAATTAATTGCTCTGTAAAAATACAGAAAATAACAAGTGAAGAGGAAAGGATATACTTTGACTTGTGGTTTCAGAGATTTTAGCCCACCATGGTTGGTTCAGTTACTTTTTTGGCCTGTGGTAGCCCAGTACAGTGTAGTGGAGATATGTGGCAGAGAAAAGCCACAGGTCAGGAAGCAAAGGACCAAGGTCCTACATATCCTTCAAATATGTGTTCCTGGTGATGGACTTCCTCTAGCTAGGCCCTACTTTCCAACATCACATCACTGTCCAATAGTTGCACCAGCTGAGACCCAAGCTTTCAGCACAAAATCCTGTGGGGGCCACATTCCTGACATCTGGGGAACTGCATGGTGACTAGGACAGCTGATGGTGGACCCTAGACTTGTGCAACCCATTTTGCACCATTAGCTATATGTGGCCATTGAATATTTCAGTACAGCTGATATTCAAGTACAGTTTATGTATAGACTATGAACAAGATTCTGAGGACTTACCTAGAAAAAGGTAAACTACCTCATTAAATAAAAAAATAAACTACATATTTTCTTTTGGGACAGAGTGGGTATCTTACTTTACTTATTTCTGTGATAAAGTATTCAGACAAAACAACTGAAGGGGAAAGTTATTTCTTTTGGCCCACACTCCAGGGGACAGTCCCTCATGGTGGCAATTCCAGATCCTGACAACTTAACAGTTAATATTGTCACATGTAGCCCAAGCTGTGTAGTTGACAGTAACACTGAAAATCCTGATGACTGTGCTTCCAAATCCCAAGTTCTGGGAATTCCAGCATGGGATTCTGGGCCATGACATTTATTTGATGCCAGTGCTCAAACCCAGGGCCTTTTGTGTGATACGTAAACATTCTTTTATCTGAGCTACATAGCCATCCACTTTCCTGCTTCTTTCCGCTTTTATTTTGTGTGGGTACTAGAAAATGGAAAGATTATATGTGGTTAACATATGTGGCTGGCTATCTATCTATCTATCTATCTATATATATATATATATATATATATTTTTTTTTTTGACTACCCCTGTCTAGTTGGTAGGCTGCATTTTCATTGCTAGGACACTGAAAGAATTGGAGTAAAATGATCCTAGGCTTTTCTAGCTATGATTTTTAGATAGGTAGTTACTTCTATTTTCAAAATATTTATATTTTGACTACCCATGTTTTACTTTGAAAGCCACCTGCAATACAGAACATCTGCATGGTGTTTTGCCAAGCATTTGGGAAGGTTTGTTGTCTAGTGTTATCATTCACTCTTGTTTGGCATTTATTTTGAAACAGATAAACTAATCTTTGCTTAATGGATTTTACATATTCTTTGAGAGGCTTGATAGCAAGTGTTCTTGTCTTAAAGTAAAATGTATCTGTGGAATTGCCCAAGGGTCCATTTTTTTACAGCCTATTTTCCTGGCATAAACATTGAGTGAAGTACTTCATTACTATATGTTCATGCTTATAGCTTATATATAGAAAAATTTAGATCATGTAATGTAAGGCACCTCATGAAGTCAGGTGATTATAAGAGCTTGGTGAGTGATGAGAGCTCTTTGGTTTTCTTCCTATTTTTTGTGAGGTTTGATATAGTTAATATTCTAATCTAAGAATTTATGAAATGGTAGCAGTTTACTAAAGCATAATTTTTATATGCCTAAATATTTTTTAGGGCATGGTACATTTTATATCAAGATCTTTATATTTCAGAATGTTGGAACTGGAAATGTCAAAGATTTTAGATAATTTTTATGTCCTGATATGTGCAAGATAAAAAAACAAAACAACAGCAACAACAACAAAAAATCCAAGTGGATGAGGAACCTGAAATTCTAAAGTCTCTGACTTTATCACCACTGTCGCTGTTGCCACCACGTTATGTAGTGAATGACTGAGGAAATGGCATTACTAAACTTCAGTTTTTAGCCTTCTCACTTGTCAGAACTTCAGACACAAATTAAGATTACATAAGATGTGTGATTGCATCTAACGCCCTGCAGAAATGTGAAATGTGGAGGTGACTCTAAGGTTTTGCCCTGAATACACTACTCTACTCTCCCTGCCCCAGCCCGAAAGGACCACATACATTGGACTGTGAACAAGACCTTGTTTGAAAAAAAAAAAGTCAAGAGAATAAAAAATAAGGTATTACTTTCCTTTTTTAAGGAGAAGAGTATCTGCGTATAGAAATAAAGAAACTGTGGGAACTCTAAAATAAAAGAATGTGTTGAGTCTATAGATGGTTGGCAGAGAAATGGAGGTCTTGGGTCAAGTTCCCATTGTAATGTCAAAGTTCCTGTTAATGTGGCAGGGGAAATTTTCTCAGTGACCCACCAAAAGACAAAAAACTAAAGATTCTGGGAGAAAGAGAATTAGCATCTCCTAGGGATAAGCAATTGTTACTTCTGGGTTGTTGAGCCTAGGAAGGATGTAGGGGCATTTATAGGGTGATGATGAGATTTTGTTATTTATTCTTTCATTGATTTTGGCGTGTCTGTTAATTAATTAACCTCCACCATCTCTCTTCCCCATCCTCCAGTCCTTGTAATTAAATATAAAACTCTTCAGAGGGGGGCGTTGGTAGCACATGCCTTTAGTCTCAACACTTTTGAAGGCAGAGACAGGTGGATCTCAGTGAGTTGAGGCCAGCCTGGTCTACAGAGTGAGTGCCAGTACAGGCTCCAAAGCAATACAGAGAAACAAAAAACAAAACAAAACAAAACAAAACAAACAAAAAACCTCTTCAGAATTTTTACCTTTTTAATGATAAGCAAGGGTGGAAAATTGATAATCCCTACTGAAGAAGGGACTTGATGGTGAAGGACACTCAGAACTCAGCATTTAATGAACTAATAATTGTTGCTTATGTTATGGGGTGAATGTTTTACAGTCATTTTTTAAAGATACTACTTGATAGCACATGACTATAATCCTAGCACTTGGGAAGCTAAGGAAGAAAAATTGCAGCAAAAGTAAGGCCAGCCTGTGCTACATAGCAAGACCCTATCTCAAAAATAAAATAAAGTTTAATAAAATCACGATGTTCACTTAAAAAAAAAAAAAGAACTTGTTGTCAACTCCAGCATGTACTTTCCCATTCCTCCAATCCCTTCACTCTGTTCTGCTGCTTCTGATAAGGACTCATCCCATCTCAAGGATGCTTCCCTTTCTCTCTGACCCATGGCTGACTCTGACTAATGTTCATATTTGTGTCTGCTTCTAGACTATAATGCTACATAGCGCTGGATGCTCCAGCTGATGTGGTCCGGACTAAGCCTATTTCTGAGATGTGAAAGTAGGCTTTGGTGACTAACCGACAGTGAACAACTTCCTATATGGCTAAACAGAACCCAACGAGATTCCCACCCATGTGTATGCACTAACAAGGCAAATGTTTAGAGGAGAGAAAGCAGAGAAGGAAAAAGTAGAGCCTAGAGGATGGTGGAGTTTGTAATGGCGTGTGGAAACTGATGAAAATATGCACTGGGTAGAAAAATGTGGGTTATGTCTTCAGGATGTTAGGCAATCTTGTGTGACATGGCTGTGGAGCTTTGTGTGATGTGTGTAGCTATGCTTTGCAGTTAGGGAGAAAAGGCAATAGGACCATTGTAACCCAGGAAGCAAGCCCTGTGTCATCTAACTCTATTCATCCCACAGACATTCAACTCCTCTCCTCTGGTTTTCCAAGGACCAAAGATTTCAAATGTATTCTTTGTTTTTCAGTGCTTCTCTCCCTTCTTTGCCCTCTTCATGTTCTTGCATCTCCTCAGTGTGGAAACTCAGGCTTCATGTGTTCCCCCTTGCTCTTTAAGGGTCAGATTATCTCAGGCAAACCTTGTTAGTTTTCCTTTCTCCTTTTTTCCCTACCTCCTCACTCTTAGTAACAGAAGGGATTCCCTTTCTCCTTATTTCCTGCTACAGTGTTGGCGTGTTTCTAATTTTTCAGTTTTATGTTATTATCTTAGCTTCTTTATTGCTCTTCATAAATGAGGGAAGTTGTTTTGCTGCAAATATGTGACCATCCAACTATGTTAGTGATGAGTTTAGGATGGGATGGGGCCTTGGGTTTGTATGTGGCCATGAGGATAGAACCCCACCATGGGAATTTTGTTCGTATAAGCACAGGAAGTGACAAGGGGCTTCCCTCTTAACCATGTGGGGATGAGATGGGGAAAGGTGGCTTCCTGCATGCTGCAAAGAATGCCTTCACAAGCCTGGAATTTCCCAACATTCTCATTTTGAGCTTCCCAACCCTCAGATCTGAGATGCAGATCCCCGTGTAAGCTAGCAGATCTTGTTCACTTTGTCAGCATCCCAATCAGACACCACAGTTTAAGATAAGCTGGGTCCAGCACATTAGTTACAGTGTTGCCAGTTGATGTTAGGCTGAACCAGCGCATGCAAACTGGCTCTGTCACGTTGAGTTCTCATCCAGAAATACTTCCCCTTCTTTAGACCTATCTTATGTGTCTCAGCATAGTCTTATACTTTTCAGTTTGCAAGTGTTTGCACATTTTTGTCAAATCTAGCCCTAAGTATCACTATTTCTAACATATGTAGAATTGGGCTGGTTTCTAAATATCACCTTTATATCCTACAGTCCTGATAAACTTCTTAGGTCTAGATGCTTCTTCCTGAAGAGTGTAGTTTTCTACTTAGTTATTTTATCTTTACTTAGTTCTTCCTTTCTTGTGTGGAGGGCTTTCCCTTTTTGTGCTTTCTTCCTCCCCTGCCCCTCCCCAACCTTTCTTTACATTTCCCTGTCGTGACAGCTGGAACTTCCTAGTTCAGTGTGGAAGGGAGGTGGCATCAGAGGACAGGATGACATCCTGAAGAGGGACACCCTGTGTAGAGTTATGTGCTGTACGGAAACATTTTAGGCTTTCACTATTTAGTGTTATGCTGGCTGTAGGTTGCTTTCCATACATAAGTGGTTCTTAACTGCTTTTAGTTTATGGAGTTTTTTTAACCTTCCCCCCATTTTTTCATTTATTGGTGTTATATTTTTCAATGTGCATTGAGAAAATCACGTGTCTTTTCTTACTTAATCTATTGTAATAGTTAATTATATGGGTTGCTTTTGCGTGTTAATCCATCATTGCTTCCTAAAAATAAACTGCAAATTTTGTCATAGTATATGATGTTTTATTGTTGGATCTGATTCAGCAAAATCTTAAGCCTTTTTAAATCTCTCCTAATTGGGGTGCTTACATGAAATTTTCATTTGTTGTAATATCTTTCCATGATTTTGGTGTTAGGGCAATATTGGTTTCATAAAACACGTTGGAAGTGTTCTACCATCTCCAACTTTTTGCAAGAGTTGTATGAAATAGTCATCCCCACCTCCAACCCCTTTAGATGTTTAGAAGGATTTCCCAGTGAAGACAATTAGCATGAAATTAGTCAAAGACCCGGAGACTGATATTGGGGTTTAAACTTCAAGCAGAAGAATAGAAAAGCAAAATAGCGGGCTACTAGTTCTTACCACTAACTCAGGCTGAATGGGTTGATCCTGCTGCCTCTCCTCAGCACGGCTGGAGAATGAATGCTTCCTACTGAATGCTGAAGAGCCTACTGCTATCTTTTATACCCCTCTAGTGCTGGGATTAAAGGCACATGATCTCTTACTTTTTAGACTCATTCAATCTTGTGTACCCTAAACTCAGAGAGATCCACCCACCTCTTAATCCTGAGTCCTGGGATTAAAGGTGTATACCACAACCTCCTAGCTTCTGGCTGCTGGGATTAAAAGTGTGTACCTGGCTTCTATGGCTTGTGGCTGACTTTCCTTTCTGACTCCTTAGGCAATTTAATAAATCATGAATAATATATCACCACAAATTGTGCTTGAAATGAATATTCCTCAACAATCTTTATGTGGAAAAGTATATGTGAAAGAGAAATGTGTTTGTGTGTTGGGGAGGCGTGTGTGTGTGTGTGTGTGTGTGTGTGTGTGTGTGTGTGTGATTATGTGTGCACATGTGTGTAGAGGCCAGAAGTTTATGTCAGCTGTCTTCCTTGAGTGTTCCCCACCTTACTTTTTGAGAGAGTGTCTCTCTCTGAACTTGAAGCTCATCTATTCAGCAAGATTGGCTGGCCAATGAGTTCCAGGAATCCTTGTCCCTAAGCCACTGTGGCTTTCAGATGAGTTCTACTGTGGCCAGCCTTTGTGGTGCTGGGTCTTGGATACTAATGCTTGTGCAGCATTAAGCTGCACTAAGCCTTCTCTCTGTCCCTAGAAAACTTGTTTGTTTTTTCATGTCAAATTTAAGTTTCATATTAGTATCTAGAATCCTTACTTTTTTTAAAGCAAGACTTGGTCACATTCTTTCAATTAGTTTATCCATTTCACATAGCTTATTATCGTCATGAAAACATCTGTATGATTTCCTTATTAGCTATCAAATGTACAGATAAGTAATGTCAGTCTTTTAGCAATAATATTGATGACTTGAGCCTTTACCAACATTGCCTGGCTATTCATCAGTTACACCATCTCAGGGAACTACTTTTTGATTTTGATGGCTTATTTCTCTTTTCAATTTTAATTTAAGAAATTTCTAGTCTGATAATTATTGTTTATTTTCTTGTGCCTATTTTATGTGTGAAAACATTTTCTTTCATTTCTTAGGGTGGAATATGAAGACTTTGTTTTGAGATTTCTTTTTCCCAGTGTGGATATTTAAGTTAAAAATGTTTAAATCCTTTTGTGTTGAAACTGATTGTTTTGGATAGTTGTATATAATTTCTCCTTCAATTGAACACTAGATTAAACATTTATCATTTGATTTGTAGTTTTATTTGGAGGTTAGATAAGTGTGTGTACTTTATCTTCCAAATACTTGAAGTTTTTCATAATAACTTTCTGACATAGATTTCTATTTTAACTCTCTGGTAATATAAAAATGTACTTACTGTGAATTAACTGTTTTTAACTGTATTGAGAATTGTATTATGCTCCAAGATTTTATGTACTTTTTGTAAATGTTCTATGTTCACATGAACAAAAATTCCTGCTGTTGGTGGTTGGCATATTTTTGTCAGGTTGTTTGGTAGTCCACAAGTGATTTCTTTGAACTTGTTTCATTAATCATCAAGCCAGTAGTCTTGATGTCTGTGTGCATTTGTGTATTTATTCAGGCAGTTCTGTGGATTTTAAATCTTCGTTTTAGGTTTATAAATGTCAAAGGTGATTATGTCCTCTCAGTGATCAGTCTTATTGTTTGTATTAAACTATCTTTATTAGTAATGTTGCTTTCTCTGAAATTTATTTCCCCGATAATAAATAATATAGCCACTTAATTTTCTTGTATTAGTGTTAGCATGGTATATATTTTGCCATTTTTTTACTTTCAAAGTTTTTTGTGGCTTTGTATTTAAAGGAGTCTTCCTGGTGTTGATTTTGAAAGCCCAATATAATTTTTAATGAGTAATTTAAACTTTATTTATTTATTTATTTATAGATAAGGTCTCAAGTGTCCCAGACTAACCTCAAAGTCTCCATGTGACTAAGAATGACTTTGAAGTTCTAATCTTTCTACTTCCAGCTCAGAAGTCTTGGATCATAGATGTGCACACCACAGATTTACTGTGGTGCCTGGGATGCAACCCAGGGCTTCATGCAGGCTAAGCAAGTATTCTATCAACTGAGCTATATATTTTTAACTCCTTACTGAAGTGGGTAATATTAGGCCACTAACATTTGATATAAATACTGATATAGCTGGATCCAGATATATCATCTTGCTTACTTTTATGTGGCTTATTGTGATATACTTAGTTATTGTTATGGAGGTTATGATGTACATATTTAACTTATTTCAAGAAATTATATAATGTGTACATAAGGATCTTTTTTTTTGCTGATTTTTGAGACTGGGTTTCCCTGTGTAACAGCCTTGGCTGTCCTGGTACTTGCTCTGGAGATCAGGTTGGCTTTGAACCTGCCTCTGTCTTCTGAGTGCTGGGATGAAAGGTGTTCTGGACCACAACCTGGCATTTAAAAAAAAACCAATTTATTTTTATTTTATGTTCATTGGTGTTTTGCCTACATATATATTTGTGTGAGAGTGTCAGATACCTAGGAACTAGAGCTGTCAATATGTGTGCTGGGAGTTGAATCCAGCTTGAATATGTGTTACATTCATTTATGCCGTGGAATATGCATTTACTGATGTAAAGCTATGTTTCATTCTTTAATGTTGCATTTGTTTCACTCTGTGAAGCTGTGTTACTTTGCCTGTCTAAAACACCTGACTAGTCTATTAAGAGCTGGATGCTCAATAGCTAGGCAGGAGGGGCTGCCAGGCATAGAATAAATAGGAGAGGGACAGAGAGAGAGAGAGAGAGAGAGAGAGAGAGAGAGAGAGAGAGAGAGGAGGGAGAAGTGAGAAAAGGAGAATGCCAGTGGGCAGCCACACAGCCACACAGCCAGTCATGGATTAAGAAGGGAAGAAGAAGAAAGGTGAAAAGCCCAAAGGATAATTTAAGTTAAGAAAGCTAGCTAGAAATAAGCCAAGCTTAGGCCTAACATTCATAAGTAAGAATAAGTTTCCAAGTATCAAGTATTTATGTGGGAGCCAGATGGCAGGACCCCCAAAGAGTAAAAAACAAAAAACAAAAAAACCCAAGTAAACAACAACAACAACAACAACAACAACAACAACAACAACAAAACCCCCAAAACAAAGAAAACAAAAACAAAAACAAACCCAACAACACTGGATCCTATGGAAGAGTAGCCAGTCCTCTTAACCTCTGAGCCATCTCTCCAGCCCCATGTAAGAATCTTAAAAGACATATTTTCATTTCCCTTTTTTGGGGTATATACTACTTTTAACATGCACAGGTATACATGCATATATAATGACATATATTTGCATGCATGTGTATATCCTACATCCCAAATATATTGCTTTATTTTTTTCCTTAAATATTCATTATTTTATTTTAATTTTTATTCTATCTATCTATCATCTATCTGTCTATCTATCTGTCTGTCTATCTTGTGTGTTTAAGAACATATGAGGGTCATGGAATGAGTATGGAAGTCAGAGGACAACGTGTGGGAGTTGGTTCTTTCCTTCTACCATGTGGGTCTTGGGGATAGAACTCGGGTCTTCAGGTTTGATGGCAAGCACCTTTACTCAACTGAGCCATTTCACCAGCCTACCCATTATTTTTTTAAAAAGAAATTTCAAGAATAGAAGAAATATCTAGCACATCTATTCAATTCTTATGTTCCTTATTTCTATATATCCATCAGCATTTCCATCTGGTATCACTGTCTTCCTTCTAAATTAGTCTTATTATTTATAAGTGCAATTCTGCTAGAAGTAAGTTTTTAGTATTTATATATTCAAAAAGTCATAATTTTACTGTGGTTTTGAAAGATATGTCATTAATCTATGTGTGGTAGCAATGCACATCTCTAGTTGTAGTACTACTTGGGACACGAAAGCCAGAAGATCAAAACCAGCCAGGGCTTCTTGAGAATCTGTAAAAAGGAAGAAAGGAAGGAAGGACGGAAAGGAAAATGGAAGGAAGGAAGGAAAAAGGGAAACCTCTGTGACCATAGAATTCTCAGTTGCCAAGGCTGTTTTATATTTTTTAATGCTTTGCCTATGTGATTGCAGTGCCTGTGGCTTGCATGCCCCCTTGAGAGGAGTGCTAGTCATCTTACTTGAATCACCTAAAAGGCATGAGTGTTGAGGTGCATCCCAGGTCCCCTTTCTTGCTGTTTTAAAGTAGTTGGGTTGCAATTTGTTTGTTGCAATTTTTCATATTTCCTTCATTATGGTTTGTTGAATTTCTTGGATTTATGAGTCTATAGTTTTCATAAGATTTAGAAAATTTTGTGCATTTATTTTCCAACTCCTTTTCTGCTTCTTGACCCTTTTAGGGCTCTGAGATGTGCATATTAGGTAGTTGGAAAACTGTCTTGCATGTCACTGTTGCTCTATTCACATTCTTGTCTAAGTCCTTTCTCTGTTTCATTTTGGATAGCTTTGTGGCTATGCTTTCAAATTCACTATTTTCCATATTGTTCATGTAGTTGTAAGTTCAATGTGATGTATGTTTAAATCTTTTGTTCTAAATGCTCGAAATTTACTTTTTAAAATCTTCTGTCTCACTATGCTAGTTTTTCCTCTGTTTTCTTGGACATACAGAATAGAATTAAATAGACTCTTTTAAATAATTTGCCTGCTAGTTCTTCATTTCTTTCATTTCTAAGCCTTTCTTACTGACTGGCTTTTCTTACTTATTCTTAAGGTTGTGTCAAAAGAATCACAAAATCTTTAGTTTAATGATCTGATTTTATTTGTATTTTTGATTCTAGAACCACTATACATTATAATCTATAAATTAGAAGGAGGCAGGCAGAAAAAGTAGACTTCATACACAGAAAAGGACTGAAGAAACAGAAACACACAACAGAGAAGTTGATTTCATCTTCACTTTGTCTTATCTGGGAAAGAAGTATGCTTAGCAGTGGTAGAGCAGACATTGTTCCAAGGCTAATATTCCACATCACTTAGTTTAATATCCTTGGAATCTTCTCCCTCATGCCTCGTATAATTGCAATGCCTTCATTTCTAGAAGATTAGTAATAAATACTTCATAGCTTTGCATCGCACAGCATTGTTGAGGTAGTTTTATCAACTACTGCTGCTGACCAGGACTCAACCACAAGCACAAGACCTCCCCATGCATCCTGCCCTTCAGTGTTCTGCTGCTGACCTGCTTAACTACTTGGCAGTTCTTTATTCAAACTTTTGTTTCTCAACTCAGAAAGAGACTTCCTGGCTCTTCTCCACTGTCTATCCTGTCTTTGCCACTTGGAAAGTCTCTCCAGGAAGTGAGACACTAAAACCCTAGGCATCTTTTCACTGTTTCTCTCAAGGATTGCTCTTCTGTACTGTGTGGTCTACTTGTTTCATAGCTTTTGTGTCTCAGGTATGGTTTACTGTTTTACATTGCTTCAGAATATAGAAGGTATATCTGATTAGTTCCTTTTACTTTCTGTTGTCTGGCAGTATAAGCCATTTTCTATTTTTAGACTATGTGATGAATAATAATGATTTATAGTGGGATTATCTATCAGTAAATTAAATGTGGATGATCACTGTCTTTTGAGGTGACAATGACAAAGGCTTTGCTCCATAATATCATCATTGCAAAGATGTAGGCTGTATGTATGTGGACCAATAGAGCTAAATGAGTAGGGTAATTTGACCAGTTAATTTAAGTTTACTTAATTCTATCAAAAATTAAATTTCTTGTTTTTCAAATGAGTTAATTGTTTTTTATTAACTTCTTATATTGAAGGTATTTTAAATAGTCCTGTTGTATTATTATTGTCAAGGATTATGGATACTGGAAACTGCACATCTTTGTTCCGATAGAAAATAAGGCCGGGAGGGAGTTGTAGGACCCTGGTTGATGTATCAGTTCTTCAAAAGGGCAATATTTTAAATGATGTATGTGTATATATACATATACATATACATATACATATACATATACATATATACACAGTATTTTATGGGAATAAAATACAAAGTCAGAGTTAGAAATAATCTGGGTGGTGGTGGTGGTGGTGGTGGTGGTGGTGGTGGTGGTGGTGGTGCACACCTTTAATCCCAGCACTAGGGAGGCAGGCAGATCTCTGTAAGTCTGAGGCCAGCCAGGTCTACAGAGTGAGTTTCAGGATAGGTTCCAAATCTACAGAGAAACTCTGTTTTGAAAAACCATAAAGAATGAAATAATTATAGAACCCCATTTAGAAATAACATTTTAAAACAAAACAGAAATTTATTGCTCATAGTTTAAAAATGGGAAGCCTTGAGTGTCTGATTTCTGATCCATAGATAAAGCCTAGAAGTCAATTTTTATCTGTGTTTCTATGGAGCGGTTGGTTGGAGTTAGATGCTTGTATATAGTATGCCAGTATGGAGAGTGATGGAGAGCTGAGGCTGACAGCAAGAAAAGGCAGGCATCAAGAAACACATGGAGAGTGACTCTTGGTGGAAAAGGAAGCAAAGCTCTTTAAAAATTACAGTACACTGCCACACCAAATCCAGTAGATTCTGTGTGACAAGTCCCACAGACTGAGGCGATAACTTCAAAAGAAGGAAGTCTCCTGGAAATGGTTGTGGAACTCTCAGCTGGAGAAAAATATTGGGTTGTGATTCTCGTGGCAATTTCTGTTTGTTCTTCTATTCCTTTTTTTTTCAATTAATAAAATGTTCCTAAAAGCCTATGCTGATATTTTAAACAAAAGAAATAGATAAGAAACCATCCCCTGATATGGGGTCACTAGCCATGACCTCATCTCAGGAAAAACCAACGCTTTTCAAATCATTCACGTCATTCACGTAAGTACAAATAGTAAAAACTTTCCCAACAATAAAATTTCATATGGCTGTACACGTGTCATCAAATTGGGCTCAAGTGTCTGGTAACAAAAGCTTTAATAAGAAAGAGTTAAAATAGCTCAATACTTCAAAAACTCACAAGAACTACTAGGTAATAGATGTTAAACAATAACTGACCATAAAAATATATTAATTTTATTTAAGAAATATGTGGTTAGCCTTGGATGATCCTATGTTAGTCAAGGACGGTCTTATGTTTTGACTAATCAAGGACAAATTTTATGTTTTGATTAACCCTGGATGATTCTATGTTTTGGATTTCTGCATCACTGTGTCAAGTAAAAATAATGTCATATGTTTGGGTTTGTTTAGCAAAAATATCCCCTGAGAAAATATTTCTATAAAAAACCTTGTTTGAGAACTGCAAAATACACTCAGATTCAGACTGTCTCTGTGTTTGTTTCTGTTTGTCACTGCCGAATCCTTACCTACCTATTCTTCAAGGACCCTCATCCCAGGGACTCCCATACTGGTCTGGGGTGGTCCATGGCAGTACACATACATGTATGTATCAGAAAAGATCATACAGGACTTCAGTGTAGAACAGACTATGATTATTACAAAGGTGGTAGTGACTTAGTTAATGTTCATAAGCAACATTGTAGTTGTTTCTTCAAATAGCATAAATTCATTGAAAAGGAGAGTTATTATAATATATTGCCAGGTAAATAAAAGCAAGTTGAAAAAGTATGCATATTTATGTGTATTATCATTCCAGGTAAAATATCCATTGTGAAATTTACTTCTATTTGTAAGTAACCACCTGCAAGTATAGATGAAAGTTTCTGTGAGAAGACATCCCATATTTGTTCTGTTAATTCATACAAGGTGGGTGTGAGTATGGACATGTGCTTTGTGCCATGGTATGAATGTAGAGGCTAGAAGAGAGTGTGGAGAGGTCAGCTTTCTCTTTTCATCTTTACACAAGTTCTGGGTATTGAACTTAGATCATCAGGTTTTTGTAGCAAGCCCCTTTTGCCCACTAAGCCATCTTGCTTGCCCTGTCTTTCTTCTTTCCCATAAATGCGCGAGTTTTATATATTTTAGTTCCATCTTAGTTGTAAGATAGATTATGATTCCGTTTTGCTTCAGGTTTGTTGCCCCTTCCACTATGCTATGATGCTGATCATATTTGGGAGAGGGTATGTCAGTACTGTTCCTTTCCTCTGTGAATTTCCAAACTGAAGCACCATCTACCAGCTGTTCTTTCTCTAAATAGGCAGGTTTTCAACAAACCAGTGATTCTCTGATGTCCTACAGGTCCTATCAGCTCTTTAAAATGCTTAGACACAGAAATATTTTCACAGTATATTGAATCCAGTATTCTGATTCATTAGCTCAAAAACCCAAAATAACTTACACAATAATTATTCTATACAATAACTTCTACAATAATTATTGTAGAATTTTTTCCAGCTGCAAAAAATGAAAGAAAGAAGACTACATGAACTGCTAATAACTCGAACCATTATGGTAGATGGTTACTGTGTGAATTTGATTCAGGAACAAGAATATTTGTGTTAAAATAGGAAAAGACATCCTAGGAGATGGCCATAGAATCATGAACTACTTGGACAAAACTTGGTTCGTCTCTGACTTACTGCTTATCAAGAGGTACAACAATGAATAAAGTTATTCATTCTTCCCGATAACCCATTCAACTGTGTTGAGGAAAGCAGCAAAATTCCCGTGGGTATTTTCTCCTTCCGATACATAGTACAATTATTTAAACACAGAAAAGGCAGAAGGTTCTGGTCTGACGTAAAAGTCATCTGGTTTTAAGTTCTTGTTACTTAAAGTCAAAATGGAGAGTTGAGGCTGGAGATAAGGGATTACAATGGAAAGAATGATGTGAGCGTGGTAAATGATTTTTAGAACCAGAACAATGCTAGCTTGTGTCACTATCTCTGAAGCTGTTTATACACCCAGCCTGTCTCAGCTGGCTATTTATTCTTCTTTTGAACTCATGAAACTTTTCCCCTTACCATTGTATGGCAGCTATCTTGCTTATCTCTTCAATTAAATAGATACTACATTCCTCAAAGATAGACATCCTTTGACTTGTTGTAGGTCCATCCTTACAAACCCCTTGTCTGTCACTGTAAATACCTCACAAATATTTGTTCCTGACTAAATCCACATACCTGCTACTTTGGCTGACATCATAGTGGTCACATAGCAAATGCCTGAGTGTATCATTATTAATTATTGAACTTTCAGAAGCATAAACAAACTTCTAATGACATTACCTAGAATTGCTTTTTGTTTTATTGCAGGAAAGACTAAAGCTTTCTTCAATTCTCTGTTTCCCTGCACCTAACTATTCTGGCCTTCAACATAAAGGTCTTGAATGAAATGTGTAGCTCTCTTTATCATGAGAATTTAATATAGCTTTTCCAGAAAGGTTTATAAAGCCTATGGACATTTTTTAACTCCCCGAGTTTTTCTCGAAAGTTTGTTTAAATGCTCTTTTGATACTTCTAATGGCAGTGAGATGTCCATAATGAAGCATATTGCCTTGTTTTTTGGGCGTGGATGTAATAGTTATTTAAATTCTTTCCTGTCTAGCCGTATTTCCAGCTAGTGATTTCTCTGGGAGTTTCATCTGTGGTTCTCTAGCTATTCATATGGCAAGTGGTAACTAGCCACCCCAGCTTCCGTTTTCTTTGAAGATGTGTCACTCTAATGGCTGACAGAGATTCTGTCATCTGCCTTTGAAGACAACTTCAGGGTGTTTCGCTTATTTATTTTATTAGTTTTTGGAAATGAGCTGTCTTTGATTACAGCTTGTCAATGTGCTCTGACTGCTAACATTGATTCCCAGCAGTCAACGACTTTGTCATATTGTTCAAGATTAGGTTTCCATGTGTCATTTTAATAGACTAAAAAGCCATTCTCAGTAAAATCAAATTCCTGTGGGCATTGTTGTTAAGGACGCTCTCAAAATGAAGTAAATTTGTAATGTTTTGGAGGTTTTACCGGGAAGGCCTTGGCTGGCTGTATTTACTGAAACTACCAGTGTCTCAGCTGGATTTGATATTCTGCAAATTCAATTTAAAATCTGTTTGCTTTTAGTTAGGTAAAATTTGACTTATAGTAATTAAGAAGCTTTCTTGCACTTCTTCCTTTATCCAGGTAGCACCATCTTAAAACTTTTATTTTTGTCTTTAACTGTAAAAAGAGTTTGCTTTTTTTTTCTTCACATTTTTAAGTATGACTCATATCCAGATTTCATAATGTTCTTATTATCTTACCTTTGATGTGCATGGACAGTCATTAGCGCCCAACATTTACTTGGTATAATTCCTCAGAAGAAACAAGGTAGAAGCCAAGGTTCCTCTTGCTTCTTTCCATTTTTCCTTTAGTGTTTGGTTCAGCATGTGCTGAGAATTAAAGCCAAGGCCTTGTGCCTGCAGAACACTCACTCCGCCATTCACCCTTGGCTCTCACCACCCTCAAATTCTTCCTGGAACACACCTTTGTATACACCGGGTAGCAGAATGAAAGTTTGTGTTCTTTCCTAGCTCTCCTGGGTGTCAATGTGTGGATCCTCTGTGATCACCTAGCAGGCTCCCAGGAGTTTGATATTCTTTGCCCACCAAGTTCTCTTTAAACTAAGTCTGGAGAATAAGAAGATTTCTTTAAACGTTCAGTGATACTGTTTTTGTCCAGCCTAATAGCCATCTGGCTAGGTCAATATCTGAACTTCTTCTTTAGAGAGCCCTCTGAACAGGGAGAACCAAATGGATGCTAAGTGGTGGACACTGTTAGCCATGTGTGGCATTAGAGAGCTATAATCACTGAGCAAAATTTTATTGTCTTGGTGGACTTGTCTTATTGGCAATGATTATTTTGGATAAAGTAAGAATTGTCTCTAAAGAGAAACTGATGATATAAAAGAAAAAGTCCATTTGCCACAATTCTGATCCTAGTAAGACATCCAATTTTCAGCTGTTTGTAGCCTTAGGGCCTGGGGTGAAAGTAACCCTAGCTGTCCTGCCTTCTCCATGTGGATCGAACAAATGTATAGGGAACCTTCATTCTTGCTGTCCATGCCAGGCACATCAAGAGTTCAGTTCCAGTGGCACATGACATGAATTTTGAACCTGTTTTACCATCCTGCAAGGTCTTCTTTAGCCACATGTGTCTCCCCCTCCCCCAGCTGCCCCCTGGGACTTGCTCTAGCACTCTAGGAACAAGTTTGTTTATCAAAAAACACGACTATTGGGTTTTCCTTCTGGGAAAGCCCGTCTTATTTGCCATGCCTATGCATTTAACTTTGATTCCCATAATGGTGGCCTAGCATTTGTGCTTCTCAGTGCCCAATAAGCTGCTACTAAGTGTAAGTATTGTACTCATCATACAACTTTCAGATTTTCATTTTATAATCACATACAATCCTAAATATGAGTATGTTTACCATTTTCATTTTATAGGTAAGGCAACTGACACCCATAGAAATTAAGTAATTTACATATAGTTATCTAGATCAAGTACCCATTGAAGAAGAGATTCCAGGTTTCTCAGACTATCAAGCCAGAGGTCATAGCTTATGCTCTGCTGTTTCTGTTCCACACTGTTAGTTGCAAGGTAGGGTTCCACTAGGGTCAAAGGTTTCATAGAGTCTGAAGTTCATCATTCTGGTTCCATGTTCCCCAAGTTCACCTCTCTGGCCAAGTTTGTGATGACCATGAACTCCAAGGTAGTCTTTCTGACCACTGCTTGGGCTGGGTAAGATATTGCTGTGGGAACACTGTAGTATGGGGACTTTATCTGCTGAGCTGAATTAGGTACCCCAGTATCTTTGGTAGACACATGAAGGATAACAGAATTAAAGCCCTTCTTCAAAGCGTGCACAACAGTGCTTTCAATTTCAAGAACCTGCTACACTGCTTAAACCTTAGGCCCTACAGGCTTACTCAGGCCTTATAGCTAGTTTACCTTAGAGAGAAGGAGTTCCCTGAACTACTCAAGCAGTGACTGAGACAGGCATTTGTAGATAAGCACTCTAGCTGCTTCTCTCAAACTTTAGCATACTTGAGTGTTGTTTGAAAATTATTAGGTCAGAAATGAAGCTCAGACTTTGCATTTCCAAGAAGCTTTTAAAGATGATGCTAAACCTCAAACCACACTTTGAATAGAAAGGTTCCACATCCATTCTTCTGTTTTGCATAGCCATGAAGCATATGTTACATTGTTTCTGTGGTCCTCAGTAGAACTGAGCTGTTGTTGCCCATCAGTGTAAATCCTTTGGTAGTAATTCCCTTGTTTCCTCCTTCCATTTCCTTTCTCATGTCCCCAGAAGACTACTCGGGATCCAAATAGACAATTTGCACTTTCTTATTGTTCTTACTGATCTCCACAGTCTCATTTGGTGGAGACCTACTCAAACAGGGGCTCTATCAGCTTTCAGAATGCATAGTCCAACAGAATAGCAGGATTTACTCAAGGGCTCAGGGCTTTGTTGACACCAGGGCACCTTCAAAAACCTCTTCAGAAGTATCAGTAGACATGATGTAGCCCAGGTTGAGTAGCCAGAACTTTCCCTATATTGATCTTAAAGTGTTCGCAGATGACGGCATAGCTGGCATTTTTCCCTTAGAGAATTGCCAGGATCTTTATTTGAGAGAAAGATGCTGTGTCTTGGCTGTAGAAACCCTAGAACCTTTAAAGTCAATATGAACCCAAATTCTCAAGTATCTGGAATAATGATCTTTAAGAGTGAAAGGGAGGGAACAGGGGAATGAATAGAGAGAGAAGGGGTAAAGAGGAGGGACAGAACGGGAAAGAGGTGGGAGAGAGAGAGGGAAGGAAAGAGGGAGATTAAGACTGACTCAAATTCTCAGAGCTGAGAAATTCCAGTAGAGATAAGGTTAGGGAGTGGCTGGTCACCAGCATACTTTCGATCTGCATTCCTGCTCCCAGCTGGTCTCTTTTGCTTCCTTCTCTATCAACTGCTAACATTTTCTATGGTTCTCATTAACCTCAAATTTAAACAAGGCATCAACCTGTTTGTCTCTTCCTGAGTAAGAGTAGAAGTAGAATAAGCTAGCAGAACCATTCTCAGTTAGCATCAGTCTTAAAGGTTTCTATTGTCTGTTTCTATTGTCAGACTCCCCATACTTTTTTATTGCCCCCTGGGACCCATCTCACTGTGGGTTTCATTTGAGTTCAGTGCCCTCACTATCAGAGTCATACTAAATGGTTGCATAGCTTACAGATCACATAGCATGCAGGGTGGATCGTGGGTTGGTGGAGAGCTGGAGTTGTGTGCTTGTTGGGAGCTCAACTGGCATAGACTGTGAATGTATAGTGAGAAATAGCATTCTTTATAGGGGATTTTTGTAACCCAGCAATTCTGCCTTCTCTTGAACCCTGAAGACTTAGACTCTATTCCCGTAAACCAACTCTACCTAACATAACCATGTTTCATAAAAACATTTTCTCTACCAAACATGAGACATTTTCTTTCTGTGAGGGATCCTATCTTTCTTCTAAAAGTAGATTGCATCCATCTTCTAAAATTCAAAATTCTCTATCCACTCCTGTCCTGAAAGGATAACATGTGTTCCTTCTAGGACTTAATCATACCACTTTGAGCACCTGTGCCTCAGCCTTGACTCTGGCATTACAAGGGATCCCAGTTCCCCATAGGCCCTTCTGGAGCTAGCTTTGTGTTTTGAAGCTGCCCTGCTTCCAAGACAGGCTTTGACAGTCTTTCATTTGAGGGTTCGATGCATATTAGCTTTAAAGAAAGCAGTTCTTTATATTATTTATCCTCTGGATGAACTGCTGTTTTCTGCCCATGATCAAAGACCTTGATATCTAAGCCATGGTCAGATAGGAGAACAGTTGCAGGCCTTGGCGGAAAGGCTGAATTCTAGAATCCATAGACATCCCTACTGATGAGGCCAGAAAGGTAGAGAGTTTGGGACACAGGGACAAGAGCCAAGATAAGATGAGATAAAAGCCTTTACTAGCCCTGGAGCCTTAGGGAAATTTTCTTTCTTTTTCTTAAAAAATTCTTAATCTGAAAATATTTCATAAAATATGTTTTGATTGTATCTTTTCCTCTTCCAACTTTCCCAAATTTCCATGTAAAGCTACCCATGTATAGCTTGTGTGTGTTTTCACAGTGTCTGTGAGTTCATACATGTATCAGCACTGTGGTTTCTGGAAGACATAGTTTTGTTTCCTTGGCTTCACCAACCACCTCTAGTTCCTTTTTGTTAGTTTGTTTGGTTTTTGTTTTTTTGAGACAGGGTTTCTCTGTAGCTTTGGAGCCTGTCCTAGAACTAGCTCTGTAGACCAGGCTGGCCTGGAACTCACTGAGATCTGACTGCCTCTGCCTCCCAAGTGCTGGGATTATAGGCATGTGCCACCACTGCTCTTAAAATGTTTCTACTTCCTTTTTTGAATGGATCCCTGAGCCTTGAGGGGAGAGGGTTTGAAAAATACATCCCATTTAGGGCTTAGTGCTCCAAGCTCTCTCACTCTCTGCATGCTGTCCAGTTGTAGGTCTGTCTCTGTGTTAGTTACCATGTACTGAAAGATGAAACTTCCGTGTTGAGGACTGAGTGAGGCACTGATCTATGGGCATAGCAAAAGTGTCTTTGGGAGTCACTTTATTGCTATGTTCCTTTAGCAGAATAATAATAGTCAGTTTTCTTGGGGTAGTTTTCAATTTTCACATCTGTAAAATGGGATGATCCCTCAACCATAGGGAAACTATGAAGATTAAACAAGTCAGTGTCTGTAAGGTTCGTAGCTCCTGGTCTGAGAAGTAGGTTCTAATCAAACCCTCAAATTCTTTAGTGGTTATTGAACCCCGTGCGTGTACCTCTGAGAGGCCTGGCAGTCTTTTCTAAGTGGCTTTGATCTTGTCCAGCAGAGGAAAAAGTGCAGTGAGCAGGAAACAATCAGAAGGGGGCATGCGTAGCTCCGCCCTCCTCTCCAGAAGAGCGACCTCAAATTGTCATCAGCAGAGACACATCTCTCTGTGGACCTAGGAGGCTTGAACCCAATGACAGAGATTCATGTGCTACAGAAAACCCCATCTCCACAAAAGCTGCCAGGGTCTGCTGTTAGTGTTTTCTCACAAAGCTTTCAGACGGACTTGGCTGCCCTGCAGAATCCCAGTAGAATACAGTATTTCTCCTCAATGGCGGATGGTACCTTGTGAGTACCCTGGATAGCATTTACCCATCCTGTAGGTACCAGTTCTTCGTGACCTTATCATGATGCCCATGTCATTCTTCTTTGTCCAATAATATGTCCTAACCTTGTCTACTCTTTGGCTTCCTCAGCTTCCCTTCATCTTGAATATTCTTATCATGTGGTCTTGTTCTGCCCATCCCATCAGAAGCACACATCTATAATGGAATTGCTGAATATTTGGCATATGTGCACACACTTACATGTTATCTGGCTCTTCTGTGTTCAAAGTTTGATAATTTTCTTTGTTTTCACAACTATCGAGGAGAACCTCAAGATTAAGTGAAAAACCATACCAAAGTCACTTAGCACATGGCTAATTGTTTCATAAATGATTGTTACTGTAATGTTTTGACATTGGCTGCATCAAGGTGCTTATGTTTTTCTCAGTATTGTAACTTTTAACCATCTAGGGGGAAAAAAAAACCCAAACCAAAAAACTATATAATGAACATTAGATGTCTTAGGCTATCTTTACCCAACAAAGACCCTGGAGTAAAACCCCAGACCATTAAAGTGCCCTATAGGGTTCAGTGTCTTCTAGCTATATTTTCTTAAAACAACAACAAAGCACATTGCTACTGTTCTGTCTGCTGGGATTCACCCTGTTCTTCCAGATGGCCACTTAGCCTGCATCTTCTCTTGCCTCTGCTTAGATGTCACTTCATAGGTAATGCCTTACCCAACTGTCCTGTGACAGAACCCTGAGCCCAGAGCACGTCCTATCACTCCTATAATTGACTTATTTATTTTTGGCATGCTCCTCATGTATTACACTGCTGGTAAAAGATGTGTGTATGTGTGTGTGTGTGTGTGTGTGTGTGTGTGTGTGTGTGTGTGTGTGTGTTTTATCTGACTATATCTCTTTATTAGGGGACATAGGTTTCCTGAAGGAAGAAATGGTTCTTTGCAACATAAAAGGGCCTGCCATTTAGATTGTGTGTAATACATATTTGTCGAATGAATCAAGGGATGCTCAACAGAACAAAAGCACAAAGAAAATGTCATTAAGAAGATGCTGCAAAGCTCAGTGAGCTCTTTCACACCAGTGTGTGACACATAGGATTGACCTATGGAGTACAACTTACATTTTGTGAAATGTTAGAGCTCGTGTTACCAACAACTTTTATCAACCTAACACTTTCATTTTGCAGTGGGGGGGGGGGAGGGGAACAAAACCCCAAACTTCTAACTTCCCTGAAATATTTGTCTGTCATGCTTGGCATGGATATTTACACCTTCCCTAGAGAGGCAACCTTGGCCAGTGTGTGACCACCAACACTGTGCCAGGTGTTAATACCCTGGCGGTTTGCTGAGAAAAAGACTGCTTTGTACATTAGCCCCGCCCTGGATTTTCACTTGGCATCCACCCAATTATTGACACTACTTAGTTTGTAAAATTTCCTGGATGCAGAGGAGAGGGAGCATCTGTCTCAAGTGAAACTCTGATACGGAGGAGACATTTCCATTCAGAGAGAAACAGTGTCTGTTGAACTGTGTAGCAGCTATCTTTGCAGGAAACTCGAACAGTGACCAAAGAACAAATAATTGTGGTGATTAATCTGATAAGCTTGTGACACGGGAAGAAAGTACAAATTGAAGTTTCAGCAACAGGTGTAAGACACGTCGTCTGTCCTTTCCTGATATTCTTAGGAAAGGAATAAGATAGCTTAATTACACAATAAAACTCTCTTAAGTCCAGCTGGAGCTCCATCGTTCCTATCGGCTGCTCACTTGCTTTCTTTCTTTTCTTATTGGTCATGTTGAGATCTCTAGATGGTTAAGTTTAGCTCTCTGCTGTCCTTATTCTTTAGCTTTCATAGCACTGTTAATACACAATGAAGCCAACTCTATGTTTGGCTCTTTATTTTTCCCCCCTCACGATATAAATTGATGTGATCTACTCAAAGGAACTTAGCATTACAAGGTAAAGCATATATGTGTTTTAATTGTATATACTAAATAGTGCCTTCCCAAATCCATGGCTTACAAGTTTATTAATATGAATGTTATATGAATGTTATATACTTGCTTGTCCCTTAGTTTTGAAATTAAGTCATAAAACCATGGCTGGGCTTTCAAGCACATGAAGCATTTTCCTGTAAACATTAAAGTGAATCATATGGATGGATGTTGGCTTCAGTGCTGTGGAAAGGACTTCATTATGAGACACTCTTTTCTCCTATTCCTCCCTAACTCTCTTCTTTTGATAGCTACTGACTGAGTGCCTATGACACACTAGCATCTGCGCATGGTGAAGACTAATTATCTAACCTTGGCTGTTCTGTGGTGGGTATTTCCTCACCAAGAACCAGCCTGCCTTGATTATGTAGTTGGTCTTGGAGGATGTGAGCTCTCACAGACCTTTTCTAGGGCAAACATCTGTGCCTATTTACCACAGAATGTCCATCAGGTACTAGGTAGGCTTAGAAAGCTTTCTGTAAACCAATTTTAATGACTTGTTATTTGCATAATGCTGTTTCTCTCATACTTATGGTAAAATGTAGACACATGTAGCGTAGACAAGTAGTTCTTCTAGCTTCTCTTTCTTCTTAGGGTCTAGACTGACTTTTCTCCTTTTTATTTCTATTTCTATTCTGAGCTTCCTGTCTTGGTTTGCACTTTATATTGTAGCAAATTGCTTTTAAGGAAATATTCTGTATTTGTTCGATATAAAAATAAATGGCTGCAGAGCTAAGAAATTGAGAATATAGGTAGGCTGAAGATTGCCCTAAGAATGAATGCAATAGGAGGCTGAAATATTTTTAAAGGAAATTAAATAGATTAATAGTATATTTCCCAGAGACCATTAGCCAGGTAGAAAATGATAAGAAAGTCATTGCTTACCTGATCACCTATTCCAAAATCTGAATGGAGACCCGAGATTGCATCTTCCATTACAGATGTTTCCCAGTCTCATTCCTTGACAACCATTACCTTTTCCTTAGCTATACCTAGTTAGGCAAGAGGGCTGCCCAAGAGAGCTCTTTATTTGAAAACCTGCTCACTTCAACAAAAGAAAAAAATTGCCTGGACATTTTAGTGTAGGATGTTCAACAAAATATTCTTACAGGAAATCTGAAAGTCTGAACTCTGTAAGGGCTCTTCACACTGCAGAAAGGAAATGGTGTTTCTGACTCAGCCTGACCTGTGTTTAAGTTGAGATTGAGTGCTGTATTAGTTCTGTTTGGAATCCTCCTTGAAGACTTGTCCATCATAGTCAAACCCAGGGTTCACAGCTTCTAAAAAAGATTTTAGGCTGTTAAAAAATACATTGTATGGTAGCACTTAACAGTCCTTGAAAAAAATGATGCGTGCGAGATATGATGGATTTCAGAAATTATATCAGCACCCTCCAGTCAGTGTTCCTTTACTTCTTCTTTTATAAATCAGTAGTTTGCAATTTTGACAGGTAATTTTTTTTTCTGTCAGCTAAAACTTGACGAAGTCTTTTAACTGTGAGCAAACTGGAAACTAAGAACCTCTCAGAAGTTGCTGACATGTTTCCATTCAAATTATGATTTGGCTTGCTGAATTTTTGGATTTATGTCTTATTATTATTGAAAATAATCTTTAAAATTTATTCTTTACTCTTCAAAATTTTCATACATTTATGTAATGTATCTTTGTCATAATCATTAGCTTTCTATAATTCTCACAAGATCCCCCCATCCCCTCTCTTACAACTCCATGTCCTCCCTCCTTTTTGTTGTTTATACCCAGTTTTAGTTAGTGGTGTCCATATGTGCATGCGTGTGTGGGCAACCTACCAGCTCCCATGTCCCAACAGAGAGTAACTCTCTTCATCAGCAGCCATCAACTGCTAATAGCCCTATTGTCAAGGGTAGGGGCTTGGGGCCCTTCCCCCATCCATGCCGGGATTTTGACTGGCTTGATCTTTGGTAGATCTTGCTCATATTAGCACAGCTCCTGGAAGCTGATGTGTTTAGCAACCAGGGCATGTCTAGAAGTCAGCATTTCACAGAATTTCTCTGTATCCAACACCTCTTTTCCTGAGCAGTGGATTGGTGGTGGTGGTGGTGGTGGGGTTAGTGAGATCAATATAGATAACTCATCCACAACCAAGCACACACAATTACTGATACCTAGTGTATTGACTAGTTATGGGTCTCTGCACTGATCTCTACCCACTACAAAGAAGAAGCCTATTTGACCAAAGTTGAGAGTAGCATAAATCTATGGGTATAAACATGAATATTTAGAATGCAGTTTGACAGCTTGACCATTCAGCGAAACAACAGTAGGTACCCCCTAGGCCTATGACTCCCCTAATCATGGGCTTTTGACCAAATTATAGAACCAGGTGTGAACTTCCTCTGTGGAGTAAGGAAGAGCTAGAATGTTCAAAGAAATAGTGAATCAAAGTAGAAGTTGGGCTTCATATTATGGCAGTACATATAACATTGCACTGTTTTCTTTCTGAGATTATAATACAATTACATAATTGCTGTTTTCCTTTCCTCCTCCCAAACCATCCATTATATCCCTACTTGCTTTCTTTCAAATTCATGGCCTAGTTTTCCATTAATTACTGTTACATGCATGTATGTATATGTATATTTCTAAATATAATCTGCTCAGGTTACATAATATTACTTGTATGTATATTTTCAGGGCTGACTATTTGCTACTGGAGAAGGAATTGGTATGTTCTTTTTTTGTGGGAAGACTGTTTCTTTCACTCTCCAGCATTCCTTAGTTGTCTGTAATTCTTTGTGTAGAGTTGAGGCCTCATGGGCAATTTGGCATGTCTATCGTGTTGTCCTTGTTCAGTTCATGTTTGGGCATTTATGTTGGTGAGATTTTATGGGTGTATCTTCTGACATTATTAGGAGACAAATCTCACAGCAAACTTGTTGATTCTCTCACTCTTCCACTCTTTCTACCTCCTCTTGTGCAATGTTCCCTGAGCCTCAGGTACAGGGGTGTTGTGTAGATGTATCCATTGGGACTGGGCTCTACACTTCTGCATTTTGATTGCTTGTGGTTTTCTGTAGTGGTTTGTGTCTGTTGCACAGAGAAGTTTCTTGAGGAAGGGTGAGAAATACACTTATCTTGGGTATAAGAACATGTTTATATTGTTGTTGGGGATTGTGCTGGTTTCTTAAAGTAGCACTTGCAAGTTCTCCTCCAATGTCTAAGACTTCACAAGCACCTAGTAATTTGCTAGATTTCCAGTACCGGGCATGGTTTCCTTCTTGTTGAGCAGGTCTTAAGTCTAATTAGAGAGATGTTTTTGTGTATCTCTTTCTTTGTTTGTTTTGTTATTTTTACAAGCGATTGCAAAATATCTCTGTTCTGAAAGAACTTATTCTCCTAAATGAAATCACATTCCAAACATTATAGTCTGAGCTTATAAAAGAATCATTTCCTGAATAAGATGAGAGATAGTTACAAATAAGATAAAGTTTTTCAAGTATTAGGGCAGACTATTTGTAGACTTATTAAATTCCTAACAAAGACACAGAAATCTTCAGTTGTCCAGCCTCATGACCTTTATGTCTATTTCTGGTTTTGCTTACTCTGATCCTTGTGAGGCTGCATTAAGATGATTCAAGTTGAATTACTTGGACTGATTTTTAGCCTCAAATTGCCTAGGAATTGCTAGGGAATCTTGAACCCAAACATATTAGAAAAAACAGCTTGGTTTTTATAATCTGAATTAACCATTTCTCTCCAAGTAGGTATATGAATATATATCTATATCTATATCTATATCTATATATATGTGTGTGTGCTTGTTATAGAAGGTCCAAAATATGTCTATATTTAAAATTATGAAATAAGGTATATTTTAATTATAAATATATTACTTTTCATAAAACACATTAACATATATGATGGTATTTCTGAATATTAGTCTATTTTTTTATTTAAATTAGAAAAAAGCTTGCTTTGCTTGTCAATCCCAAATCCCTCTCCCTCCTCTCCTCCTCCCAACCTCCCACCCCATCCTCCTTCCACTCACCAGGGAGGATGAGGCCCTCCCTAGGGGATCTCCAAAGTCTGTCATATCATCCAGGGCAGGACTTAGGCCCTCTCCTATGTGTCCAGGCTGAGAGAGCATCCCTCCATGTGAAATGGGCTCCCAAAGTCCATTTGTATGCTAAGGATAAATACTAAGTAAGCTACTACCTGAGGCCCCATAGATTGCCAAGGCCTCCTCACTGATACCCACATTCAGGGACTCTGGATCAGGCCCTCAGCCATCAGTCTGGGGTCCATGAGCTCCCCCTTGTTCAGGTCAACTGTTTCTATAAATTTCACCAGCCTGGTCTTGACCCCTTTTCTCATCATTCCTCCCTCTCTGCAACTGGGTTCCAGGAGTTCAGTTCAATGTTTAGCTGTGGGTGTCTGTCTCTGCTTCCATCAACCACTGGATGAAGGCTCTAGGATGGCATATAAGGTAGGCATCAATCTCGTTATCAGGGACGGCATTTAAGGTTGCCTCTACCACTATTGCTTAGATTGCTAGGTGGTGTCATCCTTGTAGATCTCTGAAAATCTCACTAGTGTCAGATCTCTTCTCAAACCTATAATGGCTTGAGAGATGGCTCAACAGTTAAGAGCACTAGGTGCTTTTCCAGAGGACCCAGGTTTGATTCCCAGCATTCACATGGTACCTCATAGCCGTCTGTAACTCCAGTTTCAGAAGATTCAATGTCTTCTTTTGACCTCTTTGTGTACTGCATTCATGTGGTACACAGACATAAGCAGACAAAACACCCAAACACATAAAAGATAAGATAAAAATACATTAAAATGATCACTATTAAAACTTTAAGGTTTCAAAAAAATAAAACCAAAACCTTTAAAGTTTCTATGTATATTTTAAAATTTTGACTTTCAAAGGCAAAGAAAATTTTAAAAATGTTTTCATTATAGACAAGGAACATTGTAAGGTATGCACTTATATATAGTAATAGAGAAAAAATTTTGTGTATCCTTCAGCCTTCATTTGCTCTGTTAGTGACATATTGCAAAACTTCACAATGATGTTACAATTAAGAAAGTGAATGTCTTCTTATTATAATAAAGTATATGCAATATAAAGTTTGGCATTTTATCATTTTAAGTATGTAATTCATTGATAGCATGTAGATTCAGAATGTTGTGTAAACATTACCATCAGTCATTTCTACAACTTTCCATCATCTGAAACTGAGACTGTATGTACCAAAATCTACCTCTTCATGCTTCCCTTCCACCAGACACTGGCAGCTTCTCTCATATTTTCTCTGTGTATGAATTTGCATTATACAGGCAGCTCATATTTATGACATCCTACAATGCTTTCTGATTGGATCATTTTGTAAGCGTAATCTTCGCTAGTGCTATGGACTGTTTCAGTTACTTGTTTTATTGTTCAGTTATGGAAGTTATTTATTTTCTAAGATTCTACATTTATTTATTATGTTTTGTGTATAAGGTGGGGGACACAGGACACATGTATAGGGAGGTCAGAAGACAACTTGGAAAAGTCACTTCTCTCCTTCCACCAAATAGGTCCTAGGGCTCTAACTCGGGTTGTCAGGCTTGTAGGAGAGTACCTTTATTCCATGAGCCCACAGATTAAAAGAAAGAAAACCTTTCTGGGATATGATCCTGTGTAAGATACATACTTTTCAAATGCTTCTTCCAGCTGTGTTTTATTTTCTTAGACACTATGGCTTGTCCTAGTTTCCCTTATAAATTATTCTTATACTTTGATAAGCAAGAGTTACATGTTAAAGCTAACTGATCTAAACAGATCCCACTTTTTCATAGTGAAGAGTCCTTTAAATATGCTGCCGAATTTGCCTGGCTAGTATTTCCTGGCAATTTTGATAAAGATTGTTGGTCTGTAGTTTTGCGTGGTGTCTTTGTTTGGTCTTGTTATCTGGGTAATTCTAGGCTGGTTGCACAACTTAGGAAGTGCTCTTTCCCTTTCAGTTTTTGAGACGAGCTTGTGATTACCATTCTTCCTTAAATGTTAGTAGCAGTCAACAGTCGAGCCATCTGGTTCTGTGCTTTCCTTTGTCCAGTGGTTTTTGATTACTGATTCAGTTTCCTTACCAGTTAAAGGTCTATCCAGATTGTCTGGCTTAATTATTTATTTTGATAGATAGTGGGAGTCTAGTTTCTAGGAAGCTATTTCAGCTAGATTACACAATGCAGTGAAATACACATATTCATAGTATTTTCTCATAACATTTTTCTATAAAAACAGTAACATTACTTTCATTGCATCCCATAACATCTGATATGTTGTGGGCCTATTCCAGTGAAGTCCCCGAACCACCTGTGTGGTATCTTACCTTGAGCCATGGAAGTTTATAATGCTCTGGGGTGATGTTTAGTAAATGATCTCAGGGGAGCTCAAACCATCCAATCAAAGCTTGAGTAACAAGCAGACTTAGAAAGTCACAGGCCCAGCTCTACCACATTGAATTCCACACTCTTTTATAGTCTAGACATTCGCTTTTCTTTGTTGCTCCTCAGTCTAAACCAGCTTTGGAGATGCAAAGCTCTATGATTCATATAAATATTTGGCATGGTTATCCTGATGTGTATCTAGTGTTTATTTTGAGTAATTTAAGTAACATTAGCACTTTAATCCCCTCTTCCTCTTTTATTCTTTGTCCAAATATTCAGCTTGTTGTCTGACTGGCCTGTTTGCATTTCCTTAATTTTCACTTTTAGACATTATCTTTCAGGATTCTATTATGAAACTCGACTTCATTTCTTTCTCCTGCTCCTCAACATTGCCAGGCTCAGTGTTCCTTAATATTCAAGGTCTTCCTATCCCCCTGTTTTCCTATATAATTATATAAAAATTGTGATATAGCTATAGTCAGTGTTTATATTATTATAGACCAGAAAAGGCTATCCAGAACGAAGAAGACATATAGTAATTTAACCAGGGGATATTCTTTTACCCATGGGGTTTCAATTGCTTTTGTAATTATTTGCTTGATTTTCCTATGTATATATTCTTAATGCAACTCAGCTGCATTACCTGTGATCTAATTCTTTCTTGTAAAATCTAGTATTATATCACATGTCCTTTTGAAGAGGTATCTTCTGGAACTTTCTGACCTTTGGTCTTCTGAGCAAACTATCCTGTGGGTTTGGCTTACAGCCATGACGACCTGACATCTGTCTTTAGAGTGCTCTGAGACCCTCCGCACCTTCTTTGTCTTCTACCTACTACCATTTCCTCTGTTGTTCATTACCCCCTTTCTTTGTTTTCTCATTTTCCTGCTACTTACCCTCTGTATATTTCCAAAAGAAATGGCACCATGGAAATAAGTTGAGCCATTCTGTGATTAGAAGTTTGTTCCCTCTATGCATCTATGCATAGTTTCACTGAAAACAAAATTGTAGGCTGATTTTTTTTCTCAGTACTTTGAAGAAATTGTTTTTGTTTTTCTTTTGGAGAAGCTTGAGGTATACTAAGCCCTGAGGTGTCTCAATAATATGCTTTGATGTTCATCTGTTTTTGTCATCACCATCATCTTTCAGTGGACTTGTTTACTCTGGACTTAGGGATTTCTCCTTTGTGTCAGTAATTTTTTTAAACAACTTCTCTTATTTATTCTCGTAAAATTTGTACAACTTTATATTGGATTTACTATGATGATCTCTTTCCCTTATATTTAACATTTGTGTCTTTGAAATTTCCTCAATTCTATCTTTTCAGCTTCTATTTTTTTCTGTTACAATTTTCATTTCTGTGAGTCATTATTTTTGTGTTCCTGAATTCCCCTTCTTTCTTAAAATGCTGTTTTGTTTTTACATCACAGTTGTAAATCGCCTCTTGTCTTTCTGGTGTTAAAAGTAGCTCTTTGTGACCTGAGCCTGTTGGCTCACACCTGTCATTCCAGCATGTAGGAAGATGAAGCAGAAGGAGTGTTATGAGTTTGGAGACATCTGGGGCATATAGTGAAGTCTACTTCAGCCTGAACTACAGAGTAAGACCATCAAAGATCACTCTTTCCTCATTTGTCACAATGATTTGACCTTTTCTTATTTTTACACAGTCTTTTTTACCAGTTGATATCCATTGTATTACTTTAATTTCATTTCTTTAGATATTTTAAGTCTCTATATCTGCTGGTACAAAGGAGCTGGATTAGAAGTTTTGTGCATAGATTTGTATATGGAATTTTGTAGTAAGAATTTCCATCTAGGGGTTGGAGAGATGACTCAATGGCTAACAACACTGGTTGTTCTTCCAGAGGACCCAAATTCAATTCCCAGCATCCACATGGTGACTTAAAACTGTCTCTAATTTGAATTCCATGGGATCCAGTGCCCTCTTCTCATCTCTAAGGGCATGCACACACAGGGTGCATAGACATACATGCAAGCAAAATGATAATACACATAAAATAAAAACATTTTCTAGGCTATTTAGTAGGAAAACCACAGAACTTGAACCAGTCTCATTTCTCAGGGACACATCCTCTAGCCTCTTTCCTTTAGGCAGAGATTAATAATCACAGAGGTGGAATGGGGGGAGTCCAGCATCCATTGTGCTTACTCTTTCTACTGTTCACTATTCAGAGATGTTTTGTTTGCCCAGAGAGCTATGAATGGAGATGTTTGATGGGCTGTGCCAATTCAGGGATAAACTCTGGAGAAACTATTGTACCTTGGGATAGATTTTGAGGAAATCCCTCATCCTCTTGTTTATATGCATTCCTTAGGATTTAGAGATATTTAGCAATATAGGTTTGGGTAGCTTATTTTTCTACACTATCATCATGAAATCAATTATTATCTCTTGATTTCTATCCATTTGCTTTCCTGTATTCTTTTAAAATTAATTATTTTATTTAATTTTTTTCACAGTGGATTTTGATCACATTATTTTCCCTTCCTCAGCTTCTCCCAGATACTAATCCCTTCCTACCTGCCCAACTTCATGTTCTTTTTTCTCTTTTAGAAAGAAAATCACAAAAACATACCAAACCAAACAAATGAAAAAATGGATACAAAAAACATGGAGTATTTTGTATTAGCAGCTACTCTGAATGTGGGTCTTGTTCTGGAGTACAGTTGATATACCCAGTGATACTTCATTGGAGAAAAGTGATTTTTTTCTCTTCCAGTGGGTACCAGTTTCAAATAGCTTCTTGTTTAGGAGTGGAAATTGGCATCCACTTCCCCTTTTTTTTGTGCTGAGATTTTGTCAGGTTTGCAGTCTTGTGCATGCTGTCGTAGTCTCTGTGAGTTTATTATGTACATTAGCCCTGCTGTGTCGGGAAATGCTGTTTCCTTGTAGTCACTTACCACCTCTGGCTCTTAGAGTCTTCCTGTCCCCTCTTCCATACAGATCCCTGAGTCTTTACCTATATTCTTAATAACTAATCTCTTATAGTAGATTTTATTCATCATCTTGCCACTCTGCTGAGCCTAGCCTACTGAAGGTTTTGCAATCTCCAGGGAGCTGAGGCATTGACAGCTTTGACATGGAGGTGCTCACTCATACAGGGATATACTTGCTTTCCATAGGCTGGTCTCCATATCAAACAATGAAGCTTTTAATGCTTGGTTAAGCCCAAGTCTTTTAATATATGAAAAAAATGACCTAATCCTAGTTTAGGAGTGAAGGAATAAGAAGATTTTGACAGATTATATAATGTTTTCTTTGTAATGGAAATGGCTTGTAGTAAGTTTCTTATAATATTTGGTAAAAGTTAGTAATTTTGTTTTTGTATTTGTAGGCTGTCATAATTTGTAATTGGCATAATGAAGAGCAGACTTTTAGAGCGGCAGTTAACAATACACAGATACCATGTGAAGCAGTGTGGTCTTTTATCTCAAATACAATTTAGTAGAAAATACATAATAGCAATTTTGTAAACTTTGAGAATTCAATTTTTAGTGGGCTGGAATACAGACAGAAAGAAATGCCAGAAAAAAAAATAATGGTGTTATAATGGCCAATCCTATTAGGCCAGACTGCATTGTCTTCAAGATATATAATATGTCTATTAAAATCTTGGTATTCTAATTTCATATGTGACTTTACCTCTATTAACACAATTTGATTAATATTATTCACTTTATAAGTCACTCTCAAAGTTAGGCAGAAATTTTAAGTGTAGTGTTTAAAAGAATTGCTTTAATCTTTACATTGTAGAAAATTAAATAAACCCATAGGTTACTTTACAAAATGAAATCTGTGTTGTTAAATTTTCAAATTGGAAATATTGGTGCTGAGTGTCATCTTCCCAATAATAATTTTGTGCTCCTGTTTTATTCTAACTCACAATGAATTTGGTTTGAAAGTGAAACTAGACTTTAAAAGGTCTGTGTCTTGCAATGGGACATTGGCAATATAGCTCATTTGTAGCATCCTTATCACCTTTGAAATAAAGTGAGAATACCAGTAGCAGTTGTCCACAATCTTCTTAGAGCTACTTTTCTGAATTAATGGACTTGTACGTTGATTAACAGCAAACACAAATGTAGTCATTTAAATGACAAGTGGAGCATCTGATTCTCATGTTAACTAAAATGAATAAGGACTGTCCATGAATAGATTATTATTGTGAAGCCCAATAAATGGCAGAATTCATTGGTGGCTTTACCTTCTAGATGGCTCATAAATATGTGATGAAGTCATTTTGGTCTTGCAGTAACTGAACCCTTGAAGGGAAGCCTAACACTGTCCTGGTTGGTCATTGAACATCCCTAAATTTAGGACTGGTATAGCAAAGAGTTACCCTTTAGTATGTAGTATTTATTGCTTTAAAACTTAATTAGGTACTTTTTCCTGGCCTATTATTCATGAATTGAGAGTTCACCCTAATCTTCAAAGACGATTTTAGCAAAGTGCCAGTGATATTTAAACTCACTGTAATATTTCATGTAAAATGAATCCCCAAGGTAGCAACTTAAATTTAAAGGAAAATGTTCCTATTTATAGTGTAAAAAAAGTGTGAACTAGTGTAAAAATGTAACTATTTGTAGTTATGTTTTTACATGAGGCCAGAACTATATACTTCACAACTACAGAGATTTCTGTGGCCTTTAAATGTCCATGGTGCTTGATTGTTTTCTTCTCATTCATGTGTTGTGACTGACACATTACATACATAAAAAATTAAAGAAAAAGCTTATGCCCAGAAGCCCACAGATCAGTGCCATATTTAATGCAAGAATAAAGAAGGGACATTCCCCTAATATAAAAATTATAGAAATTTTGGAGGCAGGGAAAGTGCCAAGGAAGTGTTGCTTTGAACAGTTGTGTGAGTTGGTATGGATAGGCTTCACAGTGCTCTGCTCACCAATGCTTTGCTCACTCTGGTACCATTAAGGCTGTGGACAATTCCCATATGCTGGTGATCTCCCATGTCAGGGAGAAGAACCTGTTTATTTCTCTGCTTTAGGATTTTCTCTGGCAAAAAGATACATTGTTAATCCTGCTCATTACACTGGGCAATGTAGAGGGATTACCTTCCAGTATGGTACCCTAGTGAGTGGGAGAAGAGGAAGAGCCTGTGGACCAATGGGCCAGCATCCTGTCTCTTCCAAGAATAAGATTTGATGTCATAACATACTTCAAGAGTATCCTTGCCAGGGTAGTGCTTCATTGGCTCATAAATGTTCTGCTAATATAGCTATTACTGAATCTTTTTTTTTTTTTGTTTGATTTTCTGAGACAGGGTTTCTCTGTGGCTTTGGGGGCAGTCCTGGAACAGTGTGAAATACAGATGAATCTGTCATTCATCTGGCCAATATCTATTCTCCTCTTTCTGTATTAGAACTTTCATTTTACTTAAGCACAAATATGTCCTGAGCTACAATAGTTCCGAGCTTTCCTTGCAGCTGACCATAGCCCTGTAGCTAGTGCTGTGCTAGACATTCTCATAGGCTGCATAGGAAAGGGAGGCTCCTCTGGAGGTTGCCCTGTTATCAGAGCCCTTGTGCTTACCATCTACTGTCTAAAGTGGGCTTTATGATTGCTTTGTGTTTGTTCCACCTCCAAGTTGTCAGATGTAGTCCGATCCATCTCAAATATTCTAGCCTTGTTCTCTTCATGGCTTAATCCTCATCCCTTTACACGTATTTCATATGTCACTGTACATGATTAAAAAAACTCGTGCCATGTCATCTGCTGCTGTTAATATGCCTTATTTCTCCATTCCAATGCCTAGAGTAGTTTTTGCTTAAATTTTAGTATGTGCCCATTAAGAAGATGTTCTTTCTGAATGTGTGGCTAGGACAGTATGGGGATCACTCATAAAAGTCATAGTGTGGCTGCCCTCCGCCTGCCACTGCCACATGAGGTGAGTCTGGGTTCTCCTCTGGCCCCAACTCCCCACATAACCCCCCCTGCTTCTTCCTGAGCTTGCCCCTCGACAAGAGTGGACCTGCCCAGCCAGGGGGGCCCACCCTGAGTCTGGATACACCTCACTCTTTGTTTCCCCCTCTACCTCCGCCCTTTGCTTGAGGAGACTAAAAGAGAGGGAGAGATGCCACCTGCACCCGCTGGAAGAAGGGATGGGAAGACGGCAGAGTAAGAACACACTCAACAACAGAAAGACAAACATGACACCACCAGAATCTAGGGACTCCACACCAGCAAGATCTGAAAAGCCCAATGCAGAGGATGAAGAAGAGATGGACCTTAAAAATTATCTTATGAAGATGATAGAGACCATTAAAGAGGAAACAAGAAAGTCCCTTAAAGAAATAGAAGAAAAAACAAGCAAAAAATTACATGAAATGGAGGAAAAGACAAACCAAAAAAAATTCAAGAAATAAACAAATCTCTTAAAGAATCTAAAGAAAGCCAAGAAAAAAGAACCAAACAAGTGAAGGAAACAATTCAAACAGTCCATGGTTTGAAAGCAGAATTAGAAACAATGAAGAAAATACAGAATGAGGGGATGTTGGAAATAGAAAAGCTGGAACCATTGATGTAAGCATAACCAATAGAATCCAAGAGATGGAAGAGAGAATCTCAGGTGTTGAAGACTCACTAGAGGATATACAGTCATCCACCAAAGAAAATCTCAAGTTCAACAAGTTGCTAACACAAAATATCCAGGAAATATGGGACACCGTGCAAAGACCAAACTAAGAATAATAGGTATAGAAGAAGGTGATAAACTCAGCTCAAAGGTACAGAAAACATATTCAACAAAATCATAGAAGAAAACTTCCCCAACCTAAAGAAGGATATGCCTATGAAAGTACAAGAAGCTTATACAAAACACCAAATAGACTGGACCACAAAAAGAAGTGCCCTTGCCACATAATAATGAAAACACCAAACTTACAGAATAAAGAAAAAATATTAAGAGCAGCAAAAGAAAAAGGCCAAGTAACATATAAAGGCAGACCTATCCGAATTACACCTGACTTCTCAACAAAATTACACCTGACTTCTCAACAAAATATTCCATGACAAAACCAGATTTAAGCAAAACATATCCACAAATCCAGCCCTACAGAAATTACTAGAAGGGAAACTCCAACCCAACGAAGACAACTATACTCAAAAAAACCATAGACAATAGATAATCCCTCTTTACCAAACACCAAAATAAAAAAGGGGGGAAATTCACATATAATACCACCACTACCAACAAATCCAAAACAAACAAGAATCAACAATCAATGATCATTAATATCCCTCAATGTCAATGGTCTTAACTTGCCTATAAAAAGATACAGATTAACAGAATGGATAGGAAGACAGAATCCATCCTTCTGTTGCATACAAGAAACACATCTCAACTTCAAAAACAGACAGTACCTCAGAGTAAAGTGTTGGGAAAAGTTTTTCCAATCAAATGGACACAAGAAACAAACTTGTGTAGCAATCCTAATATCTAACAAATTAGACTTCAAACTAAAATCAATCAAAAGAGATGAATAAGGGAACTTCATACTCATTACAGGAAAAGTCCATCAAGAGAAAGTCTCAATCCTGAAAATCTATTCCCCAAATACGAAGGCACCCACATTCGTAAAAGACACATTACTAAAGCTCAAATCACACATAAAAACTCACACACTTATAGTAGGAGACTTGAACACCTTGCTCTCACCACTAGATAGGACCACCAGATAGAAACTTAACAAAGAAACAAAAGAACCAATAGAAGTTATGACCCAATTGGGATTAACAGACATCTATAGAACATTCCATCCAAACACAAAAGAATATAACTTCTTCTCAGTGTCACATGGAACCTTCTCTAAAATTGACCACATACTTGGCAACGTACCAAACCTACACAGATACAAAAACAAACAAACAAACAAACAAACCCTGTATCTTATCAGACCATCATGCTTTAAAATTAGAATTCAACAACAACACAAATTGCAGCAACCCTAAAAATGCATGGAATTTGAATAATGTGCAATTGTACCATTCCTGGGTCAAGGAAGAAATATAAAAAGAAATTAAAGACTTCCTAGAATTTAATGAGTATTAAAGACGCAACATACCCAAACTGAATCTTTGGTCAACTGGCCGTGAAAGCTCCCATGAATCTCAGCTATTGGGTATTTCTGGACTATTCCTAAATTTTAAATATTTATTTGTTTATATTTTATTTATGTGTATAATTTTTTCAGCATGTAAATATGTGCCACACATATGCCTCGTACCTGTGGAGGCCAAAAAAAGGTGTCAGGTCCCTTGAAACTTGAGTTACAGATATTTGTCAGTTGCCATGTAAGTGCTGGGAAACTAACTTGGGTCCTCTGCAAGAGCTGTACCAGCTCTAACCAACAGGCTCTCTCACCTGTTTCTGTGTTTCTGAGTTAGCCTAAATATTCACCCTCCGGTGTGGCAGCAGATGACTATTTGTTACAATACAGGTTGTGTAAGATGGAACTTGATGGGACTATTAGCAGAGTCCAAACCTTCCTTTCAGCATAGGAGATTGAAAGCTTTATTCATACAATTTTATACATTGAGGAATGCATTTCCTATATAATGTTTGTCTATGCTGCGCAGGGCACTGATCTTACCCATGGAGTTACTGGGAAAAACATGAAGAAAAAAACACAAGGAAAAACATAGCAACTGATGTTTGTTGAACTCACACTGTGTTGACAATGGCCTGCATACTCTGCATGTATTGATCTTAGGAGTCTGTCTCAGTCTCCAGATTGGTCAGGGTAAAGAGCAGCAAACCTTTTTACCTCCTTAGACCAAAGAGGCAGTGCACAGTTCTTTCTGCCTTACAGGAAATTATAATTTTATGGTCTTAATAAGGGGGATGAAATAAGCATAATAAATAGTGGTAAATGCAGAAACTTGGTGCAGCAGACATAAAACACACCGTAACAGAGCCCCTGGGTGTGTGAACATGACCTGTGCACAGCCAGCAATGAATGTAGAATAGAGTGCATCTTCAGATGATTTCTTTCAAAACAATTAAGTGAACAGGCCTAAAGCTTTTTATTTTGCTTGGCAAATATTTAATTTTCTAGCATGACCAATGATCCAGCCAACAGAGAGGATCTGACGTTCTTAAACTGACAGCTAGACAAAAATCTGTAAAACAAAACAACAAATACATGATTTGGGGAAAGAGCCAACGTGTTTAAGTTATATCAGATCCACAGAGTAATGGGAAGCATAAAACTTGGGTTCTCCAGGGAGAAAGTCTTTCTCGGCTACAAACACCAGCTATCTTCATTTGTTGTTACCTGAAGAATGAATACAACCCACAGACCAGAAAGTTTCAGTGTCCAGCCATGCAATGAAATGGAGAGAAAAGTGGGCAGTTTACCTGAATATTCACTCATCATGATAGTGTGTTAGTGGTCTTCAAGAGTGTTGGAAGTGGAATTGGTTGTATGTAGTTGACAGAACAACAGTTTTTGCAATCAGAAAAAGTAATTCCTGGAAGACTCCAAATAGAGAAATTCATCCTGTGATTTTTTTCTCATGAAGCTTTATCCATGAAAATAACTTCCACACATACTTAATGTTGTAACTATAGAACAAGAGATAAATCTATCTTTTTAACCACTGTCATATATTACTGAAGACAGGTGATCTAGGAGTTATAGACAATGTATAGGTTTTCCAAATATTTAAACTGTCATGAGTTGGTGACCTTAATTTGGTAATTACTTTTTTTATTGCCTTGAGTTACAAATACAGCATATACAGGAGCACAAAAGAAACTTTGTGATTGACTTGGCAGAAGTCATGTTTAATTCTCAAATACTTTAACATTATTTTGTATCAGTGTGATGTTACTAGTGAATGGAAGAAGAAAGAAACTGCTACAGAGTTCCACATGAAATAAACACAGTGAAATATCAAAGTAAAGGGGGCAAACCGTATTATTTCAAATCTTTGCATTATGTTTGAGTTTTTATATTTAAGCCTTTCTACATTTTAAAACTAAGTTCAGTTTTCAGATGAATTCTTCTGGCCGGTGCTGCTCCCACCATCCTCTTTCCTAGGATGGGGTCCTTCTGTGAAACACTGCATTGTATTTTTACCTCAATTGCTGGTTTCAATTTGTTCATCTGGATGTTATTATAAATGCTTGAGGCGGGGATGATACCATCTTAATAACCTACAGTGAATCAAGCACATCACATCATTGGTCCTTCTGTGCATGCTATTGTGTTTCATTTTTTTCACAATTTCTTTCTTGAATTCATATCCTCCATTTCCATCTTGCTTATAATATTTCAGCTAAACTGTGTGAAATAATTGCCTGTACTTCTTATCTTCTCCATCTCTCTCTCTCTTTCTCCTCTCTCTCTCTCTCTCTCTCTCTCTCTCTCTCTCTTTCACTCTCTCTCTCTCTGTCCATTTCCTCTACTATGCCTTCACTCCAAACATGCTCCTTACCAAGGTCATAAATGAATTACAATGATCAAATCTCCTTTGCTTATTTATCTATGCCAGAAATTACTAATTCATGGTCTCCATACTTCAATTAAATCAATCTGACAACTACACATCTTATACTTCCTCCCAGAGCTGTTGTAAAAAGTAGCATAAACTCAAAAGTTTGAAAGAGTAGATTTTTCTTTCACAGTTCTAGAGATTAGAAATTTGAAGATGCTCGTGGCAGCACTCCCTGGAAGAATCTTTCCTCTCTCTCCACTACGTTCTGGCAGCTTTACACGTTCTTTGGTTTGGGACCATGTAACTCTAGTCTCTGACTCTACCTCTACATCTCCAAAGACACATTCTCCATTTATTTTGCCTCTACTATTTCATGGGTCAGACTCAGAACTTGAGGGTCCACCTTTCCTCCCACTGTGATGATAATATCAGTCTAGTGTTTTTGTTCAGAGTAGTGGCATATTATAATATTCCAACCAGAGTGCCATGTTAATAACTAATAAACCCTTTCATTTGAGAAGAGTTCTCTTGTGTATCAGATGCCATTCTAGAGCACATAGAGAGAGTGGTTAGCAAATCCCCATTCTCATGGAGTAACTGTCTTGATCCAAATGCATTATTTAAAGTAAAAAGCCACAGAACATTTTTCAAAGTCATAAAATTATTTTCTGCTTGTGATTAAGACATAAAGATTAAGACATAAAATCTACAGCAGAGAATATAAAATAGCCATTTTCTAGTTCTTTTGTTGCCATACCATATTTCATATATTCTACCCATGTGTTAAAAAGCAGAGAAAAAGATCAATATGCTGAGAGTTGAGTTGAATTATCTAATCCATTGACACTGCCAGGCATGTAATGCAATTGCAGTCCTAGAGTCAATGGGTAAATGATAGCATGTGACTGGAATTCTTTAAGTAATGTAGTATTTATGCCCTCTTGGTAGTCAAAGTAAATTTAAGCAGTATCTCTTAGTATTCAAGCATCTGTACTAGACTGCCCTTGGGGTTCTGACAGGACACGCTCTCAGCTGCAGCCATTAAGAGCACCACTTGTGCACATTCACTACATTCCCTTTTAAAAGGGCCCTGCCCATCTCCCATCTCTCCCCCCCTGCTTCTTTGCCTGTCTCTCATTCTCTCTCCCTATCTCTCCTCTCCCTCTCCCCCTCATCCTCCCTCCCTCTGCCCTTCTGCCACTCCTGTCCCCAGAGGCCAGTCTCTTCTCTCCCCTTCTCCCTTTTACCATTCACTTTCACCCAATAAAAAACCCCTTCACCCAAGCTCTGTTGCATGGCGTCTTTCTGTTGAGCATCACTTTTTTAAACTACAATGATATCACCAGGCCAATTTCAGATAAACTTCTGATTCTTCATAAAACTTCCCAACTTCTACCATATCTTCTTTTCAATTATCATATATTAGGTATACCAAATAATAGGTCTTATTGAGATATTTTATACATGTATATATTTGACCACATTCATCCCATTGTTACTCTCTCATATACTCTGCTCCGTTTTCACTTTGAAAATATTACCCCCTTTATTTCCACATCTTTATGTGTATATGTAATATATAAATGCATATGCTTTTTCTATATGATATATTTATTCTCTTGTCTGCTGTCTCTGAGTTATTTTTTTTGTTATTAGTATCATAGTTAGGTTTACCACCATCACTAAACTCTCATTTACCACGACCTTACTGTGATAGGAAGTGTTTGTCATGTATGTGCTTTCTACTGGAGGAAAGACCATATATTTTCAGTTTTCTTTTCTAGCATTCACCATAGTATATGATATGCAGATTATTTAAATTTAGTCAAATGTCTGCTGGCACAAGCCAGGAATGGGAGAGCTTGGAGGCTGAGTGACCTACTGTATCAAGCTTTTTTGTACCAATCAGCTCCCAAATCATGACATGGAGACCCATTATTAGTTTTGAATGCTTGGCCTAGCTCAAGCATTTTTGTCTAACTCTTTTAGTTTAAATAAATCTGTTTCTCTTTATCTACCTTTTGCCTCAGGCTTTCCCCTCCCCCCCTTCTCCCTTCTGTGTATCTTCCTTTCACTGCTTCTTGTGTCTGGCTGGCAGCTGCCTGGCTTCTGGCCCCAGGTGTGCACCTTCTTTCTCCTTGTTCTCTTTCTTTTCTCGTTCCTCTTTCCTGCTTATTTTCTCTGCCTGGCAGCCCTGCCTATTCCTCTCCTGCCTAGCTTTTAGTGGATCAGTTTTTTATTCCACCAATCAGGTGCCTTAGGCAGGCAAGGTGAAACAAATTAAACACATCTTTACATAATTAAACAAATGCAGCATAAACAAATGTAACCCGCCTTTACATCCTCACTAAAGGCAGCAGAAACAAATGTAACACACCTTCACATAGTTAAAGTAATATGAAACACATCTTTACCTAGTTAAAATAATATTCCACAACAACCCACCTGTATTATCAGGGTGTCTATGATTAAATCCTTATTTGTCAATTCAGCTAACTCAGTGAGCTTGCCTGCAAACAACTGAGAAGAATACCAAAAGGACTTATAAGGAAGTATTAGTTGCAGTATACAATGTTAATTAATGTCCTAAGCATACATCTAGTAGGCAGTAAATCTTATTAAGTATGCAATAAATCTTATTCATTAACACTGCTTGCCTTTTCTTTTAAACATTATTGTTTTAGACATTTATCCTGGCCATGCAGTAGATTTTCATATACACAAGCAGCTTTTAATTAAGGTTCATGGATGTTTCAATTTGTCAGAGTCAAAGATGTAAAATTATAGGCAGCTTAATTATAAGAAAGCACAATTAACAGTTCAACTTTTGAATGCCGTTAACTGCCATATTTTAGTGACATGATTTAGAAGAATTGGCTATATAAAGAGCACTCTAAAAAATAAAACATGGGGATATATCCTAAGATTTAAATTGTTTTTCAAAAACTATTCTCTTTGAATGGATTCCATTCTTTCTCCATTCTCCCATTCCTCGTATCTCATATCTGGCAACTCATGCCCTGAAAAACATTTTCTTATTAAGTATTTCTTACATGTGTCTGTTTTTACTGATTTTGTCAGCTCATTTAATCACTATGGGCATTAAATAATGAATAAAAGTCATAGTTATATAAATGAGTTATGCATTTTTGTTGTATGCTGAAAGTATATTCTTAATGAATCTTTCTGTTTTTGTTTGGACCTTTAAAAATATCCTGTTCTTTTCCACTTCTTTCTCTGTGTGTTTTAGTATATATGTAGCGTGTACATGTTAATGAGAATATATGCATATAGAGGGCAGAAGTTGATCATGGGTGTCTTTCTGCAATGACTTTCCACATTTAGTTTTTGAGACAGGATCTCTCAATGAGACTAAGCTCATAGATTTGTTTGCTGGCCAGTAAGATTTCAGGAAGATTCCTGACACTAAGGCTACTGGGCAAGCATGACTACCTTTGTGTGTGGCTTCTGGTACTTTAAACTCAGGTCCTCATGGCTGGCACAGTTGGCACTTTACTGAGTATCTCTGCAGTCCACATTTTTATTTATTTTTTATTGTTTCTTTTATTTTTGAGATTATAATATAATTACATCATTTACTTCTTCCCTGTCTTACCCCTAAACTGTCCCAATTACCACTGCATGCTCTCTTTCAAATTCATGGCCTCTTTTTTCATTAACTGTTATGTGCATATTTGTGTGTGTGTGTGCTTATATATATGTTCCTAAATATAATCAACTCATTCTGTATAATGTTAGTTTTATGGATGTTTTCAGGGCTGTCTATTTGGTATTGGATAGCTATTTGGTGTGATCTATTCTGGGGAAGACTAGACTGTACCGCCTGCTTCCAACATTCCTTAGTTGCCTGTAGTTCCTTATATGGAGTTGAGGCCTTGTGGTCTTTTCTCTATCTATTTTGGCATGTCTATTGATGCCCTTGTTCAGCTGATGCCTGGGTTATCTTGTTGGCAAGAATTTCTGGATGTAGCTTCTGACATTACTAGGAGACACATAGTTTCACAGTAAACTTGCTGATCTCTGACTCAGTCTTTCCACCCCCTTTTCTGCAAGGTTGGCTGAGCCTTAGGTGTGGAAGTGTTTTATAAATGTACTCCTTGGGGCTGGGCTCCACAGATCTGCATTTTGATTGGTTGTGGTTTTCTTGCAAGGGTTTCTGCCTGCTGTAATTAGGGATTGTGTTGGTTTAGTGATGTGATGGTTGTAGGTTTTCCTTCAAGATCTGTGATTTCACTAGCCCCAAGTCATTGGCTAGGTTTCCAGCACCCGACAGAATTTCCATCCTGTTGATTAGGTCTTTAGTCCAATTAGAGAGCTGTTGGTTACCACCAAGGCATGTGTGCAGCTACTGCACCATTAGGGTTATTATGCTTTGCTGGTTATTGTTATGCTTCATAGGCATCACAGCTGGAAGGGACTGTTGAATGCTTCCATCCTTATGATTTTTAAGACATCTTTCCTATTATTTTACCTTCTTCTTTAATTTTCATTGAGTTATTGAAAGATGAAATTTCAATATATTTTAGTATAGTCCAATATTATTATTTAACAGTATGTTTGCAGAGAAATCAGGGGCAACATTGGATTGTGCTTTGAATCATTAGCTTTAGCATCAGGGTTCTAAGATTTGAATGTAAGCTTACTACTTCTAGTTAGATTACTTTGGGGGAAATCAGGAAGCAAGAATACTTAATAACTCTGCTTTCTTATTTGTGAAAGGAAGATAATACATCATTTACTAGTATTGCTATTATGGGGAATAGATGAAATAATTATTTTAAGTAGTTTGAATAGGCCCAACTCTTAAAAGGAACTGAATAGATATTGACTCTTCAAATTAAGGGAGAAAGAAGAGCCTTTCCAGTTCAAGAGGGCACCACAGACACATTGCAAAGGCAGCAACTCATAGCATTTTCATACTGGCATGGAGTGCTGATAAAGGAGAGTTGGAGTACATGAGTCAGAGCCAGGTGTGAAAGTTCTTTCCTCAACACACTTAAAGAGAGGTCTATCTCATAGGGCATCTTTAAGACTCTCATAGATGTTCCATGCTTGGGGACTTTGAAGTTTATTCTATTGGAGGATTTTAAAGGTGATAGTGATGCTAGTATTTGGCTTCTATATAGAACATCTTGTTTTCTGGGTTTTATCTAAATATAATTAATATATTTAGAAATTTAGAAATTTGTCTGGTTAATCATAATTGTTCACTAGAAGGTAGCTATTTATAAATTGTGAACAGCTAAGTGGTTTGATAGGTTCTCTATAGCTTTATGTAATTCCTGATAAAGAAATGCACTTGATTTTCTGTGAGAACAGAGAGAAGATGAGAGGTTTCAGATGAGTCATGATTAGTGATTGTCAGGCACTTGAGCCACTTTTCCACAGAATTGACCCAGATATAGACCTATGGCAAAGAAGATGGTCACTACAGAAATTATAGCAGCTATTTCTGAGTCTCAAGGATATTGAAACTTAGTATCCCATGCCCACTTCGTCAGTTTAGGGAGCACAAAACATGAACAGAGATATGATATCTAGATCCTCTGAGAGGATTAACTCTAGTCCCTGACCTCTTGTGCACAGATTACAAACAGATGTCTTTCTCTTGAGGATATAATCCTGTTGTTGGACACATGGCTTGGTGTCCTTTTGGCCAGATATCTTTGGATAGGACACATCCTGGACAACTGTATTTCTGGGTTAGCCAGAGAGCATGTACGTTATTGTGGCTATGGTTTGAATTTGGAGTGGTCTTGTGATTTGCTTTGATGAACAGAATGTGATAGAATTAACTTTATCTAACATCTATAATAGACCTCAAGAGACTTTCGGCTCTCATTTTTGGCTTATGGGAATCCAGCTCTGGAATCACTGTGTAAAGATGTTCAGTTTAGTCTACTGGCAGATGGGAAACCATGCGGAAGAGAGCTGAAGTGTCCTAGTTGACAGTCAGGTTACTGTAGCACAGCTCCTTGATTGATCCCAGATGAGATCACAACTTTCCAGGTGCAGAATTGCTGGTCTACATGATCCTGAGAAAGAACAGATGCATTTTACTTCAAGTTTTACTTTTGGGTATGGGTTCTTATAGAGAGGTATATATCTGATGGCCCTATGCAAACTGAGAGGGAAGGAATAGATAATTCTCTGACTACAATTTATCTCCAATACTGACATCCTCTCAGCTTCCAGTGTCCCTTCCAGTGATTAAATGTTGAATTAGGACATCTGTCTTTCACAGACAGAGCCATTACTACATTACATAGATTCATGTGGTCTACAAGAGCAGAAAATATGATGACAGAGATTTCGAGGATAGTTTCCAACAGTCACAAGACCTAGAAGTGCCCACTGCCTTATTACTCTTCATGTTGCTTCATGCTTCATGCAGACAGTAATGAAAGACTCAGAAGTGTTATGAAGGAAGAACTGCTAACTAAGTTCCTGGCTAGTTCCCATCACCAGCATCAGCAGGTATTCCATTCTGATGTGGACAATAATGGATGCATCTGGAAGTGAGTGAGTTCTAAGAACACTAGCTAAAGTGAAAACTCACAGACAATGATGTGACTGAAAGTGTGGTGGGAGCCAGAATAATAGAAATTAGAAAGAAAAGTATAAATGAAGTGCTTAGGAGACGGCTCAGAGGATAAAGTGTTTACTGAATTAGCATAAAGCTCTGACTGCAGATTTCTAGTGCCCATGGGAAAAACTGGGTGTAGAGGAGTGTGTCTGTAAGCCTAGAACTGGAGATTGAGGGGAGGCAGGGGCTCCCTTCCCTGTTAAGCTGAACAGTGAACATCATGTTTACTGAGAGACTTTGTTTAAAAAAGAAAGAAAAGGAGAGGGAAAGGTGGAGAGGGCTGGAGGAAGGACACCTGATAACTTGCTATTCATCTCTGGCCTCCATATGCTCACACACAGGCAAGCACATCCTCACATTAACTTGCACACATATGCATATACGGGGAAGGTAGGATGTAAGTAAATTATACATAGAGAAAATTAAATACTAGGCGGATTTTTACATTTAGGTCATTTTTACTGCTTTATAATTTGATAATTTAATTATTCACTTCAGTGTTCTAGAAACAGTTTGTGTTTGTGTGTGTGGTTAAAGTGAAGGTGTAGGAGAGGAACTGGGAAGAGGGAGGGAGGGGAAACATTGCTTGGGATGGCATTGTACGATTAGGAGTCTTCACCTAATCCTGGGCAGACTCCACCTAAGATAGGCAGATTGCTTGGCCATACTCTGACTACAGTCATACTTTGCTACACATATGAGTCCCTAAATTAAATACAAACTCATCTTATATAATAGTAGAGAGTAAATGGTTCACTCAGTGAAGAATTGGCTAGTGGACTCAAAGAAAATATAATTCAGTTACGTCAGACAGATAAAAAGTTAATGGATTTCAAAACCGTGTCAATGGCTTTGTTTAGTTATAAGTTATAGAACCAATATTTTTTTTATGTCAAACTGAAAAGTGGTGACATTTATGACATCATGCAAACCTCTCCCTCCTTCCCTCTCTCCTGCTCTCCCCATACCTGTTGTCAAGGCAAAATACAAGGCAAAATAACTACCTTAGGCTAAATATCCTATTTTAAAGTAAAACATCCATTAGTTACTTCTTAGGCAAAATATCCTGTTGTCAAGGTAAGACATCCATTAGTTTAGCCATACCTCAGGCCAAACATTCTGCTGTTTAACCTTGAGAGAGCAATAGTGGGTTTGAACTCTCTGACCTTAAGTCAAGATGAAGAGGAGCCATTTCTTTTTTTCTTTCCATTTTTTAAAATTTAAATTAGAAACAAGATTGCTTTACATGTCAATCCCAATTCCCTCTGCCTCCTCTCCTCCCCTGTCCCCCACTAACTCCCTAGCCCATCCCCTTTCTGCTCCCCAGGGAGGGTGAGGCCTTCCATGGGGGAATCTTCAGAGTCTTTCATATCCTTTGGAGCAGGGCCTAGGCCCTCCCCTATGTGTCTAGGCTGAGAGAGTATCCCTCTATGTAGAATGTGCTCCCAAAGTCTATTTGTATTCTAGGGATAAATACTGATCCACTACCAGAGGCCCCATAGATTTTTGAGGCCTAAGAGGATCCATTTCTATGGGCCCCAACAATATCATTTCCTCCTTTTTTTTCCTCTCTCAAAACTCTCCCATATACCACTCCTGTCTTTCAAATTCATGGCCTCTCTTTTTCATTAATTGTTGTTACATGCATTAATTGTTGGTATATACATTTCTAAATATAACATTCTCAGTCTGTTTAATGTTACTTGTATGTATGTTTTCAGGGCTGACCATTTGTTATTGGATAAATAATTGGTGTGCTATTGCCTGGGAAAGAGTATTTCTTCCATGGCCAGCTCTCCTAAGTTGCCTATGGTTCTTGATGTAGGGTTGAGGCCTTGCAATCTTTTTTTTTTTTTCCATTCAGTTTGGCATATCCATTGGTGTCTTCCTGTGCGGCTCACAATGTTTAGTCATGTTGGTCAGACTTTATGGGTCTGATGTTACCAGGAGATACACTGTCACAGTGAACTCCCATGGTGCTTTGGCTCATTTGGATCCTTTCTGCTCCCTCTTCTGCAATGTTCCCTGAGCCTTAGGTGCAGGAGTGTTCAGAGTGAACATGAACATATTTTGCATTCTCTCTAAATGCCTGTTGGAACTTCTAACTCTGATTCTTAATGTTCTTTCAGTAGAACAATGGGCATGCTGTCTGCTCCCTGTGTTCTAAGACTGTAGCCTGGCCTTTCTTGGCCCTCACCCAAGTGCATACCATGTCCTCCTAATAAGTGATTCAAATGAAAAATTATACATATCTACAGCAAAGTGGAATCAATCCTACTGGTGAATCCTGACACCCCCCACCACTCCTTGGTGGTCTTGCAGTGGTACATAGAAACTGGGGAATGGTCTGCCCTGGGAGATTAAATGAAGAAGAAACAGTGTAAGATCTGCGGTCTTTACATGTCACTATGACCAAATGGGTAGGTTATTGGTCAAAGTCATAGAGATTCAGTTATGTATTAATTTATCATGACATAACCGTCATACTTGTATGGCATGGAACCATTTTGAATCATGGTCCAACCAGCTACCAAATGGATAAAATGGGAAAAGTAATGGATTGTCAATCCTTGTTCTTTCTACTTTAAAATGGCAATAGCCATAGAAAGTATCCTGCAGAATTATTATCTGGTGAAAAATTGGTGACCCAAGACATATGTTCCAGAGCTAGTGCATGCTGAGTGTTCACTAAATGGTAAGTACTATTATAGTAAAGATTTTTGTTCATATAGGAAGGAAGCTTAACTTTCAATTTATACACCCATTACAATTATTTAACTGAAGCAAGTCCTGATCAGCCAAATCTCAAGAACTTTCTCTAAAAACTGCAATATGACTAATATACTTTATAATTAGGTTAATACTGTTCATTAAATGTACAACAATTGATAATGAGGACAATATTTTAGTACATGAAGTAAAAGAGAATGAAATTATTTAGAATAATTTATAATTCTGTCAGAAAGTGATCATTACTGTTCAAGAGATTCCTTTATTTTTATCAAGGAGAGTCGTGCATAATGTGTTTCCTTGTGTTTTGAGTTTCCAGATCATTTCGATTGCCGACCTGAGTTATTCCTTCTCAGCGCTCATCTGCAATGATGCAGAGTCAGCACTGCATACAGCAACCACCCTTGTCTCCTTGTACTCTTCTAGGCCACAGCATTCACTCAGCGTTCCTCCTTGTTCTCTGTCTGCCCTTTAGCCATGTCTCCTGGCTCCTTCTCAGCCTTGCAGCCTCAAAAACCTGGAATATCCCACAGAAGTCTCCTAGCCTCATTTATTTTCCAGCCATACTCATTCCCTGGTGATTTCTTGATTTATATTTTAGCCTGAATGTCCAATGTATGTGCCCTAATCAGTTTCTGTGACCATTCTCATCAAGCGTTTAGTAGGAATGCTTGAGCACTCCTGACCTGATTCATCTTTCTTTCAGACAGTGTACATGGAGATTTGCACAACCACATGTACACAAATACCCTAAAGATGGCATATGCTGTGGAAAATACATGGCTAGGCATTTTCTTATATATAAGTAGATGATACATCTAGCCCACTATGTTTTTGTGGTATAGCCTGGTGTTCTAAGGATACAAACATGCATAGCATGTTGGTGTGTTTTTATTATAGACTTTTGCCTCCTTATACCAAAGTGTTCTTAAGGAAAGTTTTGTTAGAGCCTGTCATTTCCCTGCCTAAAGCCTTCACCTGCCCATGTCTCTCAGTTTAGAAACATGCTTTAGAGTCCTGGGTAAGTTGACCATACTTTACTTTCCAATCTCATCTTTATACTTTCTTTCTGGCTCATTCTGTCTTAGCCACACCTGTCTCTTTTCTGACAGAATTTGATGTAAGCTAAAAGAGAGGTTTAGCAATTGTTTAACATATATTCTGTATCTAGAGAAGTATCTGGTCTGGAGTGAGCACTCTCATTAAATATTGATTGAATATATGGTAAGACAATTGCTGAACTCTCTTTCTTTTGAGTGTTTCAGAGGGCATTGCACAAGGCATTGATGTGTATCATTCTTTACAGGAAGGTTGAGGCAATGATGTTATTTTCTGTCATAAGGCTGTTGCCTTTCTCCCTCAAGATTATTGACATGTTTCCTCTACTCATTTACTCTCCAGAACTTGATACCTCTTAGGTGTCATGTGATGCAGTGTAGCTCTTTTCCTCTGATCTGGACTAGTTTTATCCACGGCCTAGGAGGGGAAGAAAAGAATGGAAAAAAAAAAAAAACCAAAAATGAAAACAAAATTTTCTTCTTTTCTGCAGTATTTGTCATTTGAGTTAAACATCATCGCAAGGAAAATTCTAGGCCCCCAATTCTAGCATGTTTCATGCTTACCAGTTGTTGCTGTAAAGGATGGTGCTCATAATCCAATTAGTTTGCCACACTTTAAATCTCTCCTTTCAAATCACATGGAATTCAGAATGGGAGTTCCCACCCCCGAAATTATAAATGGCTTTCTATAGTGCAAACCCACCATCCCGCACATTTCCAGTGGAGAGGGAAAAGAATATAGAAGGTTAGTGATTCACGTACTTTATAAGATGTATCTGTGACTATGTACTCACTCATAGTCCACTGCCTGGAATTTAGTCATACTTGAGTTCTGACATGGACCTGGGGGATGAGTAATCTGTGGGCTCAGGAATAAGCAGCTAAGCAGCTACTCATTTGCCTCATTTGCTTATGATTAACCCAGAGGGTTTTTTTTTTTTTTTTTTGCCGAGCTTTGTATTGCCTTCCTTTCTATCATTTCTCATGCATAAACTTCTAATTTTTTGATTCTCTTCTTTCTTAGTGGTTAATGGAATCACAATACTCAAGGTCTATGCAGTTTGCTAATTATATCATTGGTTCTAGTAAATGGGTAAGGTGAGCCTGCTATCACAATTTATTCTGTGTACTTAATATAAACTAAAAGATAATTAAAAAAAACCACTTCATAGGGTAGAGAATTAAGACACAGACAGACTAAGAAACCTAATGTGTAGTCTTGAAACCAAGATTTTAGCCAGATTACTGTAACCTTAGAGCATAGTTTCTTAGACAGGCACTGCCTCTCAACTTTTGAAGAGGTAGACAATATTTCCTCTATTACAGTGCTTCTTAAAGGGCCATGGGGAATCTGGAGGGAAGTGTTTGGACCCTGTTCTGAGTTAGATGGCCTCAGTTCATTTGCTTATTTGATCTCAACATTAGTTCCCCAAATTAAAAAGATTTTTATTTATTGTGTTCATTTTTGGTTGACATTTATGCATATACACACACATACACTAACATATGCACACATATACATGTCATTATACTTTAGTCGCATTAATTACCCATCCCCTTTCTCCTTTGTGTTCCCTTAGTTAACCCCCTTTCTGCTTGCATATAACATGTTTCCAATTGCCTTATTTTCTACTTATCTCATGGACTCTTTTTATCCCTGTGACTCACATATACATATAAATGGGTATACATACATCATTTAAAGTCTAAGAGGTATTTATCTTTCTGATTTGTCTTATTTTGGTTAGCATGATTTCCAGTTGGCATCCATTTTCCTGAAAAATGTGATTTTATTTTTTACAGCATAATAAAATTAATTTCTATTTACATAACATTTAAAAAAATCCATTCATCCACTGATAGGCATCTAGGCCAGTTCATCTTCCTGGCTATTATGAGTAGTGCAGAATTGACATGGATTTACAGATATCTTTGTGGCATGTTGACTTAAATCTTTGTGACATATCTCAGGACCAGTATAGATGGGTCATATGTCAGTTCTAGCTTCAGTTTTTTGAGGAACCACCATACTGATTTCCACATGGCTAAATAAGTTTATGCTCACACCAACCTCGAATAAAGGTTCTCTTTACTCCAAATCTTTACCAGGATTTGTTGTCATAAGTGTTTTGATGATAGCCATTTTGAGTTAGGTGAGATATAATTTCAAAGACATTTATGACAGTTTTGATACATATATACAATCACTATTATTACACTCACCCTATATTAACTTCTGTTGTCCTTCCTCTCTTCATCTGAAGCCCTCCTTCTTTAACTATGTTCCCATCATCTACATTGTCGAAAAATATGACATCCCACAGCAACCATTAACAGTCAGTATCATCCAGAAAGGGATGAGGTCTCAAGAATATGTGCACGATGAAAGTTTAAATGACCCAATGGTCTAGTTTATGTATCCACTGTAATGGCTGTGTCATCCCTAGGCCTTGAAGAGAGGTTCTTTTTAGTGCTGAGTACATACCATTCACTTATTCTCAGCACTTTGACCAGGTATGATTAAATGCCATCTTCTGCATAAAAGAGCTTTTCTGCTCAGGCTGAGAGTAACACTAGACCATGTATATAAACAAATATTTAAAATGACATTTGAAAACATATGTCCATTTAGTGAAACAATAGGCACACATTCCCTCTCTTTGGTCCATATCCTCCACAGTTATGTTTTTGACTAGGTTTATAGTAACAAATGTGAATTCCCAACCATGGAGAGAGTCTGTAATCCAATTGCAAAGCAGTTGGTTAGCCCAATACAGTTGTGCCACTACTTCACAGGTGAACATGTCTTGCGGGACAAGTTGACATTGTGGCAAGGATTTGAGAGCTCATGAGACCACAGATGAATTTTCTTCCTTACAGCCTGAAGAAAACTTTTGGTCCTATAAACATGAGCCACCAGGGAAGAAGCTTCCAGCTCAGTTCCAACTTGATTTCTGGGGTACCTAATGTTTTTGATAAAAGGTTCATTCTCAAGATAGTGCCCAGCTGTTGTCCTCCCAGGCACGTGGTGTGATGGAATGGGATTTCACTCCACTGCCAACCCAGGAAGAATCACTTCCCTCATTAAAATGGGCAGTTAGATTTGATGCTTCTGAGGGCTATGGGCTTGTCCTGGATGTAAAATTATTGGGCTTCCTTCTGATTCATCTTTTGCAATTGTATCCTGCTTCCCATTTCTCCAGCAGGTACTCTGATGCTGGTGCAGCTTCTCTGGGTTTCTTGTTTCCCCTCATCTTTTATAGGGTTCTATCACTTCTTTCATGGCTTTTTGAAGTATCCTAACTTCTTCCATATCTCTCTGGGAGATGAAGTCTACTTTTAAGTTCCTGATTCTCCCCTTCATTGGCTCATCTAGAGGCAGCTTTCAATCTGCTTTCGTACCAGGATGTACCACATACACACCAAATTATAAGCAAAACTACTCACTATTCCCTAGTTCTGTATCACTGCACCATGATAGAATGAGACCTTGGGGCCAACAGATGTGATAAATTATTTTACCTTATTTATGTAATAATTTTCTATAGATATTTAACTGTGGAGCTTTTTATAATTCTTACAAATTGGAAGAAATTCCACCATACACTTAGTCATGTAGCAATTGTGATTAAATATATTTCACAAAGAGGCACAAAACCTGAATTAAGACTTCAATGTGTTGGTACATTACAACCTGCTAAAGATTACTTGTTCAGGCAAAATGAGACCAATAAATCATGTTCTGCTACAACATATAGTTTAGTTTTATCTGAGTAACCAAAATAGAGTCAATATAAGATAACAAAATGAATTGTGAGATATCAGGGTTTATATTTCAAAGGAAACATTTAACTAATGGGTTTCATCTCCCGCCAAGGATATTAAAGAAGGCAGGTTCTTAGGGAAAAGACTTTGTGAAGATGAGGGAAAAATGTGTGTGTGTGTGTGTGTGTGTGTGTGTGTTTGTGTGTGTGTGTTTGTTCATATCAATGCACACAACACACCATCTTGGGGGAACTTCAAAGGAGGCCATTCTGAGTTTTTGTTTCCCCTGGATTTAGTCTGAAGCCTTCCTGAGTAAAACCATCAAGAATTGTCTTTGGAAGCTAAATGGAGGGCTGTGTCTGGGAAGTAAGTGGATTATCTACAAAGAACCAAGCAGGTTCAACTACAGGATCAGTGTCCTAAGCAATTTTACTTCTCCATGCAGAAGGCTGCCAAGATGGGAAGTTTCTTTTGAAGACAGAGTTTCTCTTCCACCCAGTCCCAAAACCATTTAGTCCTAAATAAACACACAGAGGCTTATATTAATCATAAACTGTTTGACTGATGGCTCAGGATTCTTATTGGATAGCTCTCTCTTAATTATTAACACATTTCTATTAAACTATGTATTGACATGAAGCTGTGGCTTACCCATAATGCTTCAGCATGTTACTCCTTTGGTGGCTACATGGTGTCTTCCTCTGTCGACTGCTCTCTCTCCCCTACTCCCAGAATTCTCCTCATCTGGTAGCCCTACCAATATTTCCTGCTTGGCTACTGGCCAATCAGGATTTATTCATCAACCAATAAGAGAAACATATATTCACAGTGATTTGTCCCTGTCCTGCTGTTAATGTTCTGGCCACACTGGGCAGCAAAATGTAAATGGAGTTCTTAATTGGTCGGAGTAATAAAAACCTGGAGTCAGATATAGAGGAAAATGCTGAGAGATCAGAGAAAGGGAACAAGCTACCACCATACCTTAGCTCCTTCAAGTCTCAGCAGACCAGAGTGCCAGTTCCTGTTTCTGCCCAGCTTCCTCACTTCCTGTCTGTCTGTACAGACCTCCAGACCTTGATGGTTAGCTAGTGGCAAGCTCCACTCTGTGACCTTCAGACTGGCTTTATTTGTACAAGCAAGATATCACTGCAGGATGGATCACCAGGAAGCTGGCAGGAGGGTGGGTGTGGTGGTGATGGAGTAAGCAACTGTGTGTTCAAATGAGTCATGCCAGTCACTGGAGTTGTCACAAGAACCTGTAGGAGAAACATGTGGGTACTCATGCAAATATGGAGAGAAGGTAGAGGAGAGAGTAAGAGGGCATGGGGAGAGTAAGCAGGGGGAGGGAGGGAAAGAGGGAGGGATAAGAGAGAGAGGTAACCATGGGAATAGGAGCTAAACAGGGCCTGAATTCCTGTGAGAATCTTGCAATCCCAGCTTCCTCCTTTCTGTTACACCACAGACACATAACTTTGCTATAGACCTGCAACAGGAGAAACAGAGCAGTCTAACCTTTGAGTGATGATTATACAGTTACTTCTTATTTTCAACCAGAACTCTTATATACTAAATTGGGAATCCCTCTTCAATAGTGTGTTTTATTACTTAACTGTTTTTATTTCTATTTTATTACTTTATTCTTACTCCTTTACTCTTTGGGAGCCCACCACCTAGCTCCCAAATAAATATACAGAGACTTATTTTTTTTTTATGAATGCTTGGCCTTAGCTTGGATTATTTCTAGCCAGCTTTTCTAAGTTAATTTGTCCCATCTACCTTTTGTCTCTGGGCTTTTACCATTTCTTATCCTATATACCTCTTTATTTTTACTCCATTGCTGGTTGTATAGCTGGGTGACTGGTCCCTGATGTCCTCCTCTCCTCCTTTTCTTGCTCTTTCCTTTCATATTCTTCTTCTATTACTTCTCTCTGTCTGGCAGCCCCACCTATCCCTCTCCTGCCGAGCTCTTGGCTGTTCAGCTCTTTATTAGACCAATCAGATGTTTTAGGCAGGCAAAGTAACACAGCTTCACAGAATTAAACAAATGCAACATAAAAGAATGCAATATGTCTTTGCATCATTAAGCAAATATTCCACAGCATAGACTATTGTAGTACATCTTCAATTCATATTCTACAACACTTAACTATGTTCAGAGATATTGGGCTTGTTGGGATGAAATTTTCATTTTCTAGTAAATTGAGAAAAATTCACTTTAAATAGCTATGGGAGACAAATACAAAGTTAATTTCAGAATAGATCCCATGATTTACATACATGATTATATCTCATCATGCATTTTTGTGCTGATTATGCTCATAAGTGAAAATATTACTCTTCAGTAAATATGCATTTTCTAATATTACTTATTCTTAATTCAGTCCTGATATTTGAATATATCACTCCTCTGAATTTTAGAGTAACAGAGAGCTTTAATTCATTGATTAATTTTTGATTTGTATTCACTCTCAATCGCAAACAGTTTGAGAATCACAAATGAATCTATAAATGAAACACCTCACTTAAAGAGTCTTTTGTACAGCATAGGGGAAGAGTTGAAATTCTGCTTGATGAAGATCCAGGAAGCATGCAGACTTTCTAGGTCTTCAGTAGCTAGTGAGTTTTCTTTCTTTCTTCCACTCTTCTTTTTCACCTCACCTGAGTTCTTTAGAAAAGAAGGACATTACCAGTGTATGTTAAAAGACTGAAAGAATTTTTCAAATTTTTTTCATTCAAATTGAAAAAAAAAATGCTCTAAGGAGAATAGATGGCTCAACATATTATAATAGTTTGGCACACACACACACACACACACACACACACACACACACACACACACAAACACACACACTTCCTTGGGTCATGTCATATAATGGATCTGTCAACAGATTTTTTTGTTTTGTGAGCCTCCACTAAATTCTTCATTGTACCATGCTTGGAATCACATGATTTGAGATTCAGTTGAAGTAATTTATTGCATGCTGATTCATGCCAGGCACTATTTATACCAGACCCAGAAAACTGGCCTGAATGTGAGAGCGGTGCATGAAGCCTGGTTAAGAAATATCTATATCACTCAAACTGGTGAGTCAAAGTGTAAACATAGCTGAATGACTATAATGATGCGGAAATGATTCGTCTCACTAAAGGAATTACAAGCAGTGACAATGGTTGCCATTTGTGGAGAACTCAAGATAGTGAGCATATTGTGTGAATTCTGTCTGAATTGATATTTGTAAGCCCTCCTAAGAGCATTTTTATATGGTCATTTTACTAACCAGAGGTTCTGAGAGCTTAAGCAGCATGTGCAAATTATATAGTTGGTAGGTATCTACATCAGTATGAGGAAAGTACAGAAGGAAGAAAGGATATCAGGCAGATAGACTGGTCTGTGTGCTTGGCATGACTCTGATGTCTTGGAAAGACTGGCAGCCTTATGGGATATGCTACACTGCATGCCACAATATCAGGTTTTGTCACAGGTATGTAATGAGTAGCCAGAGAAAATTGGTTAAAAAAAAACCCAAACAAATAGGAAAGAACAAATAAGCAACAGGAATATTTAATAACTGCTAGTCCTCTGATGTAGATCAGTATTTATCATCATCCCTTAAAATGTCTATTTCTTTTAACAGCATTAAAAAGTAACATAAATATTGTCTACATCATTTGACAGCCACACCCCCACAGAGTTTGTTTGTATTTTGTTGGTTTTGTTTTGCCTTTTGTACGATAAGCACCTTTGTGCTGAGTAGCACTCATGAGCTCAGTGAAAACAAAACATGTTTCTTGTGTGAGGTCCACCTCAGAAAGTACCAGGACCTCAACTTTCAGATCATGATACCTTTACCCAGAGATATTTCACATGATTCCTGATATGTAGGCATACGAACAGTTATATAAATATTTAGTGATAATAAGTTACAAGGACATTTACTTGTTATATGTATACCGTCACCCTTTATTAAAGACAAAAACAAAGTAAATTTTATACAATGAGACGAATGTGCTTGCTTATTTTTCATAAAGAAGTCTTGGCTGAATATTTGATATTCAAGGATATAGAGCACCTTCAACATTTTTCAGAACTGATTGATTGATATTTTGATTTTAATATCAGTGCTGACACCACTTTGAATCAATTTGTAGTACAAAATGACAGAAGTATGTCTAGAGCCATTTCTAAAATTGTTGGAAATTATGTTTTAACTCTAAGCCAAAAATCACTGAGGATTTTTAAATAAAGTCAAGGCAACAACTCAAAGAGAAGCTCTTATTCTCTCCCTGCCGCACACTTTTACTGTATTTTTTTTTTTTTTTCTGTTGCTTGAGATAAAACCCTGGACCTTCTGCTTGCTAGACAAGTGAGCAAAAAACCCCAATCTCTCAAGTAGCAATTTTAAAAATCAAACACTCTAGCATAACACAGTGCAAAGATACACTGATTTCTTTCATACTGAGGAAGGAAAGTCAGAAAATATTTTGTCTTTGTTTTCTGCAATTAAGCCATCATGTTTCCACATGAGAAGTAAAGTAGGAACACTGAAACTCTGAGCTTAGGTGTCTATGTCAGTTCTTTGCTGCTGGATGGTGTGATGACATGCCTGTGCAAACAGTGCTTTCTGTGAGCTCAGATTCAATGCTATAGTGACGTCATGGCATGCAGCATGAATGACAGTTGCCAGAGACACATTAGATTCATTATGCTTTTGATTTTGCATTAAGCATTGGTTGTGTCCTTTCAGAAATCTTTTGCTGTTGCCAACTTTTTCTTATCTGCTACATTCAGTTATGTGATCCCCATATGGTCTGCTAGAATGCCCACATTGAGCAAACAAAACATTCCAATTCATGAGGCTAACTAAAGGGGTAATGGCCTCTCATCACCTTAAGGTGTGAACTGGTATACATTTATGCTAGATTCATATATTAATGAAAGTAGTTAGCAGAAGCAAAAATTGCATAGAATCAATGTTAATTTAAATTTTATTGATTTGTAGGTTTGGTATTTAGTTTGTAATTTAGCTTTGATTCCATAATTCATTTATATATGTGTTACACGTCTCAGGAGTTGGTTATATATTTAAATACTATGCAATACATAAGGATGCTTAAGGCTAACATTGAAGATACAGGGAACTTTTATTGTCTTAACTTTGAAACATTCTTGATAAGATAAAACTGACTTAAGAAATATTAACATAGTTTAGAAAAAGGAGATAGAAGGCAGGATGGAATTTCAAGCAAGTTAAGCCTATAAGAGATACAAAAATAAGAATAAAGAGATGTTTTGACTGGTCTTTGTGGTAAATAGAAAAGGGGGGCAGAGATGCTCACGTTACATCAACAGATGAGAGGAGTTGACAGAGATGCCTCAGAAGGATAAAGATGAGACTTAATCCCAGTTACTCCCAAAACACACCATGAGAGAACTGGAGGAAAGGAGTTGATTTCAGGGGTGATCCTAGACAGTTTGGGGCATTGGGGAGAGGAGGAGTTGAGGAAGGACAAAAGGCAATGAGGATCATAAAGTGTTATTACCAAGAAGTTCACCACTGTGGGTCACTGGGGCACAGTCCTGCAGATCTCTAGGAGACAATGTACAACAAGAGACACTGGGATAGTTATGCACCAACTGCTGCAGTGATTTGGTTGTTCCAAGAGTTCCCTGCCGCACCCAGGTTCTGAGCCATGTCTGACCTGCCTCGTGACAGACAAACTGGGGCTGGAAGCCACAGAAAGGCCTTCAGGCAAGGCAGGCAATTACTGGCAACAGTCTCTTCTTTGAGGAAACTGAGTGTCCTACTGTGTCATGTCAGGATAGAATTGTGGAGTTCTCATGCAAGCCCTGTATATGATATGTGCATTTGCAAAAAATGGGAAGTTGTCTTTTGTTTTTTATTTGTTTGTTTTTCGAGACAGGGTTTCTCTGTGTAGCTTTGGAGCCTCTCCTGGCACTTGCTCTGTAGACCAGGCTGGCCTTGAATTCACAGAGATCCACCTGCCTTTGCCTCCTGAGTGCTGGAATTAAAGGCATGCACCACCACTGCCAGCAGAAAAAAAAAAAAAAAAAAAAAAGGGAAGTTTTAAATCTGGGAATGCTATCATTTTATACAATCTTGTTGCAAATCTGTTGGTAAACTGAATAACTTGTATTTGATTCAAATGGATTTTTTTCACATTTAGATTTATCTGGAATGGTTACCTAGTTTTTCTGGTTAATTCCTTGCCTTGAAAATGGTTGTATTTGCTCCTTTATGTACCTCTTACATGTGGAGATTTTCTTCTCACATGGTCACAAACAGCTTTTCCTGTGATGGACTCTGCCCCAGCTTTGGTGCTGCAAGCATCTGCAGAATGTAACTGGTTGGGATCATTTCTCAGCTATTGATTTCAATTACCTTATCTAGGTCCTTAGGACAAGTAGTGAGAAATACAATACCTAATTCTGAAGAAAGGGTTTTTAAAGGAAAATGTGCTCATAGATGGAGCTCATTTCTGTTCTAACACAAAAATCATGTCTGTCTGTACTCATGCTGATGGCGTTTTGCATTCCCTTGGACATAAAAACTGCCAAGACCTACATGTGACTTGTACCTTTCAGCCCTGAGGATGCTTAGAGTGTGTCAGCAGTTTGCGATGTTGTTCCTCTCTGATGCTTGTGGGTACTCAGCTCTCTGGGTTTCGAGTCCTTGTCTTCAAATGGTGCCATCTATCTTTGATCACTGTTGTCATCTCCTAATGACATGCCGCTTCAGGCTTTTTGACTGTGTGGCTTTCAAATGTTTTTTTTTTTTTTTTTTTTTTTTTTTTTTTTTTTCTTTTTTTCCTACTTACCTTGCATGTGATGGTTCATGTTCATCTGATCTCATTATATAAGCAGCTGCTTAGGAATTTTGTTGGAATCTATCTTTACATGCATAGCCCCGTGAAACTCAGCTACAGGCAGCTTGCTGCAATGATGGCGAGCGGGTCCAAGGCTTTGCATATATGAAGTTATTGGTGTGCTTAATGCTAGGGCCATGAGCAGCCCTCATTCTACCCTCCAGCTTATCTTACATTATTTTTAAAAGTAGAATAATTGTAGACTTCATTCTAAGTAGAAATTTCAGAGCTCAGTAGAGTTTTAAAAGAACCTACCTAAAAATGCCAGTTCTAACTGTTAATTCCATTTCCCCCAAGTAATTAAAAATATACTTGTGGTTAAAGTACTTAAATTTTATATTTTCTTCTTTCATTTAATGGGATATGATTGGTATGTCTTAGTATATATAATTCATAAGAATAGTTTTAATATCTTATGCTATTTAGAAAGGAGTTTTATATTTTATTTTATTCAACCATATCACCTTTATGTTTCACTGTCACTGGATGGCCTTCCTAAAGTGTCATAAAATTTTATATTCCTATTAGCAGTATGTGGTAGTGCTTGCTTTGTCAAATGCTGTTCATCCACAGTCACTCTACTTGAGACTTCAGTTTCTTGTAACCTGCAGAACCAGAAGTGTTCTCTTCTTATTGTCATTTGGTTTGTCAGATCTCTTGTAAAGACAGACGATTGCTGTGTAGTTTCAAAACTCTCCACACTTCTTGTAAGTTTCCTGTTTATATTCTTTGTTCGTTAATTCACTTATTTGTCCTTTGTTTTCTTGTTAATATCTTTGAATGATCTGCATAGTAAATAGATTATCTTTTGCAGTAGTTACAGAGAATTCCTATTCATTTTTCACTTCCCAAATATTTAGATTATTTGTAATCAGATATACAGATTCTATTTCCCTTATGGAGTGAGTGTGTGTGTGTGTGTGTGTGTGTGTGTGTGTGTGTGTGTGTGTGTGGTATGTATGTGTGGGTGTGTGTAAGTGGGGGAGGTGTATGTGTGTATGTGGTATTTGTATATATGAATGTATTTCTGTGTTATTTAACTGGTGAGGGATGTGTTAGCTACGAATAGCAGAAATTCAAATTAATAGTGACAAAATATAGGAGTCTGTTTATCTCAAATAATCAAAAGTCTGCACTAGATTATAAAAGCAATGGCTTAGTTTCTTAGTAATACCGTTTCATAACAGGGCTGTATTTCTCTTTCTGCCCTGCCATCTTTGATTATTATCAGAATCTATTTATAAAAAATGTAAGTGACTTCTTTATTAAGGAAGCCAAGGCTCAGAGAAGTGAAATGATTTGGAGCCACCACTCAGCTGCTTGTTGGAGCAGTCTCATGATTTCTTTTTCTCCATCCCTCCACTGCCTGGTACTGTGTCTTCATTTGATTCTCTTGGGGTACTTTGCATTGGAACTTGCTGGTGCATATGATACATACTAAAATGTGATTTTTTCCTTGTATTCTTTCAGGCTTTAGCCATGCAATGTTATATATTGATAATTAGCACCCCAATTAGCTACTCATTTTATAATAAAGAAAATGTTTCCATTAAACTAATCTGGGAAGAAGTCAGTAACTCCCATATTGAAACTTTCATTTATTCTCAGTGTATTTTTATACTATAGCAGAGTTCTTTTTGAAAGGCTCCAAACATTTTAAACATGATCTTGCTTTATAATTTTATATTGATTATCTTATATATTGCCATTTTATATGAAAAATAACTTATGAGCAAGTTATCCTGAAAAACTATTGGAATAAGTGTCAGAAAGGCTGATTTTGATGGGTCAAAGAAAGAAAGACTGCCATTAACTAATCTTTGTAAGCACGTTACAGTTGAATCTAAAGCTATGTGCATATAACCCATACCTGTGTGACATGTTCAACGTGACCAGAAAATGGAAAGTCTCCCACGATTTTGGATAGGTAGGATCAACATAGTAAAAATGGCCATCTTGCCAAAAGCAATCTACAGATCCAATGCAATCCTCATCAAAATCCTAGCACAATTGTTCACCGAACTTGAAAAAACAATTCTCAACGTTATATGGAAAAACAAAAGACTCAGGATAGCCAAAACAACCCTGTATAATAAAAGAACTTCAGGAGGCATCATCATCCCTGATTTCAAGCTCTATTATAGAGCTATAGTCCTGAAAACAGCTTGGTATTGGCACAAAAATAGACAGGTAGACCAATAGAATCGAATGGAAAGCCCTGATATTAACCCACACACCTATGAACACCTTATTTTTGACAAAGATGGTAACTCTATACAATGGAAGAAAGATAGCATCTTCAACAAATGGTATACAATGGAAGAAAGATAGCATCTTCAACAAATGGTGCTGGCACAACTGAATTTGGAGATGCAGAAGATTGCAGATAGATCCATATCTGTCACCAGGCACAAACTTAAGTGCAAATGGTCAAAGATCTCAACATAAATCCAGCCACACTGAATCTTCTAGAAGAGAAAGTGGGAGATACCCTTGAACGAATGGGCACAGGGGACCGCTTCCTGAACATTATACCAATAGCACAGACACTGAGATCTGCAATTAATAAATGGGACCTCCTGAAACTGAGAATCTTCTGTAAGGCAAAGGACACAGTCAGTAAGACAAATGACAGCCCACAGAATGGGAAAAGATCTTCACCAACCCCACATTTGACAGAGGGCTGATTTCCAAAATATACAATGAACTCAAGAAGCTAGCCACCAAAACAACAAACAATGAAATTAAAAAGTGGAGTGCAGAACTAAATAGAGAATTCTCAACAGAGAAATCTGAAATGGCTGAAAGACACTTAAGAACGTGTTCAAAATCCTTGGCCATCAGAGAAATGCAATTCAAAACAACTCTGAGATACCACCTTACACCTGACAGAATGGCTAAAATCAAAAATACCAATGACAATCTATGCTGGAGAGGATGTGGAGAAAAAGGAACACTCTTCTGTTGCTGGTGGGAGTGCAAACTTGGAAGACCACTTTGGAAATCAGTATGGTGGTTGGTCAGAAAAATGGGAATCAGTCTACCTCAAAATCCATCAATTCCTCCCTTGTGCATATACCCAAATAATGCATGTCCATACAACAAGGACATATGTTCAACCATGTTCATAGCAGCATTGATTGTAATAGCCAGAACCTGGAAGCAACCTAGATGCCCCTCAAATGAAGAATGGATAGAGAAAATGTGTTAAATTTATACAATGGTGTACTACTCAGCAGAAAAAATGCAATGGAATCTTGAAATTCGCAGGCAAATGGATGAAACTAGAAGAAACCATCCTGAGTGAGGTCACCCAGTCACAAAAAGACAAACATGGTATGTACTCACTCATATATGAATTTTAGACATACAGCAAAGATTACCAGCCTACAATCCTCTTCACCAAAGAAACTAGGAAATAAGAAAAATGCATGGACCCCAGGAATGGGAAGTGGCAGGAACTCCTGAGCTAATTGGGAGCATGAGGGTAGGGGAGAGGGAGCTGCCAGAATGAGAGGAGGAGAAGAGGAGAGGAGGAAAAGGAGGGGCAGAAATATTGAGTTGGGGGAAGAATAGAGGAGAGCAGGACGAGAGATACCATATTAGAGGGAGACATTATAGGTCTGAGGAGAGACCTGGCACTAGGGAGATTTCCAGAGACGTACAAGGATGACACGAACTGACAATCTAGGCAATGGTGGAGAGGATACCCTAAATGCCCTTCCCCTATAATGAGACTGATGACTACCTTTTATGCCATCCTAGAGCCCTCATCCAGTGGCTGATGGAAGCAGAGACAGACACCCACAGATATACACTAAACTGAACTCTAGATCTTAGTTTCAGAGAGGGAGGAACGAAGATCAAAGGCGTCAGTACCAGGCTGGTGAAACCCACAGAAACAGCTGGCCTGTACAAGAGGAAGCACATGGACCCCAGACTGCTGTCTGGGAGGCCAGTACAGGACTGATCCAGATCCCTGAACATGGATGTCAATTAGGAGGCCTCTGCACTCTAGCAGGCCCCTGGTAGTCGATTAGTATTTTTCCCTGGTGTAAGAAGGGATGTTCAGAGCCCATCCCATGTGAAGAGATGCACTCTCAGCCTGAACACATGGGGGAGGGCTTAGGCCTGGCCCAGGATTATGTGGTGGACTTTGGGGAGCCCTAATCAAGGGCTCTACCCTGCCTGGGGAGTGGAGGGTGGATGGGATTGGCGGTAGGTGGGGGGGGTAGGTGGTCGGGGTGGGAGGGAGGAGAGTGAGAGGGAGAAGGGATTGACATGTGAAACAAGCTTGTTCCTAATTTGAACTAATAAAAAAAATAGTGCTGGCATAACTGGATGCTGGCATGTAGAAGACTGCCGATAAATCCATGTCTATCGCCATGAACAAAACTTAAGTCCAAATGGATCAAAGACCTCAACATAAACCCAGCCACACAGAACTTATTAGAAGAAAAAGTAGGAAATATCCTTGAACTAATTGGTACAGGAGACTACTTCATGAACGTAACACCAGTAGCACAGACACTGAGATCCTCAATTAATAAATGGGACCTCCTGAAACTGAGAAGCTTCTGTAAGGCAAAGGACACAGTCAACAAGACAAAACGATAACCCACGGATTGGGAAAAGATATTCACCAACCCCACATCTGACAGAGGGCTGATCTCCAAAATTTACAAAGAACTCAAGAAGCTCGTCTCCAAAACACCAACTAATCCAATTAAAAAGTGGGGTATAGAACTAAATAGACAATTCTCAATAGAGGAATCTAAAATGGCTGAAAGACACATAAGAAAGTGCTCAACATCCTTAGCCATCACGGAAATGCAAATCAAACAACACTGAGATACCATCTTAAACCTGTCAGAATGGCTAAAATCAAAAACAAAAATGACAGTTTATGCTGGAGAGGATGTGGAGAAAGGGGAACACTCCTCCACTGCTGGTGGGAGTGCCTACTCGTACAACCACTTTGGAAATCTGTATGGTGATTCCTTAGGAAAATGGGAATCAGTCTACCACAAGATCCAGCAATTCCACTATTAGACAGATACTCCAAAGAAGCACATTCCTATAACAAGGACATCTGTTCATCTATGTTCATAGCAGTATTATTTGTAATAGCCAGAACCTGGATGTAACCTAGATGACCCTCAACTGAAGAATGGATAGAAAAAATGTGGTACATTTACACAATGGAGTACTACTCAGGAAAAAAAAAGGCAATGGAATCTTGACAGACAAATGGATGGAACTAGAAGAAACCATTCTGAGTGAGGTAACCCAGCCACAAAAAGACAGACATTGTATGCACTCACTCATATGTGGATTTTAGACATAGAGTAAAGGATTGATAGCCTGAATCCCAGCCTGCCAGAGAGGCTGGTAAACAAGCAGGACCCTAAGAGAGACATACATGTTCCCCTGGAGAAGGGAAAAGGGACATGATCTCCTGAGCAAATTAGGAGCATGGGGGGATGGGGGAGGAAACTAGTAGAATGAGAAGGGGAGAAGAGGAGGGGTGAGGAGGATATGATGGGACAGGGATGTTGAGTTTGGGGAAGAACAGAAGAAAGCAAGATAAGAGATAATATAATAGAGGAAGACATTATAAGTTTAAAGAGAAATCAGGCACTAGGGAAATGTCTGAAGAGCTACAAAGATGACACCAACTAACAATTTAAGCAACAGAGGAGAGGCTACCTTAAATGCCCTCTGCTGATAATGAGATTGAAGACTAATTCATATGCCATCATATAGCCTTTATCCAGCAGCTGGTGGAAGTAGAAGCAGACACCCACAGGTAAACCTTGAACTGAACTGAAATCCAGATGCAGAGAAGGAGGACTGATGAGCAAAGGGGTCCATAACAGGCTAGTGAAACCCACAGAAACAGCTGACCTAAACAAGGGAAAAGTCTTGTTCCCCAGACTGGGAAAACAGCATGGAACTGATCCAGGCCTCCTGAATGTGGGTGTCAGTGAGGAGACCTTGGAAATCTATGAGGCCTCTTGTAGTGCATCAGTACTTATCACTACCATAGGAATGGACTTTAGGAGCCTCTCCCACATGGTGGGATACTCCTTGAGCCTAGACACAAGGGGGTTGGCCTAGGCCCTATCCCAAAGAATATGACAGATTTTAATGACCCCTATGGAAGGCCTCACCCTTCCTGGGGAGCAGAAAGGGTATGGGGTGATTAGGTATTAGTTGGGGGGGGGACAGGGGAGGAGAGGAGGGAGAGGGACCTGGGGTTGACATGTAAATTAATTTTCTTTCTAATAAAAAAGAAAACCTGCTTACAAACGAGTTGGAAGCAAGAGCAAAAGTTAATATTTAGTGCATAAAAGACACAAACAGTAGTTGAAAACAGCTATAAATTAAATGCCATATACTAGGATATGTCTTGTTTCTAAGTAAATAGAATGTATGAAATTTTAACCTTCATTCAGTTTTGAACCATATTTTAAATTATTCAGATTATTTAATACTTTACTTAAAATAAATGAAACATTTTTTCTTTAACATAACTTTAATGATTTAAATTTAAACTTCAGATTTTTAATTTTTAAAAGTTACTTCCTTGAGCTGGAGACATTGCTCAGCATGTTCACATGCTTTTGTCAAGTTGATGAGCTGACTTTAATCCCTGGGTCCCCTGTTGTAGAAGGAAGGATTCATTTCCCACAGATTCTTCTTAGTCCTTCACACATGCACCACACACTCATAATACAAATCAATGTGGTAACTTTGTGAAAAAGTTGCATTCTTAATAAGTAATAGTAGATGCAGTTATACATTTACAAATGTATTTCTGACATATTAAAATAAGTACATGTCTGTTGAATTAAAGAGTGGGCCCATGTACAATGTAAAAGTTATCTTGTTTCGGTCTTGGGGTAACACTGGCTTATATAATTAATTACTATGGTGTCGAGATGGGGAACAATAGCACACATTTGCAGCAATTCTCTTAATGTAAGTGAATTAAAGAAACCTCTTGTTCCCCTAAGGCCATATTCAAAGCTACAGTTCACATACATTGTCTGCCAAGCAATGACATATTAGTAAGGATTGCTTCAGTGTTCTTAGATGTTTTATACAATTTAGGTTAAAAAAACAGTCTTAAGATCACAGCCTTTTATGAGTGTTGAGAGAACTTTAGTTTTATTCTTGGTCTTCTGATAATAGATCCCAAGAGTGAATAAGGCTACACACTTCACTTTTGTAATCATCTTTGTTCAATGTACTGATTTTAGGAATGCATTAATATAGTACAGTACATTATTCTAGGTGGCTTTATAATTTGTTCAGAATGATTGCAAATCTCACTAAAAGCAATTCAGATACTTCAAAAAGCTCTCATCATTCATGATTAAAGACACACAAGCCTAAAGAAGTATATTCAGCTAATTTTGAAGAATTGTTGAAATAATTTGGGGATCAGTTTTCCTAACAAAATGTAACAAAAATTAGAATTCTGTTTACAGTTAGACATTTGCAGACTTATAGTTATTAGGTTATAAAATCTGGGCCATAGATTAAAGAGAAATATTATAAAATGTAAATTATTTTGAATAGAAATATTTCTAAACTATATTACCCAATTCATGGTCTTAAGCAAATGATACTGAACTTACTCAAATGATACAGTTTTTGAAGACTTGGGGTTATTGTTTTTACACTTCAACTAGCATATGAGGCTGTTATCTGGTTCTATGATTTTCAGTTTTTTGTCTCTGATTTCTGTTAGCTTTATTTGTAGCTATTACACTTGTCTAATCAGACTCTACCTTCCGAGTGATTTTCCAGTTGCCTGCTCCCAATTTTCTATGACCTCAGAGTTAGATCATGATGAATATTTAAAAATACATCATTTATAGCATCAGAACTTGAGGTCAACAGAGGGTGAATTCATAAGAGGGTGAGCCAACAGAGGGTGATGGCCTCAGAGGATGAAGATAGCAGAAGTGAATTCATCAGAGGGTGACAGCATAGAGGATGTTGTAGGGAACTGTCTCTACTAGAGTCAAACTATCATCATCTTCGTGAGATCACCTGTGTTTATTTACAAGAGTCCACAATGATTAGGCCTGTGCACTGCTGACATTCCCTCCTAGAAAGAGGGTGTCACCCAAGTATGCAGCCATTTCCCCCCAGCATTTGCATGCAATTCTGCCCTAATTGCACACGACCTTGGTGTCTCCAGGATGATTTAGAGTATGTAACCTGGGACTAGGGGACCAGGTCTCTTTTTATTTGACTGTGGGTAAGCTATCATCTACGCTGGTTGAGACTTTCTAATGTGGCTGATTTTGAATCACATATTCTCTATAAGCAACCCCAATAAACTCATTGGTTCCCCAGCAAGAACTTTGAATCTATCTTTGGTTTGTCTTTAGGATCTTACAAGGATGGGTAGATGCTGTTTAAATACCACAAGGAAGGGATTTAATACAAGAGGGTGAAGGTACCAGAGGGTGAAAGCATCATAGATTGACATCAGAGTCCATTTCCCTCCTTTAACTCAATGTAGTGCTCTGATAGGTAGTGGTTGTGAAAGAATTAAAGTTGCAGTGTTAGGGAACTGTCTCCAGACTTTGGCTTACCACTTTTGATCCTGTAAGACAACTCAACTGTGTTTCATCATGACATCTGGCTTCCAAGTCTTGGAAATGTTCATATACCAGGTTGGATTTTGCTCCGGAGTTTCTGGATTTCCCTGTGTTTTCCACCTTGAAAATTTATACAGTGAAGACACTGTGAAAGTTTTAGAAAGCACACTCTTGACTTTGACAGGAAAATAAGGACATACTTTTCCTTCAGTTTATTCTTGAAGCAGAGAAATTCCATCATCAAGGTCAATGGAGATCTCTGTCAGTTTAAATGCCTCATCTTTGCAACAGACAGATCTTCACATGTGCACATACCTCCTCTCTTCCTCATACAGAAACAGCATTCTTCATAGTTTTAGTCATTTCCCTTGAGATAAAAACTATGGCCAACGAGGAGGAGACTGGGGAGGTTACATTGCCATATTCGAGAAGGACCTTCTAAGTTTCCTTTGATGAGGATGCACATTAGGACATGGTGGTCTATCAGTCATGTCTGCAACAGCAGAGGCATAGTATCTGACAGACAGGAGGAAGGTCCTGGTACCACTATTTGTACTCATCTCTCACTTTTAAACCCCGGGATAAATAAAATTGCTTATTTCCAGAGCTTATCAGAAACTGTGAAATGAAAATGAGCAATTCAACTTTCCAAAGGGGTTTACAGACATTCTTTCCGTATTGATTAACTTCCTAGTTGGTCTAATACACTATGATTGTAGCATTTGATTTATCTGCCACTGCTTGTAAAAACTTATTGACTTTTATTCAGTTACAACAAAAATATTTAGAATAATTTTTTTTAAAGAGATGAGTAATGATCCAAAAAGTATTTCAATTTATATCAGGGCCTCAAGTTTCCTAGTGACAGAGTACATAAAGTGTCAGTTTAGTTATATAAATACATACAAAGATGAGATTTCTGGCTTGGCTGATCCTTTACTTCCTGACCAGTGTCTGTCATCAATGGTTGTCTTGCAGAACCAGTGAGATAAAGCTCTCACTCTGCCCCAACACAACAACATTAAAGCTTCTACAGTGAGGACAATTAAGTAGGCACATTTCAGAAGAAACCTGGGGGAAATTGTAACCTGAAATGGCTGGTTGGATATGTTTTCCTCATTGCCCATTGCTCTTCTTAAGGGATTTTACTTCTTAGGCTCATTTCCATTCTTTAAAAATTATACAAATTAGTGATGTCAGAATGTTCTACTCGTGATTATTTTGAATATTATACTTACATTTAGTCTACCTCCCAGCACCCAATTTTAATAATTGTTGGCTAAGCACTGACTGATTAGGTCAGATAAGAAATTTATACGGTCAGTCTCTTGATAAAAATTTCCTATTTCCTTTAGCTGTTTCTGTGTCTTAATTTGAAAGGATGACTTAGGGGCTCAGAGAGGTTGGATTTATTATTAGCCTTATATAAAAAGAGGAAAACTCATATCATCAAAAAAGAAGGCAAATAAAGGCAAGGGGCATGACTTGGTGGTAGAGTACTTGTCTAGCATCTAGGAGTCTGTGGGTTCAATCATCAGCATTCAGTGGGTAAAGGTGCCTGCCACCAAGTTGGCCACCCTGAGTCTGATCCCTGGACTACACATAGTAGAAGGAAACATGTCTATTCCATAGAATTTAAATGCCTGTGACCTCCTTCTCTCCCCAGTTAGTCCAGGATGGAGCTTGATTTTGAATCCTTATCAAGCATACTTAGAGACAGAAATCAGTTTGGATGATATTAAGGATCATTCTTGTATAAAAGCCTGTGATAAGCTGGGGAAGGGGACTAAACTCAGAAGGCAGAGAGCTGTGCTGTATTTTTAGCAAAGGTTTCCAATGGACAAACAGAAGGTAAATGCCTCTTCAGAGTCAGGATAAAGACAGGGCCTTCAATGCCATGGTCAGGGAGGTCAGTCCTTATGTCCCCAAGTTATTGGATGTGAGTCACCCAGTAAGGAATCAGCTCCTTAAATCTGAGAGCCTGTGAGGCCACCAGTTAACAGCAATGACCACCATTTGTCATGGTGTTCCCTTGCATACCAAATTCTGATTCTTTCCAGCAATTTGAATACTTTTTCCTTTGTCTTCAGAATTTTTGGGTTTAATTATCCTGAGTTGAGTTGAATTATTATTCATGTGTTAACATAAATTTTCCTTGGACTTATCTTATTTGGGGTTTGCTGCATGAGTGTAAGTCTGCATTTTAACCTCATTTGTGACACTGTCAGCCACCATTTCTTCAGCTACTTTTTCAGTCTCACTATCTCAAGTTGTGGAATCCTTTCAGTATCACTCCAGCCCCCAGGCTGTATTCATTTTAGAAGACTTGTTCTCATGGGAGTCCTCTGTTTTACTGGGCAGTGACTGCTCGCTGAGGATTCACTCATGGTGTTGACCTACTCTAGTAGAATGTGGCTTTAATGGCAATTTAGTTTACAGTGGTTGTGGTCTTTTCTAAAGATAGTTCTGGTGTACCTGATGTGCTAAGTCCCACTATTTCCTCCTGGTGCTGTCTAAGGAACCAGACAGATGTTTTCTAGGTCAAGTGTCCTGATGGCTCTGGGTGAGAAGAGCAAGTCTTGTGTCAGTAGGATGGGTAGATGGAGAGTGCTTTGTAGCTTGGCTGTGTTTATGGTTGGGATGTCCTCTTTTCCAACATCTCTGCCCTCTTGATATCTCATGGTAGAGAGTGGATTCTTGGGTCTGCTTGGGGAAGAAATGACATCTGAGGCCAGAAACTTATTAAAACTACATGTCCCCCATCTGTGGGGAACAGAAATTCTTTGTAGGGCTGGGTGCTTGTGACAAAGTCTATTTTAGGTCTCCCCATCCCAGAAGCTATTGGAGTCTCTTGGAGTAGGAAGGAGTCCCATGCTTATGAGCTCCCATGTCAGGAGGCTGTTAGCTTCCAGGTACTCTTTGCCTGTGCTATACTATGTCTCTCAGAGGATGATGAGGTGGCTTATGTCCAGCGAGGCAGGATGGTACTTTCCTTATAAGCTTGTTGGCTTATCCTCAGTGGGACTCCTGAGAGATGTTTCTTACTGATGCTATTGGTTCACTTCTGTTGTCAGTGGAGCTTTTGTACAGCTGTGTGGAGATATTAGCCTACTTGGGATGCCTTCTATTGTTCTACTGCTCTTTTGGATGTTCTGAGACATTAGTTCATCTTTCTTGAATGGGGCTGTAAGATGCCCACAAACTATGCAACTCATCTGTTCATGTGGTCCGGTCCCCTAATTCACTCGCCTTCCTCTTTGCACCTATCAGATTCCTCTTGTGATTTCCCTTGTCACTGTTTCCACAATTTATAGTTGTATTCAGAGGGAGTAGGGTGGCGGGAACCAAAAGAAAGGAGTCTGTGCCATCTTGTCTACCTACCAGTAGGTCAGGTCAAAAGTCTGTAAAACGCATTATGCAGAATCATCAACTTGTAAGAATATTTTACTTCAAGTATTTTAAGAACAATGACTCTGATGTTTAAATAGCAAATGTATTTCTCCAAGTGTTTATGTGTTTGTTGTATACATGTGTGTGGAGGCCTGAAGTTGATATTGGATATTTTCTTCCAATGTTCTGCACTCTTGTTTTTGAGGCAGGGTCTGTCACTGAAGCTGAGCTCACAGTTGCCTAGACTGGTAGTCCAGCAAACTTCTAGAATCTGGCTGTCTCTACTTTATTTATTTATTTATTTATTTACTTATTTATAGTTTTATTTTAGAGGCACTCCTATTTGCATATCCATCCCCCCCATTCCCTCACCCTCCCCTCCTCCCATGTTCCCCACTAACCCCCCAGTTCATCCCCCAACTCTTCCCCAGGAATAGTGAGGTCCTCCATGGAGGACCTTCAAAGTCCATCATATCATTTGGGGGAGGGCCTAGGCCCCCCTTACTGTATCTGGGCTGCAATAGTATCCCTCCATAGGGAATGGGCTCCCAAAGTCCATCTGTGCTCTAGGGATAAAGACTGGCTCCACTGTTAGAGATCCCATAGACTGACTTGGCCTCCTAGCTGGCACCCACATTCAGAGGGCTTGGTTCAGTCCAATGCTGTTTCCCCAGCTTTATGACTAGGCCAGACATCTGTTGAGGCACAAGGCTTTTATGTAGCTGTTGGGGATCTGAATTTATGCCCTTGCTCAAGTAAAGTAAGCACCTTATTCCACCAAGAGCTATCTTCTCAACCCCATAGTAAATGTATCTTCAAACTAACAAGTAATATATATATATGTATATATATATATACATATATATTATAGTTATTTAACATAATGTACCTATTTTATTTAGCTATTTATTTCCAGTGTAGTATTCTATCTAGTATTTATAGAGTAGTTGCTTAACATGTAGTTGTTAAATAATAAAGTTATAGCATATATAATATATACTGTATATATACTATAAATAATTATATTATAGTATGTATAGTATATACTATGTATTCTATACTATATAGTATATATTTTATAGTATTTGTAACATGTATAGTGTGTATGCTATACACACACTATATATATATAAGGTTTATATATATGTATATATATACATATATATATATGGTTTATATTTAGTTTTATCTATATGAGTAGATGCCTGTTTATATGTATATGTACTATGTGTGTGCCTGGTTATCTGAGGAAGCCAGTGAGGGAATTGCATTCACTGGAACTGAAGTTATAGGTGGTTATGTGCAGTCTTATGTGGGTGCTGGAAGCAAATGTGGATCCTGTGCAAAAGTAGCAAGTGCTCTTAGCTGCCGAGTCATCAATCAAACCTTGTATTTTATAATTCAGTGTGATAAAAATTGAGGCATAAATAACCCTGCCTAAATTACAAACTACAGGTGAAATTGGCGGTCCATGCTTTCTTTGGTGGGCACAAAATGCATTATATCCACAGATTATAGGGTAACCATTTAAAATCTTTTTATTAACTATTGCTGCTCCCATTGTACTTCTGTGGTTTGGATATTTCAGAGTGACTAATAGTTTAAAGTATTTTTAGTAAGTACTACTTAGTTATCCCGTGAGATTTATGAAATAATAATAATAATTTTTTAAAGGGCTCAGTAGTCAGTAATCAGCTCCTCACCAATGATAATACATTTTTTTCTGAGATTAATATCAGTGCTTTTCAGTGCACCAGAATAAGACTAATCTCTATTATAGAATCCACAGCTGGCCTGATGAGCTGTAATAAGAAAAAGTAATTACTATTTTTTTGATATCTAGAAAATGCAAATTATATTTTGTCTCCAGAGCACAGAACAAAGAGGGTCTTTGTTGATAAATGACTAAATTTACTGTTTATAAAGTTAGTATTTTATGTTTCAGATGAGAGTTTTTGAGACTTATACTGACATAAATATAATATAGTCTTAAAAACTTAAATTTTATTACTAATAAGTAAATATATGCATATACATAGAAGTGTTAGATTTGAATAATTTAGGAATAGGAAAATTTGTTATTATCAGTTTTTCTAGATGAAGGTATAGAAAAAATTTATTACTTGATAGTTCCAAATACAAGGATGAGAAGTGTGGGAGACAGAAAACACAGGGTCTATTTGCTTATCACAATGGACTTTTATTTGTGTATTTCATTGTATTCATTTGTGTATTTCACTGTTTTGCTTGCTTGATGAGTAAGGTATGGGTCATTATTGTCTTGAACATGATCATTCCTAACATTGATAATTAAATATATATATGCATATATATATATATATATATATATTTTACATTACTTGTCATAAAAATTTTTAACATTTAGAATACTTTGGCTATGTTATCATAATTAAATTCAACTCAATATTTCAATTGAGTTTTCCCTTATAAGTAATTATAACTTCTTGGAAATCTCAATTATGGATTTGTATAAAAATGTTAGTAGATGATATGTGAAAGTATATTTTAAATTTTTTTATAATTTTAATGCAAATGCTTTCTATTCTCCATAATCTAATTAGATTTAAAAAATCATCTATCCTACATTTAATATTGATAATATAATAATCATTGAATTTTCCTTTATTTTGAAATCACGTGTGAGAAGTGTAGTTTCTAAATATAATCTGATATACTAGAAAAAATATTTATTTGGTTTTGGATTAAAGGTTTTAAAAATGGGATTTAATATTTACCTATGAACCTATGACCATAGGCAAGGAAGTTTAGTCTTATTATATCCTTAGTTTCCCCATTTGTTGTAGGTTTACAAGATGGCTTTGGGGATGATGTCAGACAGATAAACTCATAATCACTGCTCAATAAATAATAGATGCTAAGACCGTTGTCACGATCTATTTGTTGATCGATTGGTTCTGACAATGGTCATGTGTTTCCACCTTGAGAAGCTTACTTTAATGTCTGTGACCTTGCCCAGGGCCTGGTGACTCAGACTTTCTGATGGAAATGAGTCATATATGGTCTTATTTAACGTTTGGGTAAGTTGATCATATCACAAGCCAAATTTGCTGCATGTGGTTAGCTCAGAATTGTGTGATGTATTATATTGGATGAGTGAGCCAGCTCAGCTCCTTCATGGCCTAGAACATTTTGTTTATACAGTAAGACTTTAACAAACTGGAAAATGAATATGGCTTTAAAAATGATGTGTTTATATTGGAAAAAGGATGGACAAGAGCTATTGAATTTAGAGAATATCCCCATGAACTAGCAAGTTAATAATAAATAGAAGAAGACAGAAATCTGAATTATATGTGTTTTATTCTAATCCTTATTCACTCGTTTCTGAGCAATGGGAAATTGTGGATTTGCTTAAGATTATTGTAAACATGGGAGTGATAGTACATGATTTCAAATATCAGCACCAATACTTTATCTTACACATGTGAATCAACCTTCCTGTGTTTCAATCTTTTTATCAAGAAAACAATGAACAATAAACTGTACCTGTCTGGTCAGCTTCTTGGGGCACTAAACTAATTCATAATATATAAGGCTTCTAATAAAACAACAGCTATAGGCTATTTTTGTAGTGGCGAGGATTTGGGCAACAATTATAAATTTGAGTAATTATCTGATGATTACTCTTAACCAACACTGTCCATCTTTCTGCAGCTTTCTGCACCTTGTGTAAAAGAAAGGGCTCCCCAGTGAATTGCAGTACACATGGAGGCATTCAGAGGCTGATTTTAAAGGAAAGGAAACAGAAAAGTCAGAATTATCATGGGAACAAGGTATTTAGCCTTGAAACCCTTATTGAGCTGAAGCATTCTTCTGTTTCTTTGTTTTCTTTAATCAACTCTCCAGATCTTTTTTAATAAGTTAATAGCTTCTGAAATTTATTGTTGAGCTCCAGAAGTATTGTTTAAATCCATAGTGAATTTTATTAGAAAGCAATAGAAGTTTTTTTGCTTTATTTTTTCCAAGTCTTCAGTTTGCTTTGAAATTCAAGACTTGTTTCAGTTTATATCCAGTAGATACAAAAGAGGGGAGAGGAGGACATGAGGGAGCAGGAAGATTGAGTCAGGGGAGCAATAGAGGAGAGCAAGAAAAGAGACATATCAATAGAGGAAGCCATTATAGGTTTAAAGAGAAATCTGGCATTAGGGAATTGTATATTTGAAATCTTCACTGATGTATTTATGTTTAAGTCAAAAGCAGCCTCATTAACATGACAAAACACGTTTCAGATTACTTATTGATGGTCATATTATTTATGATAAATTTTGACTATTTCTAGGATATACTTCAATATTTACATTTTATTAATTAAACATTTAAAATTTAAAAATACATATGCCCTGTGACCATAAACATTTTGAAGGATTTGTTCTATAAAATTAGTATGCAGACATACACATACACATTCATATTTATGAATGCACTGTTCATATGTAATTGAAAAAAATTACTAGAAATAATCCAAGTAGCCATGTAATAGGAATGGTTTTATACAGACATTATTTTGAGACAAAAAAGTCCTGGCTGGCTTAGAATTTGTTATGTAGACCTGATTTATTCTCAAACTCCCAGAGATCCACCTGCCTTTGCCTCTGGAGTGCTAGGTTTAAAGATGCATACTTCTATACCTTTAACCTTATACAAACTCTGAAACATTGATATATGCCATTTTCTTAGAGCCATGTGACATATTCAAAATGATGTTTGTGGAAGTTTTATTTTGTAATAATACGTAGACACTTTACTTTAACATTTATATTTATCTGAACAGAGAAAGTGTTGACCAGAATGGTACTTAAGGGAGTTAGGTTTCTTATTTATTTGCTCTTTTAATTATCTTCTGTGAAAGAATATACTTAATTTTATAACATGTTATAATGTGGTTATATGTATTTTAATGTATTTGTATATACTTTAAGTAATAAAGCGGTTTCCTATATTGTTCATTCACCCAAATGGAAGCATAGGGATGGTATGGAGCCTTCTAGAACCTAAAGGAAGAGTGTCTGTGAATAGATATGTGTTGGTTAGCTTCTGGTAGTGCTCACGCTGTATAAACAATACACATTCAGTCAAGATCCCAAGTGAATTCAGGTCCAACAGTCAAATTAGTATACCTCAAAAGAGGGCTTGTTTACAAAGAGGTGAGCTCTAAGAGTTGGGGCTAGGTGTTGATGGGGAGGACCTTAAGGTATTGTTTAGAACTGAAAGCTACCAACATTTGGCTGTTGCCACTCTAGGCCAAAGAGCTGATGGAAGATGTGGGTTTTCAGAACCCAAAAGAGAGAACGGCTTGCTGTCAACTTAAGCACTTTGACTAGAGCAGTAACCTTTGCTCAAGGAGCATACTCCACTCAAAGTCAGACATCAGAAAGTGAGTCAGGGCAGTAAACTCTGCACTCTTATCTCTCTCATCATCGCATGCCAGGGCACCCTTGTTTAAACCCAGAAAGAGCCAGAGCAAGAGAAGGCTCAGGGGTAGGCCGAGAATGGGAGACACATAGAGAATAGACTTTGCCAAGTAATGAGCTGGCATAAGATAGCATGATTCTTTTTAAATGAAATCAACATAAGCTGAAAGAAAGTAAAGTTCTAATATGAAAAATGTTGATATAAATTCTCTTTATGGACTTGTAGAACTGGATCTTTAATGAACCTTGGCTCAAAGATAGAACTTAAAAGTAAGTCTGGGAAAGGCCTGTTCCCCACTCTCTTCTCTGCAGAAGTCCTACCTTCTCCCAACCCCAGTGGCAGTGTAGAACAGGGCAGGTCAGAGTGTGGCTTGCCCAATTCAGTTCTCCAAAAGGGAATGGCCCATTACCTTGCACGGCTATAGGCTAGGTCTGGATTCTTTTAATGGTATGGGGTCAGAGTGCACTGTAATAAAGATCTCAGCTTCAGGAGGTGCCCTTTTCTAAGCCTTGGAGTGTTAGATGCCAGGAAACCAGCCACTTAGATCACCACTTTCACTCTTTTGCACAAAGCAGCAATGACTGTTATTTTCATAAAACAATTGTGGAGTAAACAGAGACTCTAAGAGGTTTGCTAATCAATCAGACTTTGAGAAACTTGCTCAAGGTCAATGATAGACTCTAGCTTTGGATCTAGATTTGCTTGGCTCAATGCCAAAACAGCTGTCTCAGGTACAAAATTGTGGCCATCTTATTTTTCCTAGAAATGTGCTTCGATGTCTCTTTCTCTCATTCGCTCATCTTCAGTTCATCTACCACACATTTACTAAATATTTATCAAATACTTGGTGCCATGAACCATGCATGGTTTGCTGATTCCAACAAATATGACCTCTGCCTTACGGAATTTTCAACTTCGGAATTGTTGAAAGGAAGCCCCCTAGTCCCATATTCTTTCATTTTAAGGTTCTTTGTGTCTCAAACTTTTCATCCATTTACTATAACTGAAAATTATTACTTTGGCTCATTTACTTACATTTACAGTGTGATATAAATTAAATCCTTCAAAACTCTTTTACTGCAGGGAGAAATTTAAGGTATATGATATTTTAAGGAAGATATAATAAAAAACTAGAGAACTGTACAATAGTTTTTTTAAAGGTGTTGGCTGGTTTTATTGAAACAAATTAGCCAGTGTCCCTAAAGAATATGTATATATAGTTGTATGATCAAACTTATGTTTTAATCAAGCTAAAAGTATATCATATGTTTTCAGGTAAGAACATCTTCCAGTTTTCATATGAAAACTGGTTTATGTTCAAAACATTTCTTGTCAAAGACAAGTTAAAACTACTCTTCAAATTTCTTTATTTATTGCAGCCATAAAATATTTGAACTCAAACCTCCCTTACCCCTTTTAGAAATGCTGTCCATTCTTTGTTTGGAAAACTCCAGATTGGGATCCTCAGGTAATCCAGCTTTTGTAACTGAGCCAGTATTATCATTACTGAAATTACAATTGACCCAGAACATACTGTCAAGAGGATGAGACTGGTGTAGAGATGGGCATGCTACATTCACTGACTTTGAGTTAGCTACTTTCACTATGGAATCTTAGCACCTGCCTGCTGGTGCTTTTCTTCTTTTCATCATCAACTTAGTGATCTTCTGTAGAGTGGTATTCAATAGATTCCATGAATATTGTCTGTGAAACCACTTTTCAGCGCGCGCGCACACACACACACACACACACACACACACACACACACACACACACACGCTTGCACACATGCAGTAGTGAATACTAGCAAACATCCAAGGTGATGTTACTGCTTGTTCTCCTGATTGGCCTGTCCTAGACAAGAGTCTCAATAATCCTTGGTCCTCTTCAGCTTTCCATTTTTTTTTTTTTTAAATCGGGGATTGGGTCAATTCAGTATTTTCCAAAATTGCTGAGCATCTCGAGTCAGCCTGTGGGGAAAGCTTTGAAAGCAGGCAGCTGTAACTCCTCCCATGCACTTCAGTCAGGGTGATGTTGTTCTTTATTGTCGGGTTTTGTTAATAATTCCAAGCAACTCTTGTAATTCTTGGTGCTTTTGCACCTCTTTCTCAACACTAGGGGCTTCTGTGTTGTACTTTTGGCTTCATGGTGAGTTCCAGCTTCCACAAGCCATACAGACCCTGGAATAATCAATGGTTCCTTTGACTTCTGCAATAAGAATGAAATGTAAGGTATTCATTGTGTGTCCCTGCCTGCTTTCAACATGAAAAGCACTTAAGCCTATTCTTAATTTTCTCTTTGTCAGCTGCGAAGCAGGAAATCGTACCCTTGTCCCTAACCTCTGGCATTCTGTGGAATTTGTTTGGAAGGTGTAAATCTAGTAAAGTGTGAACCAAAGGTTTTTGCCAAACTGATGGCTGCATTTTTCTGTGGGGCTTGTATTTCCACAGCTGTCGGTGGAGGTGTTCACTCCTGATATGAAGGCATGTGTTCTAGAGTCAGACATGTGCTTGGGATTTTAATTTTTTTTAGCACTTCCTACTTTGAACTTCAAAGCATAGGAAATAAAATTTGTGTCACTATAAAGGATAGCATTTCTTTTATAATAACATGTGAATGAAATTGGTATTCTAAGTAGAGCTCCTGGGAAAGTTGTTGTCAACAATAATTTTGACATCTCATGTGCTCCATTGTAATAAGAAATCAGAATAAATAAACACAGCTAGGTGATCAGGTCTGTTCAGATGAAAACAAGTGTAATTTCCTGTATAATATGATGAAAAGCAAACAAAAGCCCCGCACAAACACTTTTGATCAATGTTTAAAGACTAGTCTCTCAGCCTGTTGCTTGTTTGACAATATAGTTTAGGGTGAGATAGAAATAAATCAAGAAAACAAACAATTACTGTGGAGAAAAGAGACTGGGTTCTTTCAGACTCATGAACTTCAGGAAATAGTCAAACTTTTCTTGTTTTTAATGATGCTGGGGCTGGAGAAGATGGCTCTAGTGGTTGAGAATACTGGCTGCTCTTCCAGAAGATCTGAGCACTCAAATGGCAGTTAACAGCTGTATTTATGTTCAGTTCCAGAGAATCTGACACACTCTTCTGGCTTCCATGTGCATCAGGCACACATATGATGCACAGATCTACATGCAGACATTATATCCACACACATAAATGAACAAGTAAACAAACAAATAAAAATTTAAAAAGTAATGTCAGTGAGATGGCTCAGTGGATAGAGATGTCCACAATTAAGCCTGACTATATGAATTTGATTGTAGGGACTAACACAGAGGAAGGAGAGAACCAATAACCTCACATTGTCCATTGACTAACACAAGATATGCCTGTACCCTGCCCCCGACTCTAAGTAATAATAAGATACACATAGTGAATACTTTTACTCTAAAGAAGGAATGTCAGCAGTTGTTTGAGATTATTGGACAGAACTTTATTACACAGTCAATATTGGGATTCAGAAATACAAGCCCAAGCTGGCTGTTGTGCTGTTAATGTTGCTGACCTCCTTTGCCCAGACCAAAATCGTAAATCATGCACAGTGCTCTTTCCACTGGGTGTAAATTTTCTCCAGGTTCTTTCTCAAATGAGAAAGATTACAGTTTTTTTTTTTTTTAATTTAGTAAGTCAGGAGAATTTAAATCCTGTTTGCCCTTCCCAATTGTGTTTTTTGAAAGAAGATAAATGAGATAATGGTGACTTGTTCAAGTCACTCAGTTATTTAGTAACTGATACAGAATTAAAATCACGGTTGCTTGGCTTTTAGATCGTGTTTTCATTATTTGTACCAAAAATTTGATTATAACCTTTTCTATTTTAATTTTTTTTCACTAAACTCCTTTAAAGGAGATATGCGCAACAGGGATTATTTAGGATTTTTTTAAAGGGAGGAAGTAACATTCTATCAATTTTATTTTGAAATTATATGCTATTGGAAATTTTCACATTCTTTTATTAGTTAGGATGATTAGCCCAAGAAAAGACTGAAGTTTTATTTTTAATACATTGTCAATATTTGCACCTATAAAATATGGTAAGTTTTATTAAAAACTTAAATTTGAGTTTTAAAGGAACAGAAAATTCCCACAAATATTAAACTTGATCATTTGTATAGTGTTCTGCTTAGTTTTGTGTCAACTTGACACAACATAGTGTTGTTTGGGAAGACTGGACCTCAGTTGAGAAAATACCTCCATTAGACTGGCCTATAGGATGATTGATGTGGAGGGCACAGACCAGTGTGGATGCTGCCACCAGTAGCAGGAGCTTCTGGTTAATGTGAAAGCAAGCTGAGCAAGCCATGGAGCGCAAGTCAGTAAGGAGCACTCCTCCAAGGTCTGTGCTTTAGTTCCTGCCTCCAGGTTCTTGCTTTGAACACCTCCCTAATTTCTCCAAGTGACATGATTATTGGGTCATATAAGCCAAATAAACCATTCCTCTCCAAGTTGCTTTTGGTAATGATCTTCATCACATCAATAGAGAGCAAGCTATGATATATACATACACACATCTAATATATATCCTATCTATCTATCTATCTATCTATCTATCTATCTATCTATTATCAGTTTATCTACTATACAAGCTTACCATGTTTGACACTATGAAATTAGCTTCAAGCAACAGTTTTTCTTATTTATATTCAATATTTTAATGTCATAAACACCTAGACTGTTCATCTCACTAAAACAAGTTATCTTGTTTGAAGTGAAAACACAGATCCATTCAATGGGAATGGTTCATGTGAGCTGTGCAATCACCCAACCTTTGAAATTATTACTGTAACTTCAGTTTTCTCCCTACCCAATAATAAATTGGAAATTTTATATTAGGGAATTTGAAATTTGCTGGTTAGTGAGTATGGTCATAATAGAGTTCCCAAATCTTACTATAGGAACAATGGTATCACATTTGTAATCTTTTTTTCCCTTGTCCTCTGCCAGCCTATCATGACACCCTAGGACAAGCCTAGAGTAGGATCACTACTCATTCTGGAAAGAATTTGATGGATAGATAAGCATATTTCATAGGCTTTGAATGTGAGCATTCCAAATACACTTTAAGAGCTCCATAATAGTCCTTGATATTAGATAATAAGTAGGGCCAAAGATTGGTTCTTCTGGACTTTAGCAAGCAAGTACTTACTTCTTATGTGAAAAGAGAATTGGCTAATACCCTCAATTATCTCAAATTTAAAACATGTATTTAGAAATTATTTGATACAGAACAAGCTAGCAAGTTCAGATCTTATTTTCAAGGAGATTTTTATTTAATTGGGATATGTATTAATTTATTAAAAATAATTAAGAAGTTAAATAACTTTGAACCCATATAATCATTTTCATTTCCTTAAAATGGAAGAAATATTAATTTGTCTGCCTGGTGAGTGTTGGATAGTAATTGAGGGGCTTTGTGGGGACAAAGTCACATTAGAAGTCACTTTGCCTATTTTGTCAATTTTCCTGAAGAGAATTACTTCTATATTTGTGTTACAGATAGACTCACCTAGATGTGAGCACACATTGACATAAAATGACTTGATGTTTGGCAAGGGTGGAAGTCTAAATCCTATACACCTAGTCCTACTCATCCACGGACAAGTGCCTGGTAATACCAATGGGCTCTGGGCGGGGCTCTCATTACATGCCACCTCCATCACTATTGATGAATGATGGACCAAAATAGACTACAACACATTATTGTGCTTCTCGGCATGATGTATTCAGGGAAGAGTTATTGCTTATTTTTGTGGCTATTTACTGTTGGAAATACATTTTTTCTTATTAATGAATATGTGAAAATTGGAAGGCAGCAGATGGACTGTCAGGACCTGGAAAACCCACAGACAGAAAAGTATCTCAGTCAAACTGGGGGGACAGCAGGTGTATGAAATAACATGTGGCTTTATAAGAGCAGTAAGATTTGAGGGGATGGCTGGAGTAACCGAGAGATGTAGGTTGATCCTGGAATTCCTTTACCAGGGAGAAGGAGACAAATGAGAATGCTCACTACTTTTCAGGCTCCTGTAGCAAATTGACCTCAGTAGTCACAAGGCTGGACTTATGGCAAGACATGAAACTCTAGTTAGAGTTTGTGTAATACCACACACTTTTTTATTTTTTTGATATGGCTCCAGAGGGGTTAGGAAATGTGAGTGGTAGGAAGATATCAGAAGAGAGTTCAGTTTCTGATTGATTAGTGACACTTCTATTCTGCTTGTGTGTGTGTGTGAAAAAGCACCAAGATGAAGGAAAGAGCAACAGTCAGATCTATACTTGGAAGTTCACATGGGATCAAGTTTGATGATCTGATAATGACATATTGAAAGGACCATCCAGGACATTTGCTTTCCATGCATTTTTGTGATATTCTCTTTAGTGTTGAATAATCAGCACACACACCATCAAACACTTCTAATTGACCTGTGAATATGTCCTTCATATGATCCATTATTTATTGATTTAATCATTAATGCTAGTGACAGATAACATTTCCTTCTTTTAGGTTATGGCAATGTATGGTTTAATGGAATGCACACAAAAATCCAACTGAAAGACTCCTCTTTCCTAAACTATTTATTTAATCTTTTGTTAACTTTTGGTTATCACCTGCTTTCATAATACTGCTAAAAAACTTTTTTATAACATGCATAAAAATGTCAATGATATGAAAGTGTATGAAGTAAAGCTCACTGTAGTATATTGACATCTTGATTGTGAGTAATGTTGTAATGTTGGAGCCACTCCTTCAGCCCATGCCATGTATGTTGAATTCCACCTTAGGGGTATTATGTTTCTATAAACAGAAGCGTAACATTGTTCAATACTGCAGTCAATTTTCTGCAATGCAACCTTTAGACAATTTTATTTCCTGAGTGCAACCCAACTGTATTTTTCATTTTCTTTTCCCTTTTTATTAATTTTGTCCTTTGACTATTTCTTATGCTTATACAATGCATTCTGATTACTTTATGTGAACCTTTTCTGTTTCCATCCTGTCCCTAGTCCCTCCTCCTTCTCCCTCCCAAGATTTTTCCTGGATTCTAGACTTCGGGTTTTATGTGGGATCCATTTAGTTTAACCAGAGACATCTGTGTGACCAATTGATGGAACTCTCCACCAGAGTCCTGAGGTTACTTTTGGGCTCACAACTGAAGACAATGACTCCTCATCTATCTAAATCTGTTCATAATGAATGCTGCATCAATGAAGGATATAGGCCCTGAACAACCCCCTCCTCTATCCATGCTGGCTGTTAGGTCCATTCTTGTACAGACCTAGAGCAGACACCTGCAGTTGTGAGTTCATGGTTGCAATGTCTGTGTCTTGTCCAGAAGATGGCATTTCTTAGCCTCCATCTCTCTTCTGGGTCTTACACTCTTTCTGCCCCATTTCTCACAATATTCCCTTAGCCTTAGAGTGGATGTTATAAATATCCCATTTAAGGTTAATTTCATGGAACTATCTTGTATTTATTTGCCTTCCAGAAATACATAGGCTGAATTTCTGAATAAGTAGGTGAGAATTCACATGTCACTATTTAACATTTCTATCTTTCTCCCAAATAGGGTCTATACAAAAAAAATATAAATCTTTTGCTTTAGTAAAGTTTGACTTTTTCATTTTGCAACAAAATTTCCCGAGATTGCTTTGTTTGATGATCGTTGATTTAATTTAAATTATCATTATATTTTCTTGTTACATTGTTCTTTGAAATCCCTGAAATTACCTAAGTAGCATTGTTGTATCTACATTTCATAAAATAGAAAATTCAGATCAATTTAGATACAGATGGAGAATAAAAGGCTTTTTTAATATGTACTTAACTTTGTTACAAGGAAATATATGAACATAGACATTTGAAGATAAAAAGGAGATAAAATAGGGAAACATTAATTTTCATAGTATAGTATGATAGTGATAAAGTCTATCTTTGTATGAAAATACATATTTTCTACATATATGTTAGTAGTATGTTTTAAAGTATATTTTCTTTTCTTTTCTTTAACAGCAAATGCCAGTCTTCTTGGAGGAGGTGGTGGTAAGTCCCGAATTTGGCTTAACATCAAATACAGTTTTGTTACATTAATCAGAAGATGATTAACAAGCTCTGTGATACTTACAAAAAGCTACCTTTGCTATAGTTATTAAATACAAAACTAATGTTCCAGAAAATAGTTTATAAGAAATGCTTTGGTTTGAAGAATTATTCTTATATACAAAACTGTTTTTTTTTTCTTCATGTCATCTTTGATGTAAAGGAAAGACACAGGCTATCATCTGTTGACATGAACACACCCATAGCAGATGAGAGTCACTGCTGATAGGAATGCTAACGTGCCAATGTTTTTGCAGGCTCTGTCCTCTTTTCTTTTAATCACAATTGCTTGGTTTTACTTTTCATGACCTTGTGCTTAGAGAACTTAATATTTGGTTTTACTTTTCATGACCTTGTGCTTAGAGAACTTAATATTTCATCCACTTCTTGGGAAAACTACAAGAGAAATTACTTTTGATGATTTTTGGGTTAGGTAAGAGAAGAAAGCAAAAGTCTTCAAAGTAAAAGGACATGGAGAGATTCCCATACTGCAGGATTTTTAATGGTAGAATCCAGTAACTCTGGTTTTCTTTTTAGGTTGGGAATAAGAATGCTTTTGTAGCTGCAGTATGTGTAATACACTAGGGAAGAAAGTATTAGGACAGGGTTATTTTCTGAGTAGATCCAGATGTTCATGGACGAGTTTAGGCTCTCACTCCTTCCCCATTCCCTTTCTCCTTCTTGTTTTGTTCTGGGTTGCCATTTTCATGTAAGCAGCAGGTGGTAGGTAGGATTATGTATGTATCACTTCAAGTCTTTTAAAAAATGTACTGGACTTACTAGAAGATTCTAGTATAAATTTTATTTAAAAATAAAAAAAACACCAGTATTCAATTTTAATGGAACTTTTGAATTTGGAATGATAAAAATTTTGGTTCAAAGTAGAAAATATTGCTTATGCTGTCATATGTCAGTTCATGCCCTATAATAGGATGAGAGAGAGTGGGATTAAAGTTGATTATTGTGCAAACATCATGAAAGAGCTACTTAATACCCCACACCTTCCCTGAAATGCAACCTGAGTGACATTCCCTCCCTAGTGGTGTGATGACTTAGCAAGAATATCTGCTATGATATAGAATTGTAGGAGATTAATGAGTGTCTATTTTGTCTTTCTCAAATTGTTTTAGAAAATATAACTCTACAGAATTTTTTCATTGTATATTTTACTGTACTTTTAGAGACTCAGAAGGGAAAATTTTCCTTAGGGACTGGAGTCTTGGTAAACATCCCCCCACCCCAGCCAGGTACAATGTATGAAGAAAGCATTCTTAAGGTAAATTGATTGTAGAAGTGACTTTCTTATATGACACTGGTATTTTAGGAGACCTGACTAATAGGTAAAGTGTAATTTTAAAGTGGAGTTTACATGAGTACCTTTATCAACTTACAGAAACAAATTAGTTACATGATCCATTTATTGCTTTTAATTATTTCTAAAGAGTGAGTTGGCCAGTTTTATTAGTTCAGATCACTTTTGCTGCTCATAATGGAGATGAGCCCCCAAACAATTACACTTTAAGTATTAGAGATACATTTGCGTTTCACATGAACTTGTGCAGCCGATAGACTGGATTTGTTTCATGAAATCCACGGTGTCATCAAGCCTCAAACTCTTTTCTATTTTTCCTTCCTAGCTTTCCATTTCAATACCTCAGGGTTTGTGAAGGCTCCTGGTTCTCTAAGACATCATAAGTAAAGTGTAGACAAGGATGGATAAGAAAGGCAAAAACTGTAAAAAGGTGTCTTCAGGGATGAGCCAATTTTCTTTTATCTTTAAGCAGATTTCCCATAAGTCTCATATTATACTGAATCTGGTAAAATATTCATTCCTGGCATTCCTAGTAGTTTTTGTTTTGGGGAAACAATATGCTCATCAAAAACAATTATTCTAGTTACGGTAGAGGAAAAGAAGTGGAGGTTGAGTGAGCAATGAGCTGCCTGTATACACCTGACATGATGATTACCTTTCTGTCCTCAAATGGCTTTGCTTAAATGTACATGTGCATTACTGGTATGAGAAAAAATAATTGGCTCTAGTGACTGGCTTTACATTCTTTATGGCCCTTCTAGCCTACTGGAGAAGGTACATTTAAGCAATGGTATGACATTTAGTTGTGTACTCTTTGAAGAAACAGACTGACTCAGTTTTCTGTGTTCCTAATGTATAAGTTTTGTTGTCTTCATCTACATGGCTGTCAAATTCATCATGATTTACAATTTCTGAGTTATAAATCTAGCAACTCAGTGATCACGCAAAGATAAATTACAGTTATTTAGGATGGCTGTATTTTCCCCTTAAAACAGGTTATCAAGAGGTTTAAATTTGTTCATATGTTTCTGGAATTGTCAAAATTTTTCTGAAGTACAAACTTGATTTGTGAAAGGTTTTATTAAAAAATTGAACATAAGGACCATTCTGAGCTTTCTCTGTACTGATTTTTGACTTTCTGATTCTATGACAAATCTTTGAAATCTTCTCACTGATGTTTGTAAATACCAGCTCCTAATTATACAATAAAGAATAAACATTATGCATTCTTTCAGATTAGCAATTGAGACCCATGAAAATACGTTACAAAAAGCGTCATCTACGTCACTGCATATTTTCAGGTCCTCTCATTCATTTTCCTGGTATTAGTGGAGTCTGTCCATACAAAGCAAAAGCAAATCTGCAGAGCAGAAGTACCTACCTTACTATCTTGAGGTACCCTTGGGTTTTGCTCGAATTCACATGTCTTTTCATGTGTTTGAAGGTCAGTCAGTCTTAGAAAAGATTGCAATACATGCTCAGTCACCTGCAAGAAGGATGTCTTGTGTGCATTAGGTTCTATGTGCTGGTATTTTGGAACATGTAATACAAAAGAAGTCATCATGGACAGCCTTAAATTTTATGGAAAACTACAATTAGTAGGAAGAAACAAATAGAATTAAGGAACTAACTTCTTAGTTCCATCAGGACCATTATATAATAGACCAGAACAAATTTTATAACCTGTGGCTTTAGATGATATCTAATCCATTTATGCAATAATTTACACGAAGCAGAGCCTGATGATTGGACCAGTTCAAAGTATTATTTATGGGATTTTCTTCTGTATTTGTCTGCCAAAGCACCTGAAGCATAATGTAAGATATTTTGAATGACTGTTCCTAATAGTGCAAATTAATAATTTTTGTAATGATTTTGTTTGTCATTTTAGCCATTTCTGATGATAAAAGACTCTATATGAAACACTTTAATTTGTATTACTATTCTAACTCTGTACATGATTCTGGAGGATTCTATGTCATGTGGAGTTTAAAACCTCTGAGAGTAGGCAAGCATTGCCAAATGGAAACTAAACACTCAGCCTGGGATGAAATTCATGGAAAGCCACTTGCCTAGAATGGAAATGAGCCACATTCTTTGGAATTTACCTATCCCCAAATTCTTTTGGTTCTTTATGTCATCTAGGAACAAAATTCAGTGGTCCTGGGTTAGCAGCAGCTGTTTTGAGTTTGCTCACCAGTTCTGTCTGTAGAAAATTCCTAATTCTGGTTTGCTACTAATGACCATTTTGTATGTCAAGACAGCTCATGTTAAGTAAATAACAAGCCCATGCTTGAGAGGAGTGAAACCATAATCATTTTCTGTCACATACTGGCTGTGAATTTCCACCCACTGACCATTTATTTCACACGAAAACACTCATATATGTGGATGTTCATCATCCATTTCCACAGCTAACATTTGGTGGGTAACTCTGTGTGCAGTATTGACTATTGATTAGCTTTTCAATGCAGACTTTCCCTATGGCAGAGTTATTAGTGTAATTATAATTTCTCATTCCCCCTGCCTTCAGTGTTCCAAGGACTCCTCTGATGTAGGTCTTCTGGTCTACATTAAATGGACATTTAATGCTTTCTCTAAAAGGCAGGAGAGTTTACCTGAGAAGTGCTCTCTCACACAGTATTTGGGTTACTACACAGAATTACAATCCCAGGAGCAACAAACTTTAAATGTGTCTTAATATGGTTGAGTCAACTTTCATGGATTAAATCCTTACTAAAGTATGTATTACTATATTACTATTACCAGTAGTGTCATTGTGATTATTTGTGTGTGTGTGTGTGTGTGTGTGTGTGTGTGTGTGTGTGTGTGTGTGTGTGTGTGTGTGTGAATGTAGGTACATACATGTCAGTACACATGCTCTTTTTCTTCTATCAATTGTGGCTTTTGTGGATGGCACTCACATTGACAGGCTTACACAGTGAGTGGCTTTATTTGTTGAGTCATTTTGCAAGCCCATGGGTTGCTAGTTAATCATTCACAAGAGAACCAAGTGTCCTCCTACCCTTCTTCCATACCCAATGTGTTATGCTGTACATGTGTCACTGAATTGCTCAAAATCTCTACTTTGTTTCTGTGTTTCCTTGTACATCATACATTCCTACATTGATTCCTTGTATTTCTACACCAGTAACCCTCCATGTGTGTCTAGGTCTCCCATGCTGGGAAAAATCAAGGATAATGCCCAATAGCCAGGATCCAAGGCCAGTTTGCAGGCGGTAGGATATGGTATTGATGCCTGTCCATCATGGGTGAGTGAAGCATGGCTGGTAGTGAGTGCCAGCTGGTCTGCACTCAGCAGGTAGAATGTCCCAGTCATTGTCCTGGAGGTATAGTGACAGTCTCTCCTGCCTGGGAGAGCAGCAGGGCAGGAGAAAACAAGAGGGTGTTGCATTTTGTTTACACAGTGAGCAGAGCTGCAGGAAGGGCAGAGCAGTTAAACCATAGAAATTTAGGTTTAAATTTAGACAACCTCTGGTGGTATAGATCCTAGGCACTGCTGGTAGTGAAGTCTGCTAGAGTAGATTACAGGGTCCAGATATGATGGAGGAAAGGGAAGGATACAGAGCTCAGGAGCAGGACAGGTCCCAAAATATTCACCTGCACATGGATCTCAACCCATTTGTGTTTTTCCTCTTTTCCTTCCTTCCTCCCCTCTAATTATTGGTTACCTCTTTTGTACCTGTCTTTATATTAAGTAATAATGAGTCTTAAAACTTGGCACAGTCAAAGTTTATCTATACAATAAGCATTTGAAGAACAGAAGGTATTTGTCACACAGGACAAATGAAGCAGAAGTAGAAGTCAGTATTTTGGAGTGGTCAGGGCGATCTTTCCAGAAGAGTCATGCTGTAAGAGTTAGTATTTTTCTAGGAACAGAGAAGAATGGATCACTTGGATGAATTTCTCATTATATGGCATCGTGTCTTGCTTTTGTTTGGCTAGATTTCTCACTGTTCTGTTTGGACCTTGATTAAGCGGTTCCCTTCATCAGTCCAGGAATGATACTCCAAATGCAGAGAGTGTTTGGACATCACTAAAGTCAGGAGCTCTGGTGCTGGTGGTGTTGGCAGGAATCTACCACCAGAGCCACCTGTGTGCTCTGCTGGCTGTCATCAGCCCAGACTGCCCACACATGTTTACTTTGTGTGCATAGCATCAATCATCTATTCACCATCTCCACACCCAGCTTCTCCTCACTGTATATGAGTTTATATAGTATCCCTTGGAAGTTCACCTAACCTGGCTGCCCTTCTCATGTTTTCTGTTAGTATAAAGGGCTTGCAGATATTCTTACTAGTGAAGAAAGGTGGAGAGAGGAGTCCCAAATCAAGGTATATGTCTGCTTTGAACTCTAATGTAATGACTGTCTCATCTCTAACTCTGGTCACTATGATCCCACTGTGAATAAACTAAAGTGTATAAGGTTACTTGTATTTCTGTATGTGTAACCAATTGTCTTCTAAGGGGAAATCTCCATCTATCAGCCCTGTTGAGAAGGGTGCCCTTGAGGATTAGATATTCCTTCTCATTGTAGCCCTGGGTGAATGTCCCCCTCATAGGGGTAAACTTCCTGAGAGCAGTTTGTTTCTTTTTCATCTTAATGATTCTGACAGCTTCTACAATATAATGAATAATGAGAAAATACCACTACTTTTCATCCTGGATTACCAGCATACTTAATTATTTTCGTTTTGTCTATTTTGCTTAGAAAGTTAGTCACTTTATCTGAGTAATTCTCAGTTAGGAAAAAAAAAAAAACCCAAACCTTAAAAAAATACATAAGCAGTCAACCTGAGGATGGGGTGTGTATTTTCATGGTAATTATTTTTAATCATTGTATTATCTTTCATGTTTGAAAGAACTTGCAAAGACAGACTCACATAACATTTCACAGTACATTTTTTTAACATGAGAGATACAGAGAACAATGTGTATTTGTATAGGTGGAGGAATTAAATACAGGGTGTTTAAATTCCACAGATCACATAGAAAGGCATGCTTCAGTCATGTTTTAAATGGCAAGTGTTCATAGTTACAGCTTTCTTTTTTGATAGTTTGACTTTATGACTAATATTTTTCTTTTAACCCATTAATCTAAGCAGCCTGTCATTGACACATTATTAGTAGTATAAATAGGTTTTGTCCTATCAAAGATTGCAAGTTTTAATTTTATAAAAACCTGGTATATTTATGCTTCAGTTGGATTCTCTTTTTGAATTCATTTCCATTTTTATTTTTGCATTTGAACTTTTAAATTAACTTTATAACAGGAAAATATTTTATGCTATTTTTGTATATTTCAGATAATTAACTTTTAAAATATACAAAGTTAATTAATTCTTCCAGAAAGTGATTAAATTATTAAATGGTGCCTTAAGAGAAGAGTGTAAATTACAAAAATATTAAAAATATCAAAAGCAACAAAAGCCATCTTTTGACTTGTAGGAATTCCTGAACAAAAATCCTGGACTTTTATATACACTCCTGTGTTGCATTAACTAAATGGTAATTAACTTCCTAGAAGTAAAAGTTAATATTTCAAAGCAAATGATTTACAGTTACAAAGTACTCTAACAGATACCAACACACACACACACACACACACACACACACACACACACACACACACACCCACACCCACACCCACACCCACACCCATACTGATCACATAGTAGCTGTTGCATAGTATTTGAATTTTTGTGCTAAAGTACAAAACCATAAAAAGGGAAATGTATTGAATTCCAACTTTAAATGTCTTTCACATATCCCCATGAATAGCTGAAAATTGACTCTATGCACATGGTGAGAAACATTAATGCTGATAAAATACTTCTGCTTGGAGCCCATTGTGTTCTGGGACAACTAGATGCCAGTATCCTGCAGCTTACTGTATTTGATGTAGTTTCCCGGCAACACAAAGTAGGGAATTTCCTTGGGAGCAACTAGCAAAACCTTCATGCTTTTGGCACTTTTAAGAATGTTATTCCATTATTCAACACTTCCTTCATTTACTCCCCAAACTGTAGCTGACCAATAGACTACCCAGACAGATTAATCTGGGCAGTTTTCAGTGAAAGCAAATCCAGTGAGATCCCTGGGATCTAGTCATACATAGACTCATAGAGAGCCTCACCAGGAGTGTCTGTACTATTACAGCTCTGTATTTGTCTCAAAGATGTTAATTTTTTTTCATGACTTAAGACAAATTCATTATTTTTCATACTAGTTTCCATCTCTGGAAAGATGATTATAATGATACCAAACTACTTCACTGGGGTGGAATAACTAATTGCTCATTGTAAAGTGTTTTTTAAATACAAAGTGTTAGATAAATGGTTATTACTGCAGTTGTCATTATTATTATCATTATGGTGTAAGTGTGAAAGATGAAAGGTGCTGGATAATTGCACGATATAGTGATGCTGTATTCAAATAAAGGGGAATAACCGGAATTGTAGGGTAACAAAGCTCACAATACACACATGTGGTAGAGGTGAGATTCTCTTTTATATAAAGATAATACAGATAATTGTTAATTACCACAAATATGCCCAGGGATTATATATGTATATATATATACACATATATAATATATGGACACATGCACAAGCACGTGCATACACACACACACACACACACACACACACACACACACACACACACACACACGGACAGAAGATCATTCCAACAGCAGTTCATTTCTTCTATGCAGTAGGTGTTTTGAGGAACCTTTATTTCAAACATGTAAATGCTCGGATAATAAACTAATTATGTGCTTGAGAAAGGGGCATTCCATTTTCATGTAACATATGCTAGGCCAGGAAGAGGAAACCTAAACATAGCCTCAGGGTAAGACTTCACTGAGCCTATCAGTTAAGGTACATGAAGAGGACCAATAAAATAGCATTATTTCATGTTCCAGCATGTACTTGACACTAGGGAAGAACAAGGGATCCAACAGAAAAGAAATTATAATTGGCAGGCAGTGAGGTCTAGAGGACTATGAGAGAAGGAGACACCTAGCAGGAGCTGTTGAATGTATAGGAGGGCAGGAGTTAACCTTGAAGGATGAAAAGGTGGTTATAGTCACAGGGCACCTGATTGCCCATACAAATAGCAGCAAAGGAGACCACAACAGTCTGCAGTCTACTGAGGTAGGTATCCAGGGACTCTTTGAGAGGGTGATCTCACTTGGAACCTTCTTCAAAGATTTGAAGATTCTTGAATACCTGTGGTGTATTTTTTTTAAAAAATATTTTCATTCCCTTTAAGAATTTCTTAAAATGTATTTTGATAACATTCACTTCCCACCCCTTGTCCTAACTCAGTGATTTTTAACTTCCTAATGCCATGACCCTTTCATATAGTGCCTCATGTTGTGGTGACCCTGATTATAAATTTATTTCATTTCTACTTTATAACTGTAATTTATATAGTGTTAGAATAAAATATAAATATCTAATATCCAGGATATCTGATATGTGACTCCCAAGGGGGTTACGACTCACAGGTTGAGAACCACTGCCCTTACTCTTCCCAGGCCCACTTAAACCTTCTTACCCCCTCCCACCCAACTTCATGTATTTAAAAAATATAACCTACTCATTACTTGTGCTGCACATGTATTCATGGGTGTGGAGCCATCCACTGGAGTATAGTCAACCTACCAGGAGCCATACCCTTAAAGAAAACTGCCTCTCCCTCAGACACTACTACTGTCCATAGCTTCTCAGTGTGTGGTGGGGAGCTCAAACCTTGCTAGACTATTGACTGGCTTGATCATGTGCAGCTGAAAATAGCTGCTATGAGTTCATGAGCACAGTGGTTCTGTCATATCCAGAAGATTCTGTTTCATCCCAGTACTCCCTTATCTCTGGTTATTACAATCTTTCCAACCCCTCTTCTGGGATGGATGGTCCTTAAACCTTGTGGGAGTGGTGTAATATAAATGTACTGTTTATGACTGAGTCATCCGTTGGTACTTATTCTCTGTAGTCTGTCCATTTTGAGTTTCTGTGTTAACTATTGTCCACTGCACAAAGAAACTTCTCTGATGAAGTCTAAGAGCATCTATGGGTATAATGATCTGAATTTAGAGGACAGTTTTGTACTGTATCTATTTATCAGAATCATTATCATAGTATATACCTGAGCCTTACAACTCATGGATGGAAAATATCATTGAGTTGGAGATGTACAACTTGGAAAAAGTGTCTGGGAAATGGTCATTATCAGGCATTCTCTAGAAAATGGTTCACTATTGGGCATTCTCTAGGACATGGTCACCACTGGGCATTTTCTAGAAGATGAGCAAAATTGCTTTATTAAGAATGAATGTATTGAACTTTACTTTTGCTTCAGGCATATATATAATACAAAATAAATAAAAAATAACTACTTAATAAGACCTCAAAACAGTCACAATGAACACAAAACCCTCATTAGGTTAAATATCCACTAACTCTTCAACTTTCTCAAAGCTGAATACACAACACTTTCTATTGACAAATGTGGTATGATGCCCACACCAATTGGTCAGTTTTCAGGATATAGACCAAAAGATTTTCACAAAACTCCAAGTTTCATTTTTGTTATAGTTAGAAAGAACATAATTTATCAGTCACATTGATTTTTAGAAGCATAATGCTATAGGCAGAGTTTTCCCATTCTGGTAGCTGCCTCCACATTACCACATGGAAGCTTATATTAATTTGAAATGCTCAGCCAGTAGCTCAGGATTTTTACTAGCTACTCTTACATTTAAATTAACCCATATTTCTTATTTATGCTCTGCCATGTGGCTTGGTACCTTTTTTCAGTACGCATGTCCATCTTGCTTCTCCTCCCTGTATCTCCTTGCTTTTCCTCTGGCTCCACCCTTCCTCTTCCCAGAATCCTTTGTTTCTGGCTGTCCCACCTATACTTCCTGCCTGCCTACTGGTCTGTCAGCTTTTTATTAACCAAGAGAGTAATATATATTCATAGTGTACAGAAGGATTATTCCACAATATAACCTTGTATCTGTTAGTACCAAACACACTTTCCACTATTAGTTATTCTTCTATAGGAGATCTTGTGGCTGGCACCACTCTGTGCTTTTAAATATATTAAGAATATCATCCTTCTTGCTGTTTCTCTGTGAAAGTTTGATTATGGGTTACATGCTGCATGGATTGTGACTGGTCTATGTACTTGCTATATTCTCAGGATACTGTAGAATGTATGATATATATTAGGCATTTATCACCTAACCTTTGGGTGGGTGATTCAAGGAATAATAACAATTATTATCATATATGAAGGTCTGGCTTTGTGCCAGGGATTGTGCTAAAGTTGATATAGACATTTTCTAGTTCAGTCTTACTAGTATTCCTAAAATATTCATTGCTATCATCTACTTTGTATAGGAAATGATCTGAAGATCAGTGAGGTTAGGATGAATAAAATAGTCAATAGACCCAATATATGATCTAAGCCTTCCCACGTCCCACCAGGGTTATAACTATTGTACTGTAAACTGTTTCCTGTTCACACAATTTGTTAGGAGATAATGGAAGCCCAATGTATTCAAAGCACTTGTGCAGAATGAACCACTGTTTTGTGATTGACAACTGAAGATCCAGAGAAATTATGACACCACCTAGGAAGCTAGGATTAGAAGAAAAAACCCTGAAAGGCCTAGCCATCTCATTAGATGTACTTGCATGTTGCTAACTGCTAACATATTTTATCTCTAGCAAGTTACTAAACAAGCAACCTCCAGGTTCTCAGTCACAACTAACTTCAGAGGAAAAATGAATGGGTTCAAGCATTTTTGTAATCCACACTCAGGTTATATCTATAGACTGGCATAGAATAAAGACTCTGTGACCAAAACACTCAAGGGGAAAATCAGACATTAAAATAGAATGGTGGATTATCAGGAGGAGGAAAAGATGTGTTGCCTATCTTAAACCTAGTGGATTCAGAGCTCCAGTTTGGAAAGATGAAAACATTCAGGAGATGGTTCATTATCACATTGCACAGTAGTAGGAAGGGATGCATCTAACAGTGCTGATCTGTGAACTTGGTTAAAATTATAAAGTTTATGATATGTATGCATATATACTTAGGTATATAACAATAAAAAAGGCAGACAAAATCTGTCACTGAGTAATCCCAGATATTATTATTATATTAAGCTGATGAAGAATTCACAATATTTTAGCAATAATATAATAAACTGAATTTACTAATAGGTACCCGTTTAGCCAGGCATTGGTGGCACACGCCTTTAATCCCAGCACTCGGGAGGCAGAGGCAGGTGGATCTCTGTGAGTTCGAGAGCAGCCTGGTCTACAAGAGCTAGTTCCAGAACAGCCTCCAAAGCCACAGAGAAACCCTGTCTCGAACCCCCCCCCCAAAAAAAAGGGTACCCATTTAAAGACTTGAAGGGAACAGTTGCAGTAATTACTCTGGGAGTATGGCAAACCTCCCATTCAAAGGACAAGGCTGGCCTGCTTTGGGAGATAGGCAGGTCACAGCTTTAAGGCCAGTTTTGGAACTTTGGTAAGCTCTTATCTCAAAATAAAAAGCAAAAAGGGGGAATATAGAAAGATGGTAGAACTCTTTCCCAGCATGTGAGTGGTTTGGACCATCATAATATAGATGATTTGATTGTATAAACCTTGAATAAATACAACAAATTTTACATATAAAACATGTTAGTGTAAAAAATATATAGGACTCAAAAGTTTCAATATTTGAATGTGAGAGGATAAAAGTATGTCTACAAACAATAACTATGTCACAAAGGACAAAAGAGAAGATAGCTATATGGAATGTCAATAAATTTAAAAATAAATCAAAATGAAATATTTTGAGCAATTTGTACCAAAATTTGGTGAATTTGTGTAAAACAAATGTCCCTGTCTCTTTCTCACCTCTGTTATTATCATAGTTTAGACATACACTTAGAATTGAAATAATAATACCACTCTCATTTATAACATGATTTATTTGCCCTTTGTATACAAAACTATTCATTAGAGCAGGGGCAAATTGTAATATCTTGTGTTAAATGGTTATATTTGATATTTTGTAGTATCTAGATCAACAAAGATGAATAAGACATAGTTACTAACTATTAAATTATTCAATTTGCTTAAGAAGATATCCACTTTGAAGAATAGCCATGTGATAAATGATGATTAGACTGTGCATATTATGTGATGTGTTCCTTATTTCTCAAGTTTATGTATAAATTAGATCAGTTAAAATAGTTAAATAATCCCTGTCACATTATTAATAATGAACAATTATCACCTATTATTATGGTTCCATATTAATATGACAATCTTAGAATTCTGTCATATTCAGTTCTGATTTGGAGGTTCTAATGGTCTCTGACTATTTTAGTCTGTATGTACCAATACAGTAAAGCAAATATTTAAGTGTGAATAGTCAGTCATAAAAATTGAAATGTAAAACTTCAACCTCATACTTACATTTTCCAAAAAATGTAAGTATCTGATATGAAAATCAAGGTCATTTTAGAATGCAGATTGGTTTCATTAGGAAATTGTATGTTTTCCAGTATTTTTGCTGTGGTATTTCAGTTGCGAAGATTTCTTGTAGCTGCTTTGAACTCACTCAAAATTTATCTTTGGTCAAGGCAATGTGATCACTACATAGTTTCTCTTTAGGTCTAAGCTTAGTGATGACAGAAAACTATATAGAAAGGAAAAATGTTTCTGGTTTTTCAAGTATTCAGAGGACACTGTGGAAATCTTTGCTAAATTTAGATATAAATGTTTTGTGATTGATAAAGAAACATGAAAGTTTAAGTGTTTATCCTCCCAAGCCATATGACTGAGAGGGAAACATACTTATTTTTATGTCTTTATCTCACCCCCTTAAGGAATCTGAGATGGAATTGTTGCCAGTTTTTAAATCCTCCTCTCTGAATATTTTAGTGCCATCAAATGGGAATGATTTGGACCAGTTACAAGATTATGATGGGAATGATGGAATGGTGTAATGATTTGGAGCAAGTCGTGTCCTGTCTCAGGAGAACTTATAATTGGTTTGTGTTTATGATAGGCACATGATGATGAAGAGACAGCAAACTGGAGTACCTCCTTAGCCCTCCTCTGACTCTACAGTCTGCGTCACTGTTTTGTTCACTTTTTTTTTTTCAAGAGGTAACAAAGAACGTTTATCTGATTTTACTATTCTGTAGGTTCTTCTGGAAGTCATGAAGTGTAACCTAAAAGAAGCCCTTTTCTGTTTATTATTTATGTTCATATAAATCTCATGGAGAAACTCTCAAGGTGGAGAGTTTGCTTTTGACACCCTAATGTTACAAGATAAGTACCAACAAAAACCCTGGAAAGGTGGATGAAGGGAGTGGGAAGGAGTGTAAAGCTGTTGGGATCAGGTCCAGAGCTGCCATTGGAGGAGGCTGTCTTTTGTCTGTCTGAAGATAATTGAAGCTACAAACATGCTTGTGCACCAAGCTTTGGGATGTTTTGGTCATACAGAACAGGAGAACTCGAGTTTAATTGTTAAGGGAACTCCTTTTTCTTTGAGCCAATGATACATTTGGTTATCCAGGAAATCTGTTCTGATGATGACCAAGATAAGGGTGGACAGGACTGAGATTGAATGTTCAAAACAGGTTTGATAAAATTGGTAATGCATATAGTCTTTTTGACAGTAACTACCCCCCTGTCTGACAGAAGTATTTATGGACTTTTTGAATTTTTGTAATTTAAAAATGGCTTTTGATAACTTCATCATAGAGATTATCTTAAATATTTCTCTGCTTCAGTGTATAACTTCATCATTAAACTCAAGCTGTCTTAAACTCAAAGCTATGCACAAAGGCTTAAAAACTATTTAGTTGGGTTTGTGAAAAAGGACAACTTCAATTATTGCAACTGTTTATTTTCTAAAATATAATTTTAAAGAATAAATAAATAAATTGTACATGTCACTAACTTTTCCCTACAGCAAGTGTTATATATGCTATTATGTGTTTGATTTAGCCATCCTGGGGACAGAATGCTCTCACTGGTAGCGAATGCAGTAGATCCCATTCTGTGTAGTGCCTTTTGGGGCCACTTCCTGAACTTGTTCCATGGCATTGGGCCATCCAGTACAGTAGAGAATTAGTTTCTTTTGAATGTCTTTATTATTTAAGACATATTATAGTTCTGAGGAAGGAAATTGAGAATTCTAGCTGTATTTGAAATTCGATGGAACAGTAGTGAGAAAGTGTACAGGTACGGAAAGTCTCCTGGAGTTGGCTTGAATTCTTAGGGATGTCCAGGGTAGGGAGTTTGTAGAATCGAGGTGAAGTTAAAATATACAGGCATTGCAAATGTGTCTGTGGAGGGTCATCATCTACCACATTAGCCAGACTGAATAGGCACTGTTTTTCTTTTCTATAAATAGGATGTGTCTACAGAAAAATTACATGCAGTGAGACCTTGGATAGTCATTTTCAGAAATTTCTAGCAAGCAAGTCATCTTTTGCTTCCCAGTTGACATGACTGCTATTATAAGTGAGGAAAGCACAGGTTTCTTAGAGTAGTGGGGTTCCCACCATCAGGGAACAAGAAGACATAGCATGGGGGATTAATAGGCACATAAAAGTGGGAGATGCTAAGGATCTCAGAGTGTAGGAAGCACCGGACTGCATTAGGACACACAAAGAAAGTCAGGTTAGGCAAAAAAAGTGCAGGAGGCAGGGGAGGGGGGAGTAAAATCATTGAAGGAGACTCCTAATTGCTTACTCATTTGGAAATGAAGGGAGACTTATGGCTAAAGCTTTTCTGGCTAGAAGCAAGGACAGAGCTCAGCTCAGAATCCATGTTACTTGCTGCCTCTCAGGCCTGCTCATCCCTCTTTCACATGTACGTACACATTCTGCTCCAGAAGAAAATCTTGTCTGAAATCAAGTTTGTCCTCTCCTGTCTTGCGTTTATATAGTTGTTAGAGGCAAAGATCAAAGCTGGAAAAGGGCAACTTTGAAGGGGAAACGCCTTTCCTAATTCATGTTTAAGATTTTTTTTTTTTCTATCCTGGTTTCCTAACAAAACTATGCCTACAACTAGAGGCCTAAGTTGTGCCATCTGCATACATAACATCACACACAAATAAAAGCAGATGATGGAATTTCACCTAAGGTCTGTACGTGCCCAGGAAAGCTTCACAGGCTCCAAATGCCTGCTTTTATCTTATACATCGAGAAGCCCATTCAAGCCTCCAGGGCTTTGCCAACTTGGCAAGAAAGAGAGTTGGCAAGCTTCCCATGCTGGGTTTCTTTTAGTTGAAGGTTTTGAAGTGGGTCTGAGGCTGGTGAGTGAGGCTGTGATAAAGGCTGTGTGGAGTCCTTGTGAGGTCTCCTATTTGTGGACTGTGAGCTTTTCATCATTGGACATGAATGGGAAGCATCATTCCTTTGCCCGGGTATTCCCCTTTTCTGTTCGTTTAAAGCTACCTTGGAGAATTCTCGGCTACCATATGAAGCTGTAAATTCTCTCAGCAAATGCCTGTTTTGACCAAGAACTTTAAAGACACATGGCAAAAGTTTAAACAGGTCCTAATTGATGGGGTTTAAACACTGTATGTAGTAATTAAATAGTTACATTAATGGAAAAAATAACCCTAAAGCACCCCTTGTATTATTCATCTTTAATCTTTCTCAGATTTTTTCTTTAAGACTCGAAATTCATGAATGAAGTGAAGGAAATAGAATTGCTAAATTTCCCAAGTACTCCATTAAAACAATTTAAGTTTATAAGTCTAAATTGGAGATGGGGCTACCACATTGTTTCCTTTCTTTTACATGTGTGGTGTATATGTGAATTTTACATGTTTGTATGTTTGCAAGTATGTATGTTTCATGTGTGTAGAATACGCATGCACATACACTTGAGAATGCATGCATGTGTGCAGGTCCCCATGCCTGTGTGTGCACATGTATGTGAACACTAAAACTTGGTGTTCGGTGTCTTCCTTGGTTGTTAAGCACCGTGTTTCTGATGCGGGGTCTCTTGATGTAACCACTATTCAATTTAACTAGCCTTGCTGGCCAGCTTGTTTGCGGTATGTGTCTGCCTCACCAGAGCTTGCATTATACACTGACTTTTAAATGCATGCACAGGATCCACACTTTGTTCTCAGCAAGTGTCTACTGTCATGTGTCCAGCTGCCTCCCCAGAGCTCTGTTAAAATAAAATTCCCAGGGAATGAAAAGAAATTGGAGATAAATCATTGTTGCCAAAACAAAAAGGTAAGAATACTTTAAAAAGACATCAAAGAACTAGCGCTTATTTGCTTTGGTATACTTAAATTGTTTCTCTATAAATGAATTATTATGAAAAATTAAGCCTCTTAGTAGATCTTAAGCTATCTGTCTCTCCTTTAATGTTCCTTCACAATCAGTATATATGTTCTACTCCTCATGCAAGTCACTTTGAAATCTCTTCTCTTTTGTTTACATTTTTAAATTATGTGTCTGTCTCTCTCTCTCTGTGTGTGTGTGTGTGTGGTATAGGTGGTTTAATGATTTGTCCATGTGGGTGTGTGCACATGTGTGCGCATACCTGAGGCCAGAGACTTTGTGTATCTTTCCTCCATTGATTTCCACATTTATTTATTTATTTATTTATTTATTTATTTAGAGCCATGTCCTTTTCAATGAACCTGAAGTTCATTGATTCTCTTTGAATAGCTGGCTAATGAGCTCCAGAAAACCAGCTGTCTGTGCTGAACAACTGTCATTATGCCTGGGCTTTTTGACCATGGGTTCCAGAATCTGAACTCAGTCCCTCATTCTGGCACAGCAGGCATTTACCAGCTTAGCTTCTGCCCTGCTGTTTTAAAATTATTCTTTGACAGTTTCATACATATGTAAACTGTGCTTTTGTCTTTTCACCGCCATTACCCTTTCTTACCTCCTCATATGCCTGTAGAAGCCCCCCTTTCTTCTCCCAAAGTCCCCCTTCATCTTTCATATCTTTTGTTTGTTTATTGTGTTGTTTATCTTTTGAAACCCACTGAACTTATCTGGGCTGTTCACGTAAGTGTAGGCTGAGTGTTATTTGCTAGAACATGAACAACTTAACAGTGGTTACACCACAGAACAAAAGGACTCACCCTCCCCCAAGAACCATCAGCCTCCAGTAATTTTCATGGACAAACAAACCTCAGATCATCCATGATGGAATATTGACAGACTTCATTTTGTACACGTCTTCTGCAGGTAGCCACAGCTGCTTGAGTTCAGGAGAGCAACAGTTACGTCCTATCCAGAGGACAACATTTTGCAGCAATTCGCCCCTTCCTCTGTCCTTTACATTTTTGATGGCTCCTATTATGCAGTATTCCCTAAGCTCTGGAGGGAATGATATAGATGCTCCATTTAGGGCTGAGTGCCCAAAAGTCATTTATTCTTAGCAGTTTATAAGTCTTTACATTAACCATCAAGTACTGTAAAGGGAAGTTTTTCTGACATACTGTTATAAACATCAGCAAGAAGCAAATTGATACCGTGCCCATTTAGCTAAACAACCATAGTGGTTCCCCTTCAGGGCCTAAGATTTTGTCCAGATTCATAGCAATAGTAAGTCTGAATTCCTTCTTATGTAACAAGCCTCAAATCTAGTTGGAAAATGGTTGTTTAAGCACAAAACAGTTACCAGAGGCTGAAGCAGAAAAGAAAGACATTGATTAGACCTGAAACTTCCATTGAGACATTTGTACCCTCTGCTCTAAGGCTCAGGGAACATAGTAAAATGGGGCTTAGAAAGAATATAAGAGCCAGAAGATAGGGAGAATGACTGAGAAATGCCATTTTCTGGGCTGATTTGAAATCAGGCATCTGCAACAGGTCTTCACAATAATGATCAGGCTTGGATAGGGAAGGACTTCAGGGGACCCTAGCAGAGTCTGGAAAATAATTCCAAATTGGCTGTACAGAAGACCCAAGGTAGACTCAATGGGTTACAAATAAATAAAATAGACACAAATCTAGGAAAGAGGATTGTAGGGGATTGGTAGGAGTGGGAAGGACATAACAGAGTGATGATAACATATTATATTGTCAAGGAATAAGCTTAATTAATAAAGTTCCAGTTATATGAGTAAAATCTCTTTTAGTGAGTTATTGTGTGCCATGGTGTCCATAGTTACTAATAAAGTATTATATATCATTGTTATTTCAAAATTGTTAAAAGAGGACCCATTTTACCAAGATGATATTAAAAGTGAGGGAAATTCCCCCACCCCTGGAGGATAGTCAGAGCCAAGACATGACAGAGAAAGATACACATAAATAGAATGGGAAGCTTTACAGGTCAGTCACCTCTGGGTAGCCCAGGACACTGATTGGGCATCCTACCTCAAGGAAACAAGCTTGGATACTGTGGCATCATCAGAGTCACACTGACCACTGAGAAAACAACGAATAAGATAGAGACAATCACAAACTCTGTTTATCGTGAATGTTAAGGTCAACAAGCACCAGTTCAAACAGTCTGTGAAGATGTCCTGCCACACCAATGTGGCCAAAGTCAACACTCTGCTCTGGCCTGATAGAACAAAGAAGGCAGATGTCCAGCTGGCTTCTGACTAGAAGGTCTTGTAAATTGATGACAAAACCAGATCAGACTTAATATTCTGGTTAATTCTAATTTTTTTTTACTATAAACACTGCTAAATGTATTTTTAATATTTCAACTATACATACACCAAGTCAGTGAGATTTTAGATATGTAAATTAACTTGACTCTTTCTACAATATATAAATAGGCAAAACATCACATATAATTATATAAACATCTGCAATATTAATTTTCAAATTAATTTTCAAAACAAAAAAAAGTACCCATATAGAACAAAACAAAACAATGTGAACTCTTTAGGCATTTGCATCTTAGCTTAATTTCTAAATTTTTTGTATGTGTTTTTGGTGTGATTGCACGTGTATGAGCATGTTCAAGAATGTATTCATACATTTGGAGGACTGAGGCCAATATCTTCTTTCGTAGTCCATATTATTCGTTGAGACAGGGTCTCTCAGTTGGACACAGAGCTCACTCGGTGAGCTAGTCTAGTTTGTCAGCTTGCTCCAAATATAGATACCCTGACTAGGCTATGCATACCTGCCCTTTAATTAGATTCTAGAAATCTGAACTCAGGACTCACGCTTGCATAACAAATATTTTGTACAATGAGTCATCTCTCCAATCCCAGTTTTGTTCTTGCTTTAAAAATATTGCTTGTGTCAGAGTTCCTAACATTTTCTACTTTGACATTGTTATTTTAGATTTTAAAATTGATTTATTTTACTTTGTGTGTGTGTGTGTGTGTGTGTGTGTGTGTGTGTGTGTGTGTGTGTGTGTGTGTGAATTTGTATGTGCCAAAGCATGGCAGTACCATGGAGGCCAGAAGAGGAAGCATCTGATTTTCTGGAACTGGAGTCAGAGGTGGTTGTGAGCCACCTGATGCGGGTAGCTGGTAAGTAAAGCTGGGTCTTCTATAAGAGTAATACAGAGCAATAAATATTCTTAATCACTGGGCCATATCTCCAGGCCCCATTTTATCTTTTGATACTTAATTGTAAATGTAATTTTATTTGTGATAGTATGAAATAAAAGTTAAACAATATTTTTCCATATTAACCAGGTCTAACGGGGGAGGGGGGCTTGCTGAGGCTTTCTTTTCCATCAATACATGCCATACTCTCCTAGTATTTGTTTTCTGTGTCAAGGTCTGTATCATGGTATATGATTGTGATAGTTTTCACTTACACTTACAATATCTGATGAAGAAATACTCTCCCAGTGTGTTTTTGCATACAATTAGCTTTCTCTTTATTGTGTAGATTTCAGTCACTTGAAATTTCGAAATAGTAATCACAAAATGTTGACCATGCCATTTTAATTATTTCTTTGTTTTAAATATTATTTTATGCTTTAGCTTAAGAAGATATAACTCTGTCATGAAATTTTTGTTTATGCATATTTTATAGTTGATATTGTTTTTATATCTAGGAATTATTTTCCCAGGTCTGGTGATAACTGATTGTTAATCTATAGTAACATTCTGCTGCTGACTTTTTTCTATGTATTTGAATTCAGCTCATATACTGAATTCACTTATTAAAATGTTTTCTAAATTTGAACAAAGTCTCTCTCTTACCAATGCTTTTTTTTTTTTTTAACCAATCTTCCTAATTGTGGAATCTACCTAGCTAGAACTCCAAAGGCAATGATGTAATGATAATGGTAATTCAGCCCTTTCTGGTTCTTCTTCATTGGAATGGAAATAGCTTCACTGCTCTCATTGTATTTAATGTATATTATTGGAGTTTGGGAAATAGTCTTTCAGATGAATCCTCCTATCTTTGTGTGAAGTAAAACCCTTTAAAAAGATGGCTGTGGAATATTATCGGGACTTTCTGAGGTGTTTGTTGATATTATTTCTGTCCTTTTACCAAAGGAGGTTACGCGAATCGCAGACTCTGAGAGAGAAAAGGTCAAGAGAAAGGAATGTCAGGTTTAAAATTATAAGGCCTAGCTTCTGCCCTTGTGAAATTTTGGCAAGTAAAACAGATAAGGCCAAGGCATTTTGTCATCGCTGCAGTATATAACTCACATGGAATTCTGCAGTTAGGAGAGGAAGTGTAGATATGTGATGTGGAGTCACAGGAGCAGCTACTTGGAGAATCATGGTCTCACAACAGTGGGGCAAGAGAGCACAAGCTAATTCACTCAGTCCGGGAAGTAGAGGAGAGAGGAAAGCACTGAAAAGTGCTTGCAAATTGTTCAGCTTTTCGTTGGAAATGAAAATGAGGGTGACATTACAAAACAACACAGAAGAGAATTTGTTCTTCTTTACTTGGAATAGACAAAAAAAAAAAATTACTAAGCAACAACGTACGTGATTAGTCACTGGGGATTTTACCCACGTAACCGTCTTTGAGGGTTCAGAAACTTCCTCATTTTTCTGCTTGAAAGTACGGATGAGGAGACCTTTCTCAGAACCAAGAGTCATTCATCTCTGGGAATGCATCCAGGGGAACGAATTGCAGGGCTGCTGGCTGCAACCTGCTGAAACCATGGGGGCCTAAGGGGAAGGGAAAAAAGATTGGACTTTCTAGATATCTTGTTAGAATCTAAACACCACAAAAATGCCCAAACTAGGGACTAATGGCAGGCCATGTTGCTATAGAAATAATAACCAGCTCTTATTAGATTTGGAAAAAAAAAGGTAATTCCTAGATATAGAAAAGATTGCCAATTCTTGAATATTTGATTTTTTTTTTTAAAGTATACCTGGATATCTCCTTAAAGTGGCTTCATTTTGCCCATCCCTTACAGAGATCTATATGCTTTTGAGTTCTCACTTGTTCTTTCTGTAGTTTCCTCACACTAGTGGAACCACTCTTATTTTTGAAATTGGCATGCCACAGTCTACACACATGCCAATACCCTAATACCTTTCTGCTGTTCCCAGTTCTCTGGTGAATTATTCGTTCTTTGTGTCCACTTCAAATGCTACCAGCTTTGTGTTCCCTTAGCAGATCTTCTACTGGAGAGCCGACTAGTCTCTCTTTGAACTCATAATGTATCTTTGCCTTTCTTTTTTGTCTTCTACATTGAATACATTTTTACTTGTTTTGGTTATGGACTGTGTGATCAATCCTTCCTCTACCCACTTATTTCCTTAGAATCTCCTTTCTTCAATAGAACGTCAGTTTTGGTGTATGCACACCCACATATGCACACCCACATATACACACAGAGGCAATTACAGGCACACACGAGTGTGAACATACACACACAGGTGCTAGTGAAAACTTTCTATGAAAGAGCATTGATGTCATGCAATGTAAAGGACAGAGTGGATCAGATGCCTCTATTTTCACCCAGAGTATATTTATCCTAATGTTGTCTTTTCCATATAGTTTATTTTAAAAATATAGTGTGTGTGTGTGTGTGTGTGTGTGTGTGTGTGTGTGTGTGTGTGTGTGTGTGTGTGTGTTTGTGTGTGTACACAACATACCACAAGGTAGAGTTCAGAGAACAACACATTGTATCCTTGTTAGTCTCAGTGATGGAACTCAGATCAATGGCCTTGGTGGCAAGCATCCTGATCTGCTGAGCCATCTCACTGGCCCTCTTCCATACATATTTTCTAAAATGTGTCTTTCATTACCTCAAGCAACTTAGTTGTCAGCTCCATGTTGCATGGATTACTCACTAGTGGAAAAGCTCGGTCCTTGGCAACTTTCTTCTAACCATAGGCTGCTTGTGGAAGTCTTGGTTTTCTGAAAAACTCCATCTCTCTTCAGAGAGCCCAGGGAACTGGAGCAGAAGACCCATCTGTTCACAGTGGCTAACACTTGTAGTCTGTCTGTTATGTGCCAGGCAGGCACTTTGTTAAGTACTTGATATAAACACTTCGAGAAGGATTTTCTGTACATTCTTCTAACTAGGCTTGCCTCCTTTAGACCACGGACAAGTCTATATGAATCTATTGTTTTTTTGTGTTCTCAGTACTTAGCAACATGCTGGCACACAATGTGTAAGCCCTTCATAAATGCTTCCTGGATGAACAAAGAACACATGAGTATGGACATAATATAATTGCTGACTGTTGATGCAAAAGCTTCACTGTGTTCACTGTCTCCTTAGCAGTGGTTTTTTTTTTCTTCCATATTTGCTTTTTGTTTTTTCCTCTCCATGGTACCTGTCTGTTAATTCATCCTGTGGGTAGTAGAAGCTGTGGTCCAACTGTCTATGGATATTTCCAATTCTTGCATTTTGTCAGCTAATTATTCTATGAGAATCCTTTCATGTGGTCTCTATTAATTAATACTGAAATTGCTTGTACTTTTGAACACAGCTCACCACCAGTCAGATTTTGTGTCTAGGCAGTGTCATGCCCTGCAAGCATAGTCATACTGGGGATTCTAGCCTTGCCAGGTACATTTCTAGGGACTTAATGCATTCCTCAAGGCCACCATCTTTGGATGGCAGGCAACTCCTGATCCTGCTTCAAGACAAGCCAAGGCTACTCTTTTCTTTTTTTCTATTGCATCATAAACTATTGAGTGAAATGCTCTTACATGTAGTAATTTTGGAGACCCCTGCAGAAGAAAACCCTTGGTTCATGTTCTTATTGTTTCTGAAATAGCAATATAGCCTTTAATAACTCATGTAATATGCTCTTCATATTAGATATCTGAGGCATTATAATGTAATGTAGAAGACAAACACAGGCCATGGAAACAAAATCACTTCACCCTCAAACAAAAACAAACAAGACAAAAGTACAATGCATGAGTTGGGAGACAGTGTTTCCATTGGTGAATCCTGTGGGTTATCTAGAGTGCTCTTTGCTGTGGGTTGGGAAGCAAGAGATAAGCTTTGTAGAGAACATCTTGAGCTATGCCTCCCTCCTCTGGCAGGCTGCCCCTTCTGCTCCTCTAGAGGGCTCTGAGGTCTTTGGTTTGTGCCATGCAGGAGATGCCTTCTTTGTAAGATCCCTGATTCATTTTCTATCCAGCAAGATTTTTTTTTAACTTTTAAATCTTAAAACTTTTATTCCTTTCCTCCTAATTTACCTTTCTCTGTGGCATTTGGCCCTGGTTGCTAATGATTGCTTTCTTTATATGGATTTGAGGTCTTCCTGTCCATTCTGTGAATAAAGCCTATAATAAATTACATCCTCATGGATCCAGTCTCAGCATCAAGCATTAGAATGTGGACTCACAACTCTAGAAGACAAGGTCACTGAGAGCAGGTGTTTCTGACAGTGCCTTTGATGATAGATGCATCAATCTCTTCCAGAGATATATTTTAGTAGCTGGCACTCAGCAAGTATCTTTTTGAATGAATGAAGAAAATACCTCTGCCTCATTGAGAGAAGATCTTTCACACAGCTCTGATCAAATGTTGCCTTGGCTCCACAAGCTGTACTTGTCTTTATTAATTATGTTAAAAGATTTCTTTGCTTTCAGTAGGGTTGCATAAGACTCTCTTCTGCTTCACTGTTTGCACAGATGCTCTTTTATTTTACTCTTTTAGTTTTAAGAAGCTGGTGTTTTCCTGCTAGAGAACAAGGAAGGACAAGAGGAGAGACATACTCTTCCATGATCTTCTCCCTTAAGGAACACTTGCAGGCCTCAACAACAGATGGCTTCATTTCTCCAACTATTACCAGGAGGCAGAGAGGACCTGCAAGACCACAGCAACCCGAACATTAATTGAGTGAATGAATAAGGAGTAACTCCTTACCTAAATACCAAGTTATGCCAAATGAAGTTGATCTGAGGGCAGATATACTGCACAACTCTGTGAACATGGTCATCATTGACTCCCTGCTCTGTTCTACACAGAGAATTCAATATTGCTCTGCAATTATTATTTTTTTCTTGTTACCAATGATGCCACCTGAAGATTCAGAAGCAGAAAACTTGTTTACCTCCCCATGCTGGTGTGACATTTGCCCTACCTCTTATGGATAATGTATAACCACAGTTTCCATTCCCAGAGCAGGGTGCTTAACTGCCTCCAAACATTTTATTGTCTCCATTTTCCCAGGGTAACCACAACTGAAAGGTCATTAGTTGGAGGGAGCTTGTGGGTTTAAACCAATCATGGCTGTTGATTCCAGTTTTTGTCCATCATTAACATGAAAACTTGTTTCTGGTTTCACTTTTGGCAAGAGTGGAAATGTTAATTAGCCCGTTAACAGATATCAGACAGAAAGCCCCCTTTTAGAAATTTATTAGACATGTTTTGGGGTACCCTCAAACTCTAAAGCAGATCTAACTTGGAGTCCAGATCTTCACAGTGTAGCTGAGTACCCTGTGCCTCAGTCTGTCTTGAAAAGTCTCCTTTTGATTCTTGAGGTTATCCTCAGCTCATCTCCTGCAGATAAAGGCCTTGTGTCCATAGTCTAGTTGTGGTAGGTATGAGGATCTGAACAATTATTCTTTCTAAAATGCAATAAACATCTGCATTAGTTACTATTCTCATCTCTATGATCAAGGATCTAACAAAAGCCATTTATAATCTGTTTACTTTGGATCATGGTTTGGTGGTCTAGCCAACCATGAGGAGGACATGGCGTCAGGTGTGTGAGACAACTAAACACATTGCATCTGCAGAGGAAACAGGAAGTGATGACTCTTGGTGCTCATCTCACTGTCTCCTTTTTATTCAGTTTGGACCCAAGCCCATGACATAGTGTCTCTCGCAATTAGGGTGTGTCTTCCTGTCTCATTTGACCTCATCTAGAAAGTCTCTCACAGCTGTATCCAGGAGCTTGTATTCTAGGTGATTCTAAATCTTGTCAAGTTGACAATCAATAGTAACCATCACAGACACAAAACTCAAATTTTATCTTAGTTTTTGTTAAGGGCATTTACTCTGCAGTTTATAGTTAGGTCGCTATGGACCTTGTTATTTCCATCACAACACTAAATAGAAAACAAGGTGTGGTATTTATAATTATTCTGCATCAGAGGTTATGAACTAGAATGCACAGTCACTCTGTTTATAGGAGAGATTGCTGGTTGGAAGCCCTATCATTAACTTTTTCAACTGAATGCATTTTTGAACACTTCTTTGAGCAAATCTACCTCTCAAGGATTCACTTTCTCTGAATTACCAGTAGCTTTTCCATTAGAACTGTGAGGTATAAATCCACTGACTTTCAAAGTGTTCATACTCTTCCTCTTTTTTTAAAGAAAAATCGTGTGTGTGTGTGTGTGTGTGTGTGTGTAGGTCAGATGTTGACATCAGGAATCTTTCTTCTTCTGTTACTCTCTACCTTATTTTGTGAGACAGGTTCACTCATTGAACCTGGAGGTCACTGATTAGCTTGCCTAGGTGGTCAGCAAGCCTCTTGGACCTGTCTGTTCAATTGTCTTCTGGCTTTGGGGTTATAGACACCCTTCTTTTCCATGGGTGTTTGGGATTGGAAGTCAGGTCCTCATTCTTGAGGAGACAGAACCCTAGCCCCAGAGAGCATTCATGTTCTTAACAGTCTTCTTCACTATTATTAGTCTTACAAGTTGGCAGGGGAGATAGACATATCCTAAGCTTTCTCTTGAACAGTAGCTGTTGGGACAAATGAAAATTTTCTTTTCTAATTTATTATAGTAAATTGGAATTTCTCTCTCACTTTGACTATATGCCAAATGGGGACATTTGACAGTGTGGGGGTGAGGGGCTATCAGACATGGGCAAAGGCAAAAACAAGAGAGAGTGTTTGCTTACTATCTAGGTATGTGTGAACACCTATGAAGGGAATGTTCTTTCCCTAGCCTGTGTTGCTTCTGACTCAATGGTCCCTTGCAGTAACCCTCTCAGGGTAGTGAAGCCAGGTCACACCAAGGATGTACAGTCTGCCTACTTCACTGCCTACACTGATGCCCTGAAAATCCTTGAGTTTCTCCTAAGCTTACCCAGCCTTTCTTCCTCAATGATTCTGAACCACAACCCATGCTGCAGCCCTTTTTCCTGCTTCTCTCAATCCTGTACTGTCTCTGACATGCTTTGATGTCTCTTCCTCATTGTACTAGGAGAAAAAGCTGAACATTATGTTCTCATAGTCTTATTGAAAAAAAGTTTGAAGGTTTGGGAAGAGCTACCATTTCCTTATTTTTACATTAAAAAAAAAAAGCAGGTGAAGGTCATGGTCTTGGTAACAAAACTTAAAATTCTGAATTTGTGTTTTCAGTGGAACTCCTTTATAGCTGACTACTTGGGTCTTACAATATTATCTCTACCTTTGAGTTTATTGAATATACCATGAGGTACTTAAATAGATGTTTGTATTCTTTGTTAAGCTGTGTACCATACATTATTTTATATATAAAAATCTGATCTTGAGGCCAAGGAGATGACTCAGTTGGTATAATGATTAGGTTATTATCTTGACCAAATCTAGAATCACCCATGAGGTGTGCTTTTAGATATGTCTGTGGGGATTGCTTGACAGAAGTGAGAAGACCTGCCCATTGTGGGTAAAAGCATTCCCTGGCTGGAACCCTGGACTATATAAATGGAGACAGGGAATCGGGCAGCATGCATGTATTTATTTACTTCTCTTCCTATTTGTGGATGTGTTGTGACCATCTGCCTCAAGCTTCAACTGCAATGGCTTCTCCACTGTGATGAACTCTGGAACTGTGCGGTAGAATAAAACTTGTCTCTCTTATGTTGCTTTTGTCAGAATATCTAATCACAGCAAGAGGAAAAGAAAATAGTACAGGTAAGTGCTTGCTGCATGAGCATGAAGATGTGTTCAAAACTCCAAAAACCCTTGTAAAAAGCTGGGTGGTACATTTCGACACTGTAGTCCTCACACTGAATGAATAGTCAGTAAAGATTCTTAGGATTTGCTAGCCAGCCATCCTAGCCAAATGGCGAGCACCAGATTCAGTGAGAGACTTTGCTTTGAAAAATTAGAAGGAGAGTGACAGAAGATAACACCCATTGTAAACCTCTGACCTCTGTGCACACACATAATATGCACATGCTCAAATATGTAAAACACACACACACACACATACACACACACACACAAACACACACACACACACACACACACACACACACACACACAAAATCTTAGCTTAATTTCCCAAGGATTTAAAGGTAAAACTGGGAAATAAAATATCTTTATACTTTTTTGCTGGTTATAATTTGTATGTATTTGGTTTCCAGATAATAAAAGTCCTCAGTGTTAGCAATAATGTGGATCAATATTGTTTATTAAGCACTTATTTAGAAGATAGTGATAGAATCTTACTACCATTATTGTCCATTCTTGACCGTATCACAATAGTTACTTGTATACTGCAGATAGGCAAATGAGGCACAGAGAAGAACAGTGTGTTGCAAAAAGTTATGCAATGAATGAATGGCAAAACTAAGACCCATGGCCAAGCTCGTCTACTATGAAATTTGCATCATCCTGTCATATGTCGCCCTGTGACCAGCAACATTTTGCTGTGTGTTATCATAGCAGTGTGTCTATTTTTGGTTATGGTATTCAGAGAGCTGCTAAGTCCTATTCTGCATCTTTAATGGCATAGAGGTATGTTAATTAGGACAGTTGGATGCTAAAGTACTGAGAATAAATTTGAAAATCATTTACAGTTCCAAACAGAGGTAAGTAAGATGTCAAATAAATCATGTATTGACATCAACTTGAAGTTCCTGCAATGTTCTCTTCCTTTTCCTGCTGGGCTTCTATTCAGTGAGAACCCAGAGATACTGGATCCATGTTGATAGCCATATAAATACTCTGGGAACTAGCATCCCAACAGAGAACTCCATGCTGGTGATGAAAATGGTGACCCCCAAGAGTTCTGGCACCAAAGCAAATGCTCATCCATCTCCCAGAAGAAAGATAATTCCTCAGTGCAGGTAACTAGGGCACTCAGCTAAATCCGCATGTGCACATTGCCTGGCTTTTCTTTTCCCTTTCTATGAATACTAACACTGCTGTGGGCAAGATGGCCACAGATTTTGATTTTTTTTCTTTCAACCTTGGGAGAAAATAAATTCATTTTCCGATTAGAGGCATCTTTCTTCTGGGTTAGACCCAGAGCCCAGCTTATGGTCCCAGAGTCTGACCTTAATCTACTCCTTGTCTGAGCAAGCTCCCAGGGGGTGAGAGAGGTTGGCAAGAGGAGCATTTACCTCAAAATTGATTTCTAAGGACAGAAAATGCAGTAAGACTGATACCATGATGCTGATTAAAACAATGACAAACCCTCTGCCATGATGGCAGCAATCAGCTATGTGGTGTATCATGGAGTACAGTAAATGCTGAGTACAACACAGGAGAAATGAAAGTCAACAGATGGCTCCAACACTGATATTTTCCACATCCTTTCCAACCTAGTTGTGACTCTTATGGAACTTAAATGATAGCGAAAAGTCTGTTTCATACCTTTTCTGCATCCTACTTCCTTCCACCTCTTTCTTTTTTAATTCCCCAACTAATCTCACATGATAAAAAAAAAAAAAAACAAAACTGCTCTGTCAGGTGGCATCTTGATTATAAGAAAATCCAGTGTTGGCTTATGGAATAATTTATACTGTACCCATTCATAGTTGATATTGTTTCTTTATGATAGAGAATGTGAATGAAAGGGGGAGGAACAATGATAATGGAGAGGAGATAAGGGCAGGGAAGAAAGGTCAGCAGAGGGGAAGGGGAGAGGATAGGAGGGAAAGGAGGGCAGTAGTAAATCAAAGGCACCATCTTGTCCAAGTGTTCCAAAGTGAACCAGCTTGTATATGGTTTCTCCCCCCTACCCCAGTTTTGAAAGACTTTCTTTCTTGATAGGAGTCCTTGAAGTCTTATTTATTTTTCTTTTAAGACTGAAATCAACACTCTTTCCATCAGCTCTGCAAAATATGCTTACTACAGCCAGTATGACATAGGCATTTCAAACATAACTGTTTCTAGGAAATGATCTGAAAAATGCCACTAATTAATACACTAACCATGTGTTAATGGCTCATGGGAAAATGTGCTAACACACTATAATGCCCTGGGGACAGTAGTTTACACTGTGCATTGTGGGATCATGAGATTCAGTGTAATAATAAATCTTTCCGCCAAGCTGCCTGAGCCCGGCTACCACGTGGGTGCTGGAAATAACACACAGAGTCTTATATTAATTACATTGATGCTGGCCAATGACTAGGATTTATATGCTATCTCTGTCTTAAGTATCAACCATAATTATTAATCTATATATTTTATAAAGACTTACCTCATCGAGGACACTGGCGACATCTCCACTTCCCCACCCAACCAAATCCACACCCCCTTTCTCTTTTTCATTAGGAAACAAACAGGTATCTAAAAGATAATAATAAAACAAAAACAAACCAGAATAAGATAAAGCAAACAGAAGAGAAAGAAAGCCAAAGGAGAAAATATCAGGAAACACTTATCAGTGTAGAAGCACAAACAATCACACTATGAGATATCCCATAAAAACATAAAACTAGGAACTATAATATAAATGTAAAGGAACTGTGTGAAAAGAAAAGGGGGAAAATTCTTGACAAAGTATTATGAGACAAAGAACCATGAAAAATGTCATTGAGTTAATTTTGTGTTGGTCATCTACTATGGGCATGGGTTCTGCAATTAAGAGTGATGTGTATACCCAGTGAGATTCTTTTAGGGAAAACATTTTTTTTTCATTTGCAAGCAATTATCAATTGAGGATAGCTTGTGAGTTATGGGTGTGGGCTTGTGTCCACTTCTCCTCTTAGAACTAGGATCTCATCAGGCACTGACCTATGCAGGCCCTGTTTATGCTTTTCATGTTCCAAGATGTGGCATCCATAACTCCAGGCCCATCTCATTGAAGAGCTGATAAGTACTAGAACAGCTTCTTGCCTTCTTCATAACAACTTCTCTTATTTTCTGCCCATCAATAAATCTGTCTCCATAGTTTGCAAAGAAAATTCACAGCAAACGTCCACATTATGTCACCTTTCTCATAATGAGAACTCTGCTACACCACTGTTGAATTTTTCCCAAGATTTTTTCTTCCCTCTTTCAAAGTTTGCTTTCTTGGACAGATTTGGCAATAGCTTTGTAAGTGCTGTTGACATAATTGCCTACAGTAATGAAAACCTGAAGGAATTTTTTTTTTTTTCATTTTACCCTTAGGCATAGTTAGTCATTTTGTCCCCGAGGCAGGGTATTTTAAATGTGTGACTGTGTAAGCACATGTTAAAAAGACAACTACCATGTTAATAAAATATCCAATTTGAAAAAAAAGCAACAGCTTTGTTTTTTGTTCTTTTTAAAGAGTAAAATAATTGTCAAAAGTTTTCCATAAATGCCTTATTATGAACATAAGTTATAATGTATCTTCTGGCCCTTCTTGAGCAGTCAGTAAAACTGGGAATTCAGTGCACAGTCACTAACACTAATCAAGGTTTGTTTCTTGGGTCTATGGAAGGCTGCATCTCCCTTAGGCATATAGTCATTCAATGCTTGAATAATTAGAATTAGAATAAAGGAAGAAGAGGCTAGCAATGCAGTTTTATTAACTCTGGTACCCACCATACTGATATGGAAATGTGAGTTCTCATTTTTAATTTTTGGACAGCACACAGTACAGGGTAATGGCTTCAGGAAAATTGGTTTTTCACGTATGTTTTATGAAAGGAAAATGTAAGCTAATTTTTTGAAAAGTCATAATGTTTCTTCTTGTTAACTTTATTTTGAGAATTTCATACATGAGTTCTCTACTTACATCATTTCCACACTATTCTCTCCCTCTGCAACTCCCCATGCGCCCCCAACTCCTCAAATTCATGACCGTTTTCTTTAATTCTTCTTCTCTCTCTCTCTCTCTCTCTCTCTCTCTCTCTCTCTCTCTCTCATACACACACACACACACACACACACACACACTCCCTGCTGAGGTCATTTAGTGCTATATATATATATATATATATATATATATATATATATATATACTCCCTGCTGAGGTCATTTAGTGATATATATATATATATATATATATATATGTGTGTGTGTGTGTGTGTGTGTGTGTGTGTGTGTGTGTTTAGGGATGTCATCTTAGGATATGATGTCCTATTAGGGCACTAATTTCTAGAGAAGACTGACTTTCTCTCTCTGAACATATGTTCATTGTGTTCATTGTGATTGTAGTGCTTCTTCTAGAAGTAGGTCTTGTGAGATTTACTCCATACCCATTGAAAAGTCAACTGTTGATGTCATTATGCAGGTCTTGTTTAGGTGACTATCTTTGTCATATATAGAAGTTACTATCTCACTGAAGATGTTCTGGTCCTCTTGGTTTTGGAATCTTTCATGTTCTATTCTATGATACTACAGACTGCAGAATTATGCAGTGAGAGTTCAGCACATATTTTAGGGTCAACACATCAAAGATGCATATTTCATGGAGAATAGACCCCATTTAGCAAGCCTATGAGGAATGCTATCACCAGAGATACACATCTCATTAACCTTATCTAGCAAAGTGATAAGGTATATTGCATTCTGAATGAGTTAGCTGTTGTCGTTGCACATTCTGTGAGGAGCTTTTTCCTTCACATTACAGCTTGGGGATTTTTCCCACAGCACTACAGTGTGTTAATTATTGACTGGGCACATGTATCTATGGATGGTCTGGAAGATGACTTTTCATTTAGCTATATCATTTTGATATATAGAATATATACTGAGACATGCTTCATAGCCAGATCTATTTGTCCCACAAGGACTATGAACTCTTAACAGTCTGCCTTGTTCTCTTGTTCAAACTACTGTACACAATTAGCTCACTTTTATCTCAGAGCAAGTCCAAACTACATTAAAGGCCTTTTGTAAATAGATCATAAATTTGAATCCTTACAGCTATGTACAAGATCAGAGCCACAGATGTCCAACCAAGGTCACTCAAAAAAGCATTCCAATTCTTCACTTGCCAGTCTCATAGCAATAGATATGTGTCTTAAAGTTGTCATTGGGCACCGTGTTGCCCCATCTCGTTGAAGTTTTGATCCTATGGCCTTGGGAACTTATGTTGTATGGCAATGGCTCTGCCTTTATTGCTTAGACTAGGAATGTGCTTCTGACAAATGAAAAGCTAACTCTGTAACTCTTATTCTTTGCTTCATGCATCTGTGGGAAGAGATTTTGAGAGACAGGATGGAGGGAAATAAGCTGACAGAAATGAGCAGAAATGCAAAAGGATACAAATGTAGGAAAAGTAAAAAAAGTAAGAAAATAAAGAAGAAGACAAAGAATTGAGACAGAGAATTAGAGCAAATGGATTATAGACAATTAGGACAGAATAATTAGATTAGAGGCAGAGGCATAGAGAATAAGGAACACATGTATGACAAGAATGTGTGTGAGAGGATTCTTTTCTATAGGCCCCAGACTTAGACCCTATGCTTATTATAGTGTCTCTTTTTGAACCCTGACCAAAGGCTCTTAAGGCTAGACCTTAAATCCATAAATACCTGGCATCCAGAGGGGATCAAAGGAGTAGATATGTAAGCATACTTTGGGAAAGAGGTATTGCTTGTTGGGAGCTGTCCTGAGAGTAAAACCGTCAATACTGTGGTGCTCCCTGAGTTTTAGGTATAAGGGTTGTGTTGTAGATGTACCAAATTGGGGTGGGGCACCTCTAGATGGTTGTTCTCAGGTTTTGACCAATTGTGCATTTCCGTGATGATCTCCATATACTGCAAAAGCTACCTACTGGTATAAGGCTGGGTACTTAGGATGCAGCTAGCAATTACACTAATTTTAGAAAGTGGAAGTAGTAGGTCCTCTTCTAGGGTCCATGGCCTCACTAGCCATGAGTAATTGGCTAGGTTTATAAGATCAGGCATTGAGTGACCTTAAGTTAAATTAGATTGCTGCTGGTTATGTCCAAGATATCAGGGCCAGTGCTGCACACATGGATATATCTTGCCATATTTGTCATTATTGTGGTTTGGAGGCTTTATATCTGGTTAGGACTGCTGATTATTTTTCTCCCTTGGCAGCTTGCATAACATCTTGGATACTGAGATCTTATCCCCAGGGAGGAAGGTTCTAGGTCAGTTTCAGTTCTTCTAAGTCCTATGTCCAAAGTATATAATGTCTTCAGCAACAGGGAGGGTCTTATCATCAAATGCTAAAAGATAACTAAGGACAATGGCAATAGCCTACTGCATTGTTTTGTGAGTCTCTTGTACTCCCCTGACCAACAACTTGAAATGAGATTTCAGATGTCTGCCACTGGTATTTTTGTTAGGTAGTCTCTGGCTCTTGGTGGAGAGGGCATTATCACAAATGTCATAACTTCATTTAATTTATTTATTCATATATACATATACACTTATATATTATAAATGTAATTTAACTAGACATAAAAGAATATTTTTATGTTTAAAAAATAGTTCTTAGTCTTCTTTATTTCTTCTTCTTCCCTTTGTATGACCCCCTTGCCCTTCTGAAAATAAAGCCCTTCCCTTCTTCCTATTTCCTCTTTCAAAGAACCTATCTCCTTGTATCACCTTCCCTAGAGCTCCTTCTATCCCCTACCCCATGGTACCCTATGGTCTCCTTTTACTTTCTCTACAATCTCACCAAACTAAAAGAGTGTTCTCTTTTCCCCACATCCTTGTGAGCATTTGTTGTCTGTTATTTTTTTTATATTAGCTATTCTGACTTGAGTAAGATGAAGTCTTAAAATATTTTAATTTGCATTTTTAATACTAAGGACTTGAACACTCAAAAGTTGTATCTTAGACATTTTTATATATTCCTTTGAAAAATCTATATTTGGATTTTTAAAATTGTGTCATTTGGTTTTTTCACTCCTTGATTTTGAAGTTCTTTGTATATTTTAGTTATTAATTCTCTGTTAGATGTATGGCTGGCAATGATTCTTTTTTACTTTGTGTGCTTCTGTTCCTCGTGATTATTATTATTATTTCTACAGAATGAGGTCTCATTTTTTAATTATAGGCCTTAGTTCTTGGTCAGATAGAGTCTTATTAAGGAATTCCTTTCTTACATCTATGTTTTCTTCTAGCAGTTAGTGTTTCTTCTAGCAGTTTGAGATCCTTGATCCATTTAGAGTTGATTTTGTGTATAGGTAATAGATACAGGTTTAATTTCATTATTTTAAATCTAGACATATAGTTTTTTCCAGTACTGCTTCTTGAAGATGCTATCTTTTCTCCAGTGCATATTTTTTGCATCTTTGTCAAATATGAGATGTATGCAATTGTGTATACTCATGTTTGGATCTTTTGTTTGTTCTATGTCTGTTTTTGTGTCAGTACCATTATGTAACAAAGCATGATATCTGGTATGGCATTCTCTTTTTGTTACAGATTATTTTGTTTATAAGGAGTTTGTGTGTGTGTGTGTGTGTGTGTGTGTGTGTGTGTGTGTGTGTATGTGTGTGTGTGTGTTTAACAGAAACTTTAGGATTTGTTTCTATGTCTGTGAAAAAATGTTGTCAATATTTTGGTTAGGTGATCCAAGAGTCTGTTGTTCTCATTTATCTTCTCAAAACTCAGCTCTTAGATTCAATGATTTTGCTCTTCTGTATTATTTTGTTTCTGTGTCATTAATTCTGATCCAATTTTTATTATTTCTTCCTTTCCACGGGATTTAAGTTTAGTTAGTTCTTGTTGCCAAGTTTTAAGTTACATCATTAGGTTGTTTATTTGTGGCCTTTCTGATTCTTCATGTAGGCTTATAAAGCTTTAAATTTCCATCCTTGAACTCCTTTTAATGTGCCACAGAGATTTTATTTTGTTGTGTTTTCATTTGTAATTTGAGGAATAAAAAAACCCCAACTTTTTGATTTCTTCTTTGACTCATTCATCATTTAGTATTGCATTTTTAAATCTCCACATGTTTGTATTAGTACCACAAATTTGTTTGTTCTTGATTTGAAACTTTATTGTGCTGTGGTCAGAAATATGGAGTTCTTTCAGTTTCGTGATTTTGTTGATACTTGCTTTATGCGTCATTACCTATTTTAGAGACAATGCCATGAAATTCTCAGTAGAATATGTATTTCTTTCTGTTTGTGTAGGTATTCTGTTCCTATCTGTTAGGTCTATTTGCTCAGTCATTTAAGTCTGTATTTTTCTGTTTATTGTTCATCCATATAACCTGTCTATTCAAGAATGTAGGAAATAGAAATCACCTACTATTACTGAGTTGGAGATTATTGGTCTTTATAAGTTCATTGTTTGCTTTTTATGAAATTGTGTGTAGTAGAAGTTGATACATAAATGTCTTTGTCCTTCACTCAGACATCTTTGCTATTCTCCTTTAAGTTCACTGAACTGTTCGTCCATGTCTTCTTTAAACTTGAACTCTTTGATGAAGTTTATCACTGTTACTTTACATTTTTATAACCTGGGTTTCACCTAGCTAATTTTCATTAAAGAATATTTCCATAGGACTGGTGGTGGACTGTGTTGGCTTTTCCCATTTTTTGTGTTTTGTGATGAGACCTAGGAATGTGGGCCTTTTCAGTGTTTGAGTGTCTGATGTGAGATTCTAAGCTGCCTCTATTAAACAGAAATTTTCTTTCACTATTGTTGTCTAAGCTTGTTTGATTTCAGATTAGGTATGAGGAGTTGGTAGGTCAATCTTTAAGACATTCAGTGCTGATTTGGTTTGGAGAATGGGTAATTGAAAAGGAATATATGGCTGGATTTACTTGGGCTGGTATGCAAACTGTATTGTTCAGACCTGTGCCTAGGAGTGTGAAGATAGTGCAGATGGGTTGGGTCTTGGATATTCGAAGGCTAGTCTGCAATGCAGGCTTTGTGCTCAAGGCCAGGATTCAGTATGGGGTTGGTATGGGGACTCACCTGGATGGCTGGAATGGCACACAAATGTGTGGCCAGGAAAGACCTGGAAGTTAGAGATGGTTAAGGCAAGTAGGCAAGCTAGAGTGTATACCACACTAGATCAGTGCATAGAATATGTGATTAGGCCCAGAAGTTGGATATGGACATGATGCAAATGGAGTAGTGTAATGATTTATTTTTCTCTTTTTCAGTTAGAATATATTGCCTCAGAAACACATCCAAGGACAAGATTTTAACGCAGCTTGTTCCTTCAGACGGCAGAGGAGGGAGAACAAGCAGGATACCTAGAAGGAAGGCATTTTCCTGTTGGTGAAAGAGGTTAATGTCACAGGGATTCTCTGGGAAATGGCATAAAATGATATCACAGTTATCCCTCCTGAGTAGCAAGGCAGCTAAGGTTTTGGATCCCAATTTTATCAGTCTTCTATTGAGAGAGTTAGAACAGATGTGCTGACCACAGGGTCCTTGTGATATGACTTCTTGCAAATATTGAGGATGTAGAGAAACAGACATGGAAAATTAGAAGTACCAATGAACTGACAAGGCTAAAGTGAGAGGAAGACTATATTCTTCATTCATAAAATAGTAGAAAGAGCAGAAATGTCTCAGATCATGATAAAATTCACACCCCAGGGGAGCCGGGGAAGGGTACTTCCATGGATTTTTTCATTTCATATTAAGTGATTCGAAACTGAAAATGTGTGCTTTGGGCATGTATCACAGCAAGCTATTTCCCTGCACATGGCTTATACTCAGATATTCTGACAAAAGAAGATTGACTTACTACCTCTAAAAATAGATGTTCTTATTTGCAGGATTTGTTTTGATTCTTACTTAGAACAGCTTAAATGTTGAAGCCCTGCATTTAAAACATTAGCTCTGATTGTTGGTGGGATATGTTTGACATTATGGAGCTGGCCTAACTACAGTATTCTACCTTCCAAGACAACTAGGAACACGGGAATATATTTTATCTTCACTCTATATGAGTGTTTAATTTGTTCAATTATACCTTGTATAACAGAACAACAAATCAATTATTGAATGTAAGAGTCATTGTTAAAATCAGTAGGCTACATACCATTTAACTTCTGTAAGTATTGAATTCCACAGGACTAAAATTTGTCAGCCCAGTAGCAAAAGGCAGCTACAAATAGTAGAGGAGTCACCATGTCCACCTGCTGAGCACACATATTTTTGCCACTAAGTTTCTGTTACTTTTCTCAAGAATACAAATAAACTGCCTAAGCTTGATGAAAAGTCTCTAGAAACGATTTTGTTTTCCAGGTGTGCCATGGGAAACAAGAGAATTAAGAACGGGAGGAATGAAAAGAACTTATTAGCAACAATTAAAAAGGCTCTGTGTGTGCCCTAATTGCTGAAACCTGTAAAAGTGACCATGTTTGGAGAAAGGGTCTTTGCAAGTGTAATTAAATTTAGCAAGATAAGATCATTTTAGATTTATCATAGTCCTGAAATCAGAGGCAGACAGGAGAAATTAAGAGAATATTTGAAACATAGAGACAGAAAAGAGAAGGGCATGTAGAGATAGGAGCAGAACTGGGCCATGCTTCCCTATGCCAAAAGAATGCCTGCAACCTGGAAGAGTGGAAAGGAATCTTCTCTACTGCCTTCTAGCAGGTAGAGACCTGCTGATTCTCCACTGTTGGAACTAAAATTATATTGCTTTAAGACACCCAACCTGTAATAAGTGGTTATAGAAAGCACTGAAAACCAATATAGCAGGTATTTTTATTGGTGGGAGCAATGACAATGGGGGTAATGACTTTATTGCCTGCAGTTGTGTAACTTATCAAATGTCCCTATCTGTGACTAGCAGAGACAATTGGTGAGCAGAATGACTTCTCCCTGTTGAGGGACCTGTCCTGACTATGGCCATTAGGAATCTAGGACCTTGGGCACAGAGGTACAAGAAGGCCACTGCTGTGATGCAAAGAGGGGGGAGCTGCCTCAAGCCTCTGAGGAAGTTATTTCCCCACCCAATATTTCCTCCTCTAATTCTGCCTTTATGAAAGCTATGATTCAGGTTTATTATTCACAGTTAAGACCCAGCATAATCAGTGTGGATATTTAGGGTGGTGTTTGTGTGTGTGTGTGTGTGTGTGTGTGTGTGTGTGTGTGTGTGTGTGTGTACTCACTATGTATTCATTAATCTATATATACAGTAACCCTTCACTGAGAACAGTGATTATCAACCTTCCTAATTATGTGACCCTTTGATACAGTTCCTTATTGTTGTTGTGACCCTTTTTGTTGCTACGACATAACTGTAACTTTGCTACTGTTATGACTTGTAATGTAAATATATGATATGCTACCCCAAAAGACATTGTGACCCAAAGGCTGAGATTCAAAGACTTGAAAACTATTAGAATGACTATTCTAAAGGACAGTACTTATAGAATGACATTAGGATACAGTTTCTTGAGTAGCCTAGCTTTGACACTTGGTGCACATAACAATCCTGTTATAACTACATTTCTTTTGTGTCTAGTTTAGGATAAGAGTTGTGCAATATTTAGAAGCATTTCTTTTGCTATTATACAGGTGTCTGTACCATGTTATTGAGATAGTTTATTTCCATTTGATAGTTGAGCAAATTGATTTTTCATCATTCATCTCTCTTGTTATTTTTTCCTAATGCCCTTTCCTTCTGTAAAGAGACAGACTGGTAACTGTTGGAAATATATATAACTTTCAGTGTTTTAGAACGTTAGTTACTGCACTTATGCTAAATTTAAGGCATAAATTACTGACACAAGCCAAACATTTCAGATCTTATGACCACAGCGTAATTAAAATGTTGTAGTGGCAATTCCTGATGTGTGCTGAGCTGATGGTAGCTTCTTGTTTTTTTTCACCCTTCTATGATGGGTCAGTGTTATCCATATTTAATAATATTAAAGTTAATTTCTTCATGGTGGTAAATGTTTGGTACTGAGCTCATACAAGGCCAGCCCAACTTGGAATAGAGTCACACTCTTGCTAGGTTCCACATAACCAAATTGACCTTTAAAATAGGCAAGTTTTGCAAAACTACAGGAGATTCACAGCAACTGTTCACAGGGGATCCTCCACCTGAGTAGGTGCAGTAAGGAGGTCCCTCCCTAATTTCTGAGCAAAGGAACCTTGAAATGATCCAATTTCCTTTCCTTATTTCAATACTTTTCTGCCTGTAAAGCTGAGCTCCTCTTCTCAGCCTGGTTCATCATCTCTCTTTGTAGCCACAGTGATACTCAGTTCACGAATCAACACAATTCTGTCTTTAGGATTCAATTTGTTAAATTGTTTTGGGTAGATTTTAGCAATCATGTAGCCACGTGACTTGTGATCCTATATTTTTAGAGCACTTCATGGTAATGGATATTCTCATAAAATATACGAGTGCCAGCTTGGGGTTAGTAGCAGTGAATCTTCTTGGAAATGACAAGAGAGTAAAGTGGCAGACAAATAACAAAGCTTCATTCATTTGTACATCCCAGAGTGTGAAGCATGCCATAGTGTAAGCTCGCCTCTGTATCATCTTCAGCTGCATGCGGTCTAAACTTCTCATATTAAGCTTCCTATTAATTTCACAATATCCTCAGATTGTGCTGGACACTCTTCAGTAAAAACAGTCACTTTCTCTGCAGATGTCTTCACTGGGAACCCTAGCTAAGTCACATTTTGTTTTAGTTACACTCAAAACTTTGAGGCAATCCTTGGGAGTGGACGTTCACTCTTCTGGATATAGCTGAACTTTTGTTCCTTGAAAGCTGAAGTCATCTTTCACTTCTTAAGTTGACCACTAAACCACTTTGATGGGCAGGCGATCTCTTCTATTCACTTCTCCTTCTCCCAAGAGATAGTTTTATTTTAACATGTGCCATTTATTTTCAAACAAAATTCCAGGTGAAAAGTTTGGAAGATTTAATCCCTTCTCTCTTTTAGTGAAAAAAAAATCCCAAATTATCAATTTTCTATGGTGGGTCTTGATGATGACTTGGAGATCCAGCTTAAAAACACTCTAAAATCTGTGGTGACAGCACTCTGAGATTAGAGCACCACTTTAGTGTGAAGAGTGACTGATCCTCAGGGGTGTCTAGCTGTAGAGACCAGGTGAAGGAGCAGGACCACCCTCAGATCTTGTGTACTAGAATTTTTATTTGCAGTAAATTTCATTTCAGTACAGGAAGCTTTATGAGTGGTAGATATTCAGCTATCCAAACATAAATACATAATTTTTTCACTTCTTATTTCCTTTTTTATGCAATATATTTTAACCCATTCTCCTTTTCTACTAACATATAAAATTGGACTTATATATGGAAAATAATTTTCTTTTCTTAGAGTTGATATTTTATTTAACTCAATAAGTGACCAAGAATACACTCAAGAGTTCCAAGTCACCCTGAGCTACATGAGACCCTGTTTAAAAATATATATGATTATATATATATATATATATATATATATATATTATATATATATATATATATCATGGGCTGCTACCCCAATAAAGAAGATATCTGCATTGGACAATCACTTGCAAAGGAAAAGTTAATTTTATCCCATAAAATCTCATTAGGTATATACGACACACTTATGGATAGGCTCGGTGCCCAGTAGCAGATGGTCAACATAGAATTAACTCAATGGTATTTTTGTAGACTTCTTGTCTCATATTGCTTTGTTTGAGAGGCTTTTTTGTCTTACTGGTCTTTGGCTTACATGTTATGGTTTCCAATTTTGTGTTTTTATGGGCTTGGTGTGTGTGTGTGTGTGTGTGTGTTTCTTGTGTTTATTTTCTTTCTGTCTTAAAAATTTATGTTTTGATTTTTGTTTGCCTGTTGGTGTTCTAAAGAGAGAGAGAGGTAAAGGGTGTGAAGTTGGGTGGGTAGGGAAGTGGGGGGGCACATGGAAGAAGTTGGGGGAGGGAAAACCATGTGGCTTAGATGTAAGCCACGCAGCTACAGCGCTGGGAGGGAAACAAGCCTCTTCGGAAAGGGAAGCCTGACAAAAGGCAGACCGTTTACCCTCAGCACAAACCCACAGCCCTCAGTAGCCTCAAATCCAGCTGGTTCCTGATTCCTCCGGTCAGCAATAGACAGAAGTCCCATGGTGTCAGTCTATATGACTAGGAGGGCAGCAGTAGGTACCATCTGAGATAGACTATATCATAAGCTAGGTTGTCCTGCCGCCTTGATGATCAAGGATCATCTATAAGTTGTTAGCCCTAGGTAGGCCTGCCTCAGTCCTAGGGTGAGGGAAGGCCCAGTGAGGTAGCTGTGGAGGCCTGAACACTGACAAGCTAAAGAGTGCACATGCCTCAGGCTGGGGGCTGAATAAGTAGAGATAGACCCATTTCAGTGGTCTGGAACAGATCACAGTCACTGAGAATAAACATGGCTTTTGATAGCTTTGAGCCTGAGGCTACTGGGTAGATCAAATTTTGATCCACATGTTTGCTATTCCCCTCATATGTTCATCTGATCTTCTCCACAGTCCCCATTTTTGCAACATTCATTATTCATCTAGTTTCCTTTATTGCCCTCTATGTTTCTGCCTCTCTCCCCATTCTCTAGTATTTTCACTTTAACTTGTTGGAATTTTTTTCTTTCATATTCTTTTTTATTTTTCAAAGTCTCTTCATTACGTTTATCTAGTTTTGTTCTGGAACTTGTTCTTTATTTTTTTTCTTAAACAAAATCATTTTATTTAATGACAATAATAACTGATGAGAAGTTAGTTCTGAAAACTTCACAGCTGAAGCCTGGGCTACATAAGAAAACATTATAGTTTCTTCTGATAAGCTGAAGCAGGATAGGGTATGTACTGTGGGCGATTTGTGCCAGACTACATTCTATTGCTTGAAAGGGAAGGCTCAGGAAGTCACTTCTGAGAGCCCTGAGTTCCTTCAGTGTGCAATCTCCATTATTTCCAAAGTCCACAAAATAGACGCCCCAGTTCCCATTTTCCAGGGTACCAAGAATCTGGGCTCAATACCAGGAACCATCTGCAGAATAACGTGCTTCTACAATGTCTCCTACGTGCACACTCAAGTCTTCAGGCAGACTGATTTCATAGTGCTGGGTCATGTCAATGATAAGTTGATCCAACTGGTGGCTGTGGGAGCCAATGATTTGGATCCAGAAGTGGGTAGGGTGTTCATAAGCAGAAATGTAGATGTCTAGACACTCATCCTTATGGAAACTGAAGTCAGGACTGGGAACTTCAATCATGGATGTCTCCGGACTGTTCTGGGCACCAGAATTCTCAAGGCTGTCATCACAAGGTTCCTCCCAGAAACTTTCTTCTGGTCCTGCAGGAACCATATCACCAGCATCTTTGCTGAGAGGAACCTCCACGGGTACAGCTGGCCCCATGCTAGAACAGATATTCTTCCATAAAGCTGTTTCACCAGCTCCATCTGGCTCCAACGCTGAGAGTTACAGAACAGCCAGGCCTAGACTGAGAAACCCCTGGTGATCAGCAGGAACTCCCATTTTATACAGTGATGCTGCTGTATAAAACTCCAGTCCCCGGACCTCACTTAAATATATTTTCCATCCAGTCCCCTCCCAGTTGGGAGCCTGATGGCTGACCTAAGCTGTCCTTGGTGTTATCTGCTCCAACTCAGGACTAGGGGTTCCTGTTGAAGGTGTCCTTGGTGTTATGTACCAAGCCTGGAGATTAGGTGTTCACCTTCCTCAGTCTGCCTAGGCCTGTGTAAACTATCCCCCTGTATCTGAGGGCTTGGGGGCAAGAACCTTGACCTCAGTAAACTCCCACTGTGGCTGCTGTTGGTTTATAAGTCTTCTCCCCTTGAAAAATAAATGGCATTCTCCTTCGAACTTGTTCTTTATTAAGAAATCCATCCCCTTTTTGTTTCTATGTTTCAGTCTGTTGTTCTTTCTTGTTCCCTTTCCTCACGTTCTTCTCCACTCCTTTTCTTTCTCCTTTTCAGTTATTTAACCCTGTTCCAACCCTATTTCCCCATTCCCTGTCTCCTTCCTATATCTCTTTCATTTGTTATTTTCATACATTTTTAACTTAAATGCTAAACATTTTTTAACTTCATAGCATATTCTACATTAGTTTTTATTATTTTCAGTCTCATGGTGATTGGTGATATATTAGTGAGCTGTAGTTCATTTTAGGTGTGTTTCTATAATCTTGTAGAGTTTAATGTTGTTTCTGCTATAGCATTTCATTTTCTCCTTGCTAAGTGGTACTGAGCTTCTAGAGCAGTGTATTCAATAAAATGTTTTTCCCAGTCCCAAACCCAGAAAGGATACCCAAGCCAACAGCTGCACAAAGTACAACACAGAAATGAAAGAACACAATAAAGGCAACATCACTCCTGCAACTACTGACTCAAAAAATATTGAAAAAGGTGGGAGTTCCAAATGAAGATTTCATTTCTATTAAAAATTATCAGTGACCCGAAAGAGTTACAAACAAGCCCCTGAGCTCAATCTGGGAACTAGAGAGGAGATTTAGAAGATGGAGAATGAATTCTCCCAGGAGTGGGCGTGTACTTCTTATTAAGTGTATAAGCAAAGTGAATTGTCCTCTCTAAGGGAACTGCTGCACTGCTTTGCAGTTGAAGGAACCCCCAAGGATGGAAAGAGAAGTCATAATGTTCTTGCTTCCATTAAGCATCCATATGAGGGTTGCCTTCTTGTCCTAGAAGGCCTGCCAGGTCTAGTGCATTGTTTTCAATGGATTCCTTGGCTCTGAAGCTGCATATTAATAAGCACGTATGAGTAGTGACTAGTGCAGCAGGTAGTGAAGCATCAGCAGTGGAAAGACAGAGTTAATAAACCCTAGGATTTTCCTCAGGACCTTCCAAAACTGCTATGCTCTTACCAAACCCCAGACTTCCCTTGCACTGGGTGGCCAAGGCCAGGTAGATTAATTCTTTATTTGTCAAGACTATATACAAACAGAACAGAGTCTGTTAGATTAAACCCCAGCAGGGTATTGTAGAGTGGAATTAGTGGACATTCATTACTTTTTCAGTAATGTATTTATGTATTAAATGTATTTATATGTTCCTGTTTGTTTATGGTATTTACTTATTAGCATCTATGACCTGATGAAAGAAGGCCTCCTAATTATTGAAGGGAAACACATCAGGCTTGACAGAATAAAAGCTGGGGCATGACCACATTTAAAAGTAAAGTCTTTTGAACATTTGTCACAGAGAGAAATCCTCTATGATTTCAAGGAGGAGTCACAAAGAACTTCCCCGTGGCACACAGCAACACATACATGTGCAACAAGTCCTTTGTTGATCATTGTTCTATATAAAACAATTCTCTGGTACATTTATTTTATAGAATGTGCTCAACATTAACAACAATGCAGTTTGACGAAATAGTGCTCTTAAACTTTTGTGTCTCAAGTGGATTTCAGTAGATAAGAAAAGGCAAATTTATCACATGAACAGAAAGGAACTGGGCTTAATTTAATACTTGAGGAAAAATAACATTTTGAGTGAGGACTGAGAATCTAGAGTAACTTTGTAATCACTGCCATGCATTTTCCTTGTCGAGAAAGCTCATATTTACAAATGAGTACTCAAATGGTTAAATGCATGAGTCTTTTAGCAGCAAAACAACAATTTGGACACTGAACAAAATGTAATTTAATGGGACTGAAACACCACTATTAACCTTGATGTGTGTGCATGTATGTGCATATGTGCTCATGAATGATTTGTCTCATTACCTATGTTGTTCCACTTTTGACTGAAGGCAGATATTGTTGGAGAACAGATATATTTTGTAAAATCTCACTGGGAACATTTGAATTGGCAAATGACTCAGTGCCCATCTGCAGTAAATCAAGATGTACATCTGACTAGGTTGGTGTTTTGTGCCAGTGCCTGCCTCAACATGTTCAGTTTTTAACTGAATTCTGTCAAAATTGCCAGTCAGATAACCATTAACGCCACAGTCATTTTTATATACCTTTATATACTTGTGGAAAGTGTTTATTGTGTGACTATAGGTCTAGTTGGTAAGGGTAGTGGTATTCTCAAGAATATGATTTTTCTCTTTTGGTCTCCTTTAAACCCAAACCTCCTTCCTCCATCCGCTTGTCTATTTTATCTATTTTTCTTCATTAGAAGATCTATCATTAGAATGGTGATGCATCAGTACAGGCTGCACTGTGCAAGGGAGCCTCTGTGACCACTGCTTACAGCGACTTGCATGGCCTTCCATGGTGGCGATACTACAAGTTCACTGGCAAGGCAAGTTTCCACTACAGGCGACCGTACATGACAATCTAGTTAGTATTATACACAAACAAAATACTGACATAATGATGGAGATGATAATTTATTTGATTACTATTTTCAGTAAAAAGAAAGGGGAAATTTTGGAGGAGATGTGCCTCCCCCCATCGAAACAATCTTTTAAATTTTATTCATTGACTCAGGGAGGCATGTGTAAAGCCAAAGCATATATTTGAGAGTCAGAAGATAACTTACAGGAATGGGTTCTTTTCTTCCACCATGAGGGTTCAGGGATCAAATAAAGACCACCAGGGTTAGGGGTAAGTGCCTTTGTCTGCCAAGTCGTCTAATGGGCCCATATGAAAGAGATATTTTAAAGAGAAGATTACGGACAAGGGTAGCAAATGAAAACTGAAGCCCTGTTAGAGATCCTATGTAAAATGGCTCTTGAACTGCCCACATTTAGGACGGTGAATCTGGGTCCTTATTCATAGGTACTATCTTTCAGTGGTTGATGCCTGCCTCTGGGAATGCCTTTTCATCCTTCCTTGAAAGGATGCTGAGCAGTTAGAGAAGCATGGGTATGTATATTTGTGGCATGCATGTTGCTGTCAGCATACACAGCATCTTGATTCCTGCAGGTGAACTCAGGTGGGACAAGGAAATGCAGAGCAAGCCACTAGCAGGGGCCACTCCACCTGGCATCTATTGGAGAGGAACTGGGGCTCATTTACTGTATTGTGTCTCCTGTGTTCTCTGGCTCATCCACTTCTGTCAAATGAAAAGGAAAAGCTGGAGATGTCAGCAGTGCTTCACCCTGCTAATTTTGTAGCATAGTGTGATGGTAGACAATTCTCAAAATTAGCTCATCTTGAACAATCTTTCTCACAATGTTGACAGCTGGAAATATGATCCTTTCTGAAATATGATTGCGATGCTAACTAGGTCTCTATTGTCAGGTTTTTTATTTATTTTCCTATTCTTAGGGAAATTTTTGCAAGCAGTCAACCTGGCTCTGAAAGTATTACCTGATCAAGTTCACAGAATAGCAATATCAGGAATCATAATGCTTTATTGAGTATTACCACATTCCTTATACCTTTAAAACCACTATCTGATATAAATAGCCACAATAATCTTGTAAAGGCTATTATAATTATCATGTATTACAAATATATCAAAAAACTAAGGATAGTTACTTGTCCAAGCTCTCAAACATGACAAGGGTGGGAACCCTTGTGTGAGATGTACAGAGTTGCTGACACTTGGGAGCAAGCCCATCACTCTGTCTCTGTCTCTGTTTCTGTCTGTGTGTGTGTGTGTGTGTGTGTGTGTGTGTGTGTGTGTGTGTGTGTGTCTCCTTCTCTCCCTCCCTCCCTCTTTCTTTCTTTCTTCCTTCCTTTCTTTCTTTCTTTCTTTCTTTCTTTCTTTCTTTCTTTCTCTCTCTCTCTTTCTTTCTTTCTTTTTTTCCACCCTCCCTCCTTCCCTCTCTCCCTTTCTCCCCTCCTGCCTTTCTTTTTTTGATTTTTTGAGACAGGGTTTCTCTGTGTAGCTTTGGAGCCTGTCCTAGTACTTGCTGCTCTATAGATCAGGCTGGTCTGATTTGCCTGCTTCTGCCTCCTGAGTGCTGTGATTAAAGGCTTGTACCATCACCACCTTGCTTCTTCTTCTTCCTTCCTTCCTTCCTTCCTTCCTTCCTTCCTTCCTTCCTTCCTTTCCCCCTTTCTTTTTTTAGATTTATTTATTTATTTATCATGTATACAGTGCATGCCAGAAGTGGACACCAGATCACATTACAGATGTTTGTGAGCCACCATGTGGCTGCTGGGATTTGAACTCAGAACCTCTGGAAGAACAGTCAGGGCTCTTAAGCCCTGAGCCATCTCTCCAGCCCCCCAAAAGCCTTCTTTCCCAGAAGAAAGTATTGCAAAATCTAAGACAAAACTATTTGACTCCAAAGTTGAAAATCTTGTGTCCTTCAAGATGTCATCAAGCAAAGAACAAAAGCCGGAGTCTAGTGTGAGCACATAGAAAGTATAGAAAACACTGCATCAACAAGAAACACACAAGGGTAGCAGGGAAGCTCTAAAGTAAACAGGTAATTCCAGAGAAAGAAACAAAATGACCAGAAAACTGGTGTGCAGGCACAGTCTGATAACAATGTGACAGGTGGAAGTTAAAGCAGAGTGGCCAACACTCAACCAGAGAGGCAACACCAAAGTTTAAGAGCAAGCATCAGCAAAGATGTGAAACTGGAAAATGTGAGCATCTGTAAAGTGTTTCTGATAGTAGAAAACTGCAACCACCTAAATGTATCAGCACAAGACATGTAAAATCAATTGAATTATATCTCTTTCAGGACTAAAGGCTAGGGATGCAGCTGAGTGTCAGAGTTCTGGCTTAGCATGTATAAGGAAGGTCCTGAGCTTGAACCCAGCACCACATGAACTAAGCATGCTGGTACGCTCTGCAATATCAGCATTCAGAAGCTGAAGGCAGCCCTCCTCCTTTCTTATGAATGTATTTATTTGTTTAATTTTATAGCCTGGCTACTGTTTTGCCTCCCTCCTCTACTCCCAATCCCTCTCCCCAACTCCACCTCTGTTCCTACCACCCAATCCTCTCCTCTGTTTCTGTTTAAGAAACGACCAGTCTCCCATGAGTATCAACAAAACATGGCTTATCAAGTTGCAGGAAGACTAAGCACATCCCCATGTATTAAGGCTGCGCAAGTCAACCAGTATGGGGAGTAGGGTGCCAAAAACCTGGAAAAGAATCAGAGACATCCCCTGTTCCCACTGTTAGGAATTCAACAAGAAGACCAAACTACACAGTTGTAACATATATGCAGAGCAGCTAGGTCAGTCCCATTCAGGATCCCTGATTGTAGTGTGAACCTCTATGAGCCCAGGTTAGTTGATTCTGTGGGTGTTTTTGTGGTGTCCTCGACCACTCTGGCTCCTACTATCCTTTCTCCTCCTCTTCTGCAGGATTTCCTGAGCTCTGCTAATGTTTGGCTATAGGTCTGCATCTGTTTCCATTAGTTGCTCTCTGATGACAATTGGGCTAGGTACCAATCTGGTCACAGGAGATAGCCAGTTCAAGCTATGTATCTGCTATTGCTAGAAGTCTTAGCTGGGGGACAGCCTTTTAGATTCCTGAGAGATGCCCTTGTGCCAGGTTTTTACCTGACCCCAAAGTGTGCCCCCTCCTTTATAGCAGTCTTTTTCAGAACTATTCTTCCAACCTGTTTGCTTGTGTTACCATCCCCTTTGCCTTCAGTCCACTCAAAATCTCTTCTATTTCCCCTTCCCAGAGAGATCTGGGTGTATCCCCATAAACTTCCTTGTTACCTTATTTCTCTGAGTCTGTGGATTGTAGCATAGTTATTCTTTATTTTACAGATAATATCAACTTATGAGTGAGTGGATATATGCCATGTATGTCTTTACTGGTCTGGGACACCTCACTCAGGATTCCTGATTTTTTTTTTCTGGTTCCATCCCTACTGAGGAATGATTAAGTAAATGTGGTACATTTACACAATGGAGTATTAATCCCATTCTTTTCTTGTGTTCATCTTTACTCTGGTCTCCAGGATGCAGCTAGACGATCACTGACACTGTCACAACCCCATTCCCTAAGACTGTGGGTCACAGGCCAAAGTATAGGGAAAAGGCGTCAAGTGTTTATTATAAATCCCCTTACTTTACACTTCTATTTAGTACATTCTCCATCCTATATCCAAAATGATATTCTAAATGCACAACTCAGGCACAATGTCACCCGTCCCTAAAGCCCTCTAATGGAGTCCCTCTTCTTGTGCAAAAATCCATGTTTGCTTTACTCACCTATAGAATGTTCACTTTCACCTCCTCTTACCTCTCTGCCCGAAACTTTGAGTTCCAAATGCTTGACTGTCTTTCTGTTTCTGGTGCACCCTCAGCTGTTAACTTTACCTCATGATATGGCAGCTTCCCACTTCTCTCCTCACATCCTTATCTTGCTAGTCCCTTGGTACCATGCAGGTGTCAGTCCTAGCTTCTCCTCACTAAAGTCTCTGTGGGTTTGTCCCCTCTGCCACCTCAGTCTTCTTATCCCTTCACCTTCTCTTTTCTTCATACCGTGTATGACAACACAAGGCCTTATCTCCTTTACCATTGAGATTACATGTGTACCTGGCTTGCCATCACCTAAACTACTCTGTGACTATAAGAGATTTGAGGATCCTAACTTAATGTTCCTTGTTTCATTGATGTCGACCTAGGGCCTAGAGCTACCTGGCATACAACAACTGCTAGTTTAATAGTTGATGGATTAAGAGGCAAATATAAAAGTACTTGAGTAATTGAAAAATTGATTAGAAAGTCTCTTTTCTTAACTTAGACCAAATTTATAATATTGAAATTAAAGAATTTGGTGATTATTTAAACTCATCTCAGATTCATTGTGTGTAATTTTTTAGCCAAAAAAATATTTTCTTTTAAAAGAATCTTACATTTTTCATTTACTGAGGGGAAGGGAAAGGAGGCCTAACAATTGTTTTCAGAGAAAAGTGTGTGTGTTCACAGGTTTCCATCTCTCCTAGATTCCTGAGTTTAGATACTGACATGGGGCCTTAGAAAATTCTCTTATCCAGCCCCACAGACTTAATTCCTCTCTGTAGGGAATGGAGAAGCAGACGCATAGAGGCTGGTAGTGGAAGATGAAAGAATGCTAGTACAGTGAGGCAAGCACCTGTATGAAATGTTTGACCCCAGCATCAAGGAAGAAGGTCAGTCAAAGGGCAATGCAACTAGCAATAGACACTCTCACAGAAACTCACTCATGAATGGGCAAATACACTAGCACTCACACCACTGGGTTATTTTATACAATGCTCAAGTCAAGAAAAAGCTAGTTCTGTTCCAATTTCCCTAGTGAATCTATGTTTTGAAATTACCAAGATATATTGAGCACATTTCTCATAAAAATCTCTATTTCAGATAGGAGGTCTTGTGAACTAAAACATTATTTTTCTTTTAGAGAACTTAGGAATGGAAGTTTTATTTTTGTAGCACACACACACACACACACACACACACACACACACAAACAAGTTCTGGTGAAGATATGAGTTTCATTGTTTTCCAGGCTGGTTGGTGGGATGGAGAGGCTGTCCTTGACAGGACTCCTTGGGTATATTCATAGCTGTGGCCAGTTTCTGGCCAGAATCAAATCTGCTGCACATGGCAAGATCTGGGGTGAGGGGTTATTTGCCGATTTTTTGCCCATCTTTCATATCTCACAGAGAATTAGAGTTTACTTCAGTTGCCTGTAATATTGAATGAATATTCACAATCATCTTAGAAGACAATATTGCTATCAGTTAGTAGCACAGCCGTATTTGCCTATTTTCCCTAGACCATTGTACCCTTTTAAGAGCCCCAAATTACTAAGAATAAAATTCTAAAATAAAAAGTGGCAAGACCACACCTGTATCCTGCCTTTGTTTGCATTCAAGACATTCTCAAATTTGTCATGTCTGTGAACTCAGTTACATTTATTATCCCAGATGGATTTTTACCACATGAGCAATTAATCTAATTGGAGACCATGAAGTGTTTATGTCAAGCAAGAGGCGGCAGAAGCTTCATTGGTGGCATTGCGGTGACTTTGCAGGCAGCAAACACATGCCACTGTGTACTTCTAGCCTAACCCTTTGCTGTCCGCCCCTTTCTATTTTTATATTAAATAGAGGGACATTCAGCTAGGTACTCAGAAATGGGCAGTTTCTTTTAAGATGTGGTGTATATCTAATTTCCATACATTTCTTTCTAGTGGAATGGCCTTGGGAGCACAATTCCTTTCGGTCTTGACAGGTGTAAAGGCAAATTCTGCCAGGCTCTGATTGAAATGTTACAGTGCCTTTTCTAGATCCGGCACGGTAGTAGGTGACAAAAGACAGTGGATGTTGCTGGGTCAGTTGAAGTTGTTACCGTAATCCCTTTTTACCTATTTTGAGCTCCTGTGTGAGAAAATTCTATGTCAAGGTATATTAACATTACCTCTCTGGACCTTAAAGGACCTGGCGACAGACAGTGCTTTCAAGGGTTATAACCACACTCTCTATTCTGGAGGCTTGGGGACAGACAACTGGGATAATCTCTGAAGACCAGGCAGCAACCCATCTGTATCTTCTTTACCCACATTGTAATTTTCTGTATGAAATGGTCTACTGACTGTCTATAAATAGTCTCATCTTATTTGGCCAATCAATACATGTGGGCAGGGGATGCCTTCTTTCATGTGGTGAATGTATTCCACAGAACATGACCGTTGAAAATTGAAAGTTATATTACATTTCAATCATACAGTCAACACCAAAATAATAAGCCTGAGGTAAATCCTTGATAGATTTTCCTAACACTAAATCCTAAATAAGGTATCATTTCATTGGTATCATTTCATTCGGTTTGTATTTGTGTACATTCTATGTGAGAATAGGTCCTTTCTTTTTTTATATGTATACATGTGGTATCCATGTATGTCTTATGGGTATGAATACGTGTGTGTGTGTGTGTGTGTGTGTGTGTGTGTGTGTGTGTGTGTAGGACTGAGGTTTGAATCAGAAATTTTGATCAGTCACCATCCATGTTTTTTAAAGCTGGCTCTCTTAATCAAACCAGGAACTTGCTGCTTTGACTAGTTACCCTAGCCAAGTTGCTCTGGGGACACACACTCTCTTTCCATTGTTCCTGGCTAGAATTATATGCAAGCCTCCATGTCCACTAGGCATTGATATGGGTTGTGGGGATCCCAATGCACACTTTAAATACTGACCCATCTTCTCAGACTCAATACTATATATCTTTAAAGGAAAGCACCAAAGTATTTTGCAGTGCCGACATGTTTTGGAGAGTGTCTTAGTTAAGGTTAGCAGTACTGTGATAAAACACCATGACCAAAGCAACTTGGGGAGGAAAGGATTTATTTGACTTACACATCAACATCATTGTTCAATAATGAGGGAAGTCAGAACAGGAACTCAAATAGGCAGGAACTAGGAGGCAGGAGCTAATGCAAAGGCCATGGAGGAGAATTCTTACTGGCTTGCCCCCTATGGCTTGCTCAGCTTGCTTTTGTATAGAACCCAGGACCACCAACCCAGGGTTGGCCCCACCCACCATGGGCTAGGCCCTTCTGACCTATAGGATTGCCTGCAGCTCAGTTTTTTTTTGATGTTTTCTCCCATACATGCATTTACCACAGATTAGACACCATCTTGTCAGGGATGTCTTCTTATTCAACCTCCTTATACAGTCCTCTCCCTCTCACCCTGAATTACTTTCCTTCTACTACTTACAGTCATAGGCATATTATATACTCATTGCCTGTCTTTCTTGTACAACATTCTATAAACCAGACATTGAAATTTACTTATGGTTACCCATGCAGATAAGCACCTTGCACAATGTATAGTGTATGTATGTATGTATGTATGTATGTATGTATGTATGTATGCATATATGTACATATGTATGTCATAAGTGCATGAATATAAAGGCAAGCTTAAAGAGGTCTCTAATGTCACGCAAATCCCCTGCTTCATATTGGAAGAATATGTATAGATATAATTCCTGAGGTGAAAGAGATGTACTATTATCTACTTTCACTTTTTCCTTTATTAAATCCATTGTAGATAGGTAGGTATAGTAACATATGGTCCATGGAATTGCTCAAGTGTCAAATGTTTGGGGAATATTGATTAACAAGGCCTTTAAATCATATGGTTTTAAGAATCACCTGTTTACTCAGAGCTTGGTCTGATAGCAATACAATGGGAACCATGGGGCATGAAATCAGATGAAACTAAGTAAGAACATGAAAACTGGGACGTTTACATCTTCAACTTGACTAAACTCTGCTTTTTAAATATTATCTTACTTTATTTTTCATACACTATATTTTTATCACATTCTTTTCCCTCCTGTAATACTTTCCAGATCCTTTCCACCTCCCTCCCTAGTCAACTTTATGTTTCCTCCCAAAAAGAAAAAAAATCAAGGAAAATGACAAAAAAACACCCCAGAAAATAAAATCAAAACAAGCTAAACTAAAATAAAACAACCCCCAACCCAAAAAACCATAAAAGAAACAAAACAAAAAAATGTAGGCACACAGAAAGAAACCCCAAACCCAAAAAACGTGGAGTCTGTTTTATTTTGGCCAACTACACTGGCCTGCTCTAGAATATGTTCATTAGGCCCAGTGACCCTCCACTGGAGAAAACTGGCATTCCCTTCACAAATAAGCATTGATTGCAAATAGCTTCTTGGTGAGGGAATACACCTTGTGTCCACTTCCTCTTTATAGTGCTGAGAATTTTGTCTGGTTTGAACAGGTTGTGCGCATGGTCTAGTCTGTGAGTACATGTGTGTGTCAGTCCTGTTGTGTCTGAAAGATTCTTGATGGCATAAAATGCCTAGTTGGGTCATTCTCTCCCATTACATGGTTATTCCATTTAAATTCTACACATAAATGTATATAATTAGGAAGTTTTTCTGTAGTAGGTTTCCATATGAATTTTCAAAGGGCCTTTAGTGTTAGTTTTCCCTTCCTCCCCTTCTTTATTCTACCTTCTCAAATCCTTCCCCATTTAATTCTCCTATTCTAGAGTTCCATTTATCTCTTTATGACACTATATGCTATTTCCCATTTCTTGGAAGATTTCCCTCTACCTTGCTGGTCAATTATTAACTACTTAACCTATGTAATTATTTGGATTAAAGCACACATATCCAAAATTTAAAAGAATAACATCTACATGTAAATGAAAACATACAATACTTGTCTATTTTGAGTCTAGTTTGCTTCACTAGGATGATTGTTTCTAGCTCCATAAATTTTCCTACAAATTTCATGTTTTCTTTTTCTCTACAGCTGAATAATATTCCATTGTGTAAACACACCGCATTTTCATTATTCATTCATCGGTTGATGGATATCTTGGGTGTTTTCAAATTCTGGCTATTGTGAATAGAGCACCAGTGAACATTAGTGAACAAGTATCTCTATAGTAAGAAATAGATTCCTTTGGATATATGCCCAGCAGTAGTATACTTGGATCTAATGGCAAATAGGTTTTCAGCCTTTAAGGAACTGGTTTACACAGGGACTATACAAGTTTGTCCTCCCACCAGCTATGAATAAGTGTCCCCCTTTTCCCATATTCTTGCCATCATATGCTTGTCATTTGTGTTCTGACTGGTGTAAGATGAAATCTCAAATTTGTTTTAATTTGCATTTCCCTGGTGTCTACGATGTTGAACATTTTTAAGTGTTTCTCATCCATTGAGTTACACCTCTGGAGAACTTTCTGCTTAGTTCTATATACCATTTCAATTTTTTTGAGGTTCAGGTTGTTTGTGTTTATTTATTTATATATTTTGTAGATTACATAGTCTAAATACCAACACGCTATCAGTTATATAATTTATAAAGATTTTTCCCCATTTGCTTCTGTGCTTGAGTGATGATATTTGCTATACAGAAAACAATCTGTTTTACGAGGTCTTATTTATTGTTTATCTTAATGCCTGTGTTATTATTGTCCTTTTCAGAAAGTCCTTTCCTGTGCCAATGAGTTCAAGCCCTACCTTCTCTTCTATAAGAATCAGGGTATCTTGTCTTACTTTGAGGTCCTTGATCCAAGACTTGAGTCTTGTTTAAAGTGATAAGATATGCGTGGGTGTATTTTCACTCTTCAACAGCATTATGATTGGAAACATTTGTTGAAGAAACTGCCTTTTCTCCAGTCTATTTTTTTGCTTCTGTGTCCAAAATCTGGCATCTGTAAGTATGTAGAAATATGCCTTCATCTTTGATTCTATTCCATTAATCAATGTGTTTATTTTTATGCCAACAACATTCTGCTTTTATTATTATATCTCTGTAATTCAACTTGAAATCTTGGATGGTGATATCTTCTGAAGTTATTTTATTAATTAGAATTTTTTAGATACCCTGGTGTGTGTGTGTGCGTGTGTGTATGTTGCAAATATCAAAAACATCTGTCCATTTCTTTTAGGATTTCCAGTTTGGTAGAAAGTAGCTGTTTTAAGTGTTCCTTATGATGATCTAAGTTTCCTCTGTGTATGCTGTATGTCCTCCTTCTCATCTCTGATTTTACTAATTTGAATCTTATTTCTCCATTTTTTGTTTGTTTAATTTGACTAAAGGTTTTCAATCTTGTTTTTCTCAAAGAACCAAGTGTTTATTTCATTGGTTCTCTGTATTTTGCTTTTCTATTTGCATTTCTATTTCTTTGCTTTCAGCTGAATTTGATGATTTTCCCCATATACTCATTTTGAATATTATTTTTTCTTGTTTTCCTAGAGTTAAGTTATTAACATAGATTTCATAGCACATATGCTATGAACAGACCTCTTAGAATTGCTTTCATTTTGTCCCATAACTGGCTATATAGTGTTTTTATTTTCATTCGGTTTTAAAACATTTTAAATTTGCTTCTTGATTTTTTTGTCTTGATCCAATTTTTCTTCAGTATAAGTTGTTCAGCTTCCACGAACTCACATTCTTTACCATTTATATTGTTGATAATATCCAGCTTTAATTCATGGTGGTCATATAGAATGCAGGGTGTTATTTCAATTTCTTTATATCTGTTTATCCTTGCTTCCTGACCTAACATGTGATCAATTTTGGAGAAAGTTCTGTGGGATAATGAGAAGAAAGTATATTCTTTGTTTTCCTCCATTTTTTAAAATTTAAATTAGAAACATGTTAATCCCAGTTCCCTCTCCTTCCCCTCCTCCCCTGCCCCCCCCCCACTGACAACCTACTTATCCCATACCATTTCTGTTCCCCAGGGAGGGTGAGGCCTTCCAAGGGAGGGGGTCTTCTGAGGCTGTCATATCCTTTGGGATAGGGCCTAGGCCCTCCCCTGTGTTTCTAGGCTGAGGGAGTATGCCTCTATGTGGAATGGGCTCCCAAAGTCCATTCCTATGCTAGGGATAAATAAGTACTGACCTACTACAAGAGGCCTCATAGATTTCTGAGGCCTCATCATTGGCACCCACATTCATGGGGTCTGGATCAGTTCCATGCTGGTTTCCCAGTGATCAGTCTGGGGACCAAGAGCTCTCCCTTGTTGAGGTCAGCTGTTTCTATGGGTTTTACCAGCCTGGTCTTGACCCCTTTGCTCATCCCTCCTCCCTCTCTGCAACTGGATTACACAGGAGTTCATCTCAGTGTTTAGCTGTACATGTCTGCTTCTGCTTCCATCAGCTACTGGATGAAGGCTCTAGGATGGCACATAAGGTGGTCATCAGTCTCATTATCAGGGGAGGGCATTTAAGGTAGCCTCTCCTCTGTTGCTTAGATTGTTAGTTGGTGTCATCTTTGTAGCTCTCCAGACATTTCCCTAGTGCCTGCTTTCTCTTTAAACCTATAATGGCTCCCTCTCTTATGGTATCTCTTATTTTGCTCTCCTCTATTCTTCCCCCTACACAACCTTCCTGATCCCTTATGTCCTCCTCACCCCTCCTCTTTCCCCTTTTCATTCTCCTAGCTCTCTCTCCCCTCCTCCCCAGGCTCCCAATTTGCTCAGGAGATCTTGTCCCTTTCCCCTTCTCTGGGGGACCATGTATGTCTCTCTTAGACTCCTCCTTGTTTCCTAGCTTCTCTGGCAGTGTGGATTGTAGGCTGGTAATACTTTGCTCTATGTGTAAAATCCATATATGAGTGAGTGCATACCATGTTTGTGTTTGAATGGAATGTTCTGTACATGTCTCTTCTGTCCATTTGATTTGTGACATTATTTAACTCCAGTGTTTCTCTATTTAGTTTTTCTCTGAATGACTTATCTATTGGTGAGAGTTAAGTATTGAAGTCACCCACTGTGAGAATTAATGTGTGATTTTAGATGTAGTTGTGTTTCTGTTATGAACGTGGGTACCCTTGTGTTTGGTGTATCAATATTAGAATTTGAGTATACAGAAACCTCCCTTATCTCTTTTCATTAGTTTTTGGTTGGGGTCTGTTTGTCAGATATTAAAATAACAGTATCTGCTTGCTTATTGTTTCCATTTGCTTGGGAAAACATTCCCTCCTTTTAAACTAAGGTTATGACTGACTGACATTGGTGTTGAGTATGTTTCTTGGACACAGAGAACAAATATATCTTGTTCTCTAATTTGATCTCTTAGTCTATACCTTTTATTGAGAACTGAGGCCATTAACATTTAGAGTTATTAATGAGCAGTGTTTATGCATTTCTGTTATTTTGATGTTGTGCTGGTGGTGGTGTCTTTCATATGCCACCTCTTTGGATTGACTGTTTGCAGATTTTTTTTCCTGTCTTCTTGTGAGTGCAGTTATCCTTCTTTTCAGACTGAAGTTTTCCTTCTAGCAACTTCCATAGTACTTAATTGGTGGAAAGAAATTGCTTAAATTTGTTGTTATAATGAAAATAATGAAATTTTTTTCTCCATTGATTGTGATTGATAGTTTTACTTATCTATCTCTTAGAGTTTGCAGAACAGAAGTTCAGCCTTCTTTGGCTTTGAGTTTCCATTAAAATTAGGGTGTTATTTTAATGGATATGCTTTTACACATGACTTATATGAGTTCTGATGTTTGGGGTGTTGCTTAGAGCAGATAGCTAGTCTTATTAGTTGGGTGCACTCTGTTTTTTGTTTGTTTTTGTTTTTGTTGTTGTTGCTGCTGCTGCTCCCTAATCTGGGTCCCAGCCAAGTGTGTGTAGTTAGCTATTCTGTAGGTAGATGAGAAGTCTTAAAGAATGGAGATGGGCCTGAAGGAAAGGCTGAACGGGACTTCCAGGGAGATCTAGGGGAATCCCGAGTCTGCACCAAGAATCCTAGTGAATGAGGGTAGGTTGTGAACAGGGGTTCCTTCTATCAGGCTACAGAAGGACTAAGAATAAATGTAGAGAGAGTGGAATGGTGCAAACTACATAAGTTTTAAAACTTAGAATTCAAGTACTATTTTAGATATTCAGTAAATTGAATGATTAAAGATAATGAAAAAAAGGAAGTGTTGGAAATGATGACCAGGCGAGGACACAGTGTTGTTGCATAATTAACATTGTTCATAAAAAACCTTAAGGAAAATAATCTATAGTTCTGTACATTTTGTGTACATGTCTATATTTCTAAACTGTCTTTGACAGTCTGGAGGTTTGGAGATGCCAGGCAGATGTTGTGGATTCTGGGTAGAGCTGAAGGTGTGTGTGTGTGTGTGTGTGTGTGTGTGTGTGTGTGTGTGTGTGTGTGTTACAGTGTCTGTTTGGCACCTCTTCTCTTGGGCTGCCTTTGGCTCACCTCCCTCCTGTGTGTTCCTACAGGGCACCACTGACACATGGTGGACCAGGCCTACTGTGCACAGGATAACCTTCAGCCTTCCTTACCTTACTGAGGTGCACTTGGAGAAAGCTATTGTGTTAACAAAAGAAATCTGTGTCCAATTTATTTTAAGTTTCTCTAAGTATTTTGGACTAAGAGCAGAAAAGATAGCTTCTTAAAGTTCTTATTCTTATCTTCATAATTCCTTTTTAATGGACTGTTCTATAAGTGAAGAAGCTTAGTTGTTACATATATATACATTTGTTGAAACTTAGCAAATGAATTCCTTTTTTGTTTTTTGATTTTTTGTTTTGTTTTGTTTTTTGAGACAGGGTTTCACTGTAGCTTTGGAGCCTATCTGGGCACTCGTTCTGGAGACCAGGCTGTCCTCAAACTCACATAGATCTGCCTGCCTCTGCCTCCCAAGCACTGGGATTAAAGGCGTGCACCACCAATGCCCAGCATAGTTTGTTTATTTATTTATTTATTTATTTATTTGGTAAATGAATTCTTAATACGATTTTTCCACAAGACAGAGGTAAACACTGAACTCTTAATAACCATATGCATGAGGAAATATTTTAGGGGAATTTTTCTTCTTCTTTTTTTTTATTAGTTCAACTTAGGGAACAAGCTTGTTTCACATGTAAGTCCCTTCTCCCTCTCCCTCCCCTTACCCCATGCCTTCTCCCCCACCCCCAACCTACCCCACCCCATCCACCCACCACTCCCCAGGCAGGATAGGGCCCTCAATGGGGGCTCTGCAAAGTCCACCGAATCTTCCTGTGCTGGGCCTGGGCCCTTCCTTAGGGGAATTTTTCAATGTCTGAAAATCACATCATCATCAAAACTGATAGGAACTGATCAATAGATAAGAAAAAAGAAAAAAGGAAGAGCATAGGAAATGGCAGTGGTGGAATCCAGAGTACCAAGGGTTTGTGCTGTGTCTCTTTCAGTGTTGCTTGTATGTATTAACATTGTTCATAATACAACATTATGGGAAATAATCTACAATTAACATGAGTGATTTTCATACTGTTTCTTCTCTTTGAAATTTTTCTTTTTCAAATTAAATGTCAATTTTTAAATAATGAACTAATGAAACAGGAAATTATTGCAAATATTATAGTCTACTTTTCTAAGATGAATTTTAGGGAGGCTTTTATATTAAAATAACTAAGCATAATTTGGAAATATGATTATGGAATATTTTTATTCTTCTGTAGAGAAATTGTCCTTTTTGTACCTCATTTTCTTTCTCCTTCCTACACCTATTTTCACACAACAGGTTCATCTCAGATAAACCTGTCTCACTCCATTAGGTCCCAGATCTTTTTCCTGTTGTAGGTAGAGAATAAATTGATTTCAACTGATATAATTTCATGTGATGAGGTGAAGCTGTTTAGCATCCAATGTCTAGTTCATAGTTAATTTCATAGAAATTGGTATTTTTGCATAATTCAAATATGTAGTCTTCTCTTGTGTTCTTTTCCAATTGTTAGAAACCATTGCTTTGCAATAATAAATAGGTTATGGGAATAGTAAATAACTTTTTTTTTTTTTTTTTTTTTTTTTAGTTTTTCAAGACAGGTTTTCTCTTTGTAGCCTTGGCTATCCTGGAGCTCACTTTGTAGACAAGGTTGGCCCCAATCTCCCAGGGATCCACCTGTCTCTGTCTTCTGAGTGCTGGGATTAAAGACAAATGTATGACTGTTGCAAATGCCGTGGCAGTGGGCTCCCAGGCAGTACTTTTTGTCCTCCCATCTCTATGCTCTCGTTCTTTTCATTATAAGATGTGTGTCTTTGATGTAAACTTTGGAATGTTAATGGACACAGCCTGGCCGTTAAGTCTTCAAGAAAAACTGTTATCTCTGTTTTGGTAAAGAAAGTGACCTGCGCTGGTCTCTGGCAGACCCAGCATTTCTGATGGAGCCTCTCTAGTGATGCTGAAAAAGTAGTGTGATGCTCAGAATTCAGAAGGCCAGAACTCCTTCACAATTGCTCTGAGCTCAATTTAACCATTTAAAGATATTCTCCCATTACATTAAAGGCCATTTGTTGTGCCATATAACATACCTTTTAAGGCCAAGCTACTTTCTGTTTAGGGTAGCAGTTAAAGACAGTCATGGACTCTATTTTTCATTATTTGATAGGGTTTCTCTTCTTTATGAGAGGACATGCAGCTCTGCAACCACACTGACTCTTACTGAAGTTAATCTCCACTTTAAACATTTCCATTTGTTAAAATTTATTAGAACATAAATGAGTCATTTCGACTAATATTCACTAAGTGTGTCTCAAGCTGGCTTCTGGGATGGAGACAGACTAGACACAGTCCTCATTCTCAAAGAAGCTCTGCTCCTGTAAAATTATATGTCAAATGAAAACAGCAGACATTTAAGTGGAGGAATATTTGAAGTGAAATAAATACCCTGCATCTTCTAATAACTCTTGGCAATATTATGAGGCTTACAAATGTAGTCCACTAAATATTACTAAGTAGCTAAATAAATTTATTTTCCTAAAATATTTTCACTAAAACAGAGAGTTCACCATGAGTATTTTGTATTTGATCCATTTCTATTTTAGTTTTAAGGTGGTGGAATAATATAAAAACAAGCAAGATGAGTTTTTATTTTACATGTTCTCTTTTGCAATCATTAGGTCTCTGCAACTTTCTTAACTCTCTCATTTGCCTTTTTGTCCAGTTGTAAGGTATTAGTAATATATGTATTGTGAGAATTAAAATTATAATAGGCAATGGATAAAAGCCTCAAGTTTTTATGGGAGGACCCCAACAAATAAAGAGTGTTGTTAATGCCTGTTGTCATGTTGATGGTGACTTCTTTGTGGATTCTCTGAGACCTAAATTCCATTTCAAGAATTCTCTACATTAGATAAAGATGGAAAAAAACAAGGAAAGAAAACACCAGCTGTGGAAGCTGAGGAAGACTGTGGGACATTCACTTCAGGGTTGTCCTGGCTCCAGGGTAGAGGATTTGGGTGTTATCCATCAATTGTAACTCATTATTTCAGTGGTGCTCTAAGGGATGCTGGTTCTTTCATATTTACAGTTTCACATGTACAGATAGAGTGGTCTTGCACAGCTAGAGGGTTTCTGCAACAGAGATGCAGATAACCACAGCTGGAATTCAGCCAGAAATCCTGAAAGTGGCAGAGCTGAGTACCCATTTGTATCTGTTGATGTGACCATGGGAAGAGTGCACTTGATCCTTATACTTCTGTATAAGCTTCTGTCTTTTGAAAGAGAATGTTCAGTATTTTGTTATGTTTAAGGCTGAATCATTGAAATATAAGTGATTTCAGGAGAAATGTTTTACATAACAGGCACTGCAGACTGTCCGCACACAAAATTTAAACAACATGCTTGAAATTATTGTGGTCAATTATAATATTTAATTATAATTTTGAACACAAAATATAGTAGTTTATATATTTATATAGTAGTTTGCATACTGATGTTTCCTTCTGGGTTCTGGGAATTTAGGACTTGCCACTATGTTCTTATCTCCTAAAGTATTAGATGCATGTCAGCCAGAAACTATGTCTGAGGTGATGTAGCCATTGCAAGATGAGGTTTCCTTAGTACTTACCCAACTTCCAGTAAGAGGAATAAACAGTCCCACCACACCCTGGCATGACCAGAGGAGATATTCTACCATCTTCCAATTTAATTATGGGATGTGGTTTCTAGACACACATCTGTCTAGATCTGCTTTCTGTATTTTGTTTTGTTTATAATTAAATCATAGTAATTAAGCAACCATGCAGGTCATTAGCAATAATTTTATGAAGCTTGGGATGGTGTGTTACATAACTTCTAAATGTTTTGTTGTTAAAGTTCACTTTTGAGAAATTGTGGTAGCTGTTGGGAAAACATTATTAATTTGAAGGTGTGTAAGAGAGAGATAAGGTTTTTCTTCTTCTAGAATTGTGTATATTCAGGTAACTGTTATCTCTGGGAAACATTGAAGATGTCTCAGAGGCTCTATAGACGCAACCACTGTTTGCATATGTGGACACATGGGTGTCTGTGTCAATGTTCACATCTTGTTCTGGTCACAATTTAAACATACACATTCACTTGTTGCTTACAGCCTCACAAGCAATAGGCAAACTCCACTGTTCTTTTAAAATTCAGAATTTTGGTTCCATGACCTCCCCCTTGTTCAGGTCAACTGTGGGATTCTCCAGCCTTGTCTTGACCCCTTTGCTCATCACTCCTCCCTCTCTGCCACTGGATTCCAGGAGGTCAGTTCAGTGTTTAGCTGTGGGTGTCTGCTTCTGCTTCTGTCAGCTACTGGATGAAGACTCTAGGATAGCATATAAATCAGTCATCAGTCTCATTATAGGGGAAGGGCATTTAAAGTATCCTCTCCACTGTTGCTTAGATTGTTAGTTGGTGTCATCTTTGTAGATCTCTGGACATTTCCCTAGTGCCAGATTTCTCTTTAAACCTATAATGGCTCCCCCTCTTTTTATTGTTTTTTTTTTATTTAGAGGCATTCATATTTACATATCCATCCACCATTCCCTTGCCCTCCCATCCTTCCATGTTCCCCACTAACCCCCCCAACCCATGCCCAAACTCCTCCCCAGGGATCGTGAGGCCCTCCACCAGGGACCTTCAAAGTCTGTCATATAATTTGGGGGAGGGCCTAGGCCCTCCTTGCTGAATCTGGGCTGCAGTAGTATCCCTCCATAGGGAATGGGCTCCCAAAATCCATTTGTGCTCTGGTGCTAAAGACTGGCTCCACTGTTAGAGGTTCCATAGACTGTCTTGGCCCCCTAGCTGGCGCCCACAATCATAGGGCTTGATTTGATCCATTGCTGTTTCCCCAGCTTTATGATTAAGGTCTCCATGCTCTCAGTATATCAGGTCAACTGTTTCTGCAGGTTTCTCCAGCAGCGTCTTGGCTCCTTTGCTCATCCCTCTTCCCTCTTCACAAATGGATTCCAGGAGTATGGTTCAGTGCTTAGTTGTGGGTGCCTGTTTCTGCTTCAAACAGCTACTGGGTGAAGGCTCTAGGAATGGTAACCAAGGTAGACATCAATTTCATTATAGGGGAAGGGCATCAATGATATCCTCTCCACCACTGCCTAGATTCTTAGTTGGGGTCAACCCTGTGGATCCCCTAACATTCCCCTGTGCCAGCCCTCTCTCCAAACCTTTACTGTCTCCCTCTATCAAGGCATCTCCTTTCTGGCCCTCCTCTATTCCCCCCCTGTCTCAGACCTCTTATACTCCTCCCCCTCCCCTTCTTCCCTTACCACTTCCCCCACCCAGTGCTCCCACTTTGCTCAGGGGTTCTTGTCCTCCTTCCCTTCTTCAAGGGACTATGCAATCTTCTCTTGGGGTCCTCCTTGTTTCCTAGCTTCTCTGGCAGTATGGATTGTAGACTGGTAATCCTTTGCTCTATGTCTAAAAATCATGTATGAGTACATACCATGTTTGTCTTTTTGTGACTGGGTTACCTCAACCAGGATGGTTTCTTCTAGTTCCATACATTTGCCTTCGAATTTCAAGATTCTATTGTTTTTTTCCACTGAATAGTACTCCACTGTGTAAATGTACCATATTTTCTCTATCCATTATTCAGTTGAGGGGCATCTATGGTATCTCTTTTCTTGCTTTCCTCTATTCTTCCCCCAACTCAACCCTCCTGCTCCCTCATGTCCTCCTCTTCTCCGCTTCTCTTTCTCCTAACTCCTTCTCCTCTTCCCCATGTTCCCAATTTGCTCAGGAGATCTTGTCCCTTTCCCTTTCTCCAGGGGACCATGTATGTCTCTCTTAGGGTTTTCCTTGTTCCCTAGCTTTTCTGGCGGTGTGGATTGCAGGCTGGCAATCCTTTGCTCTATGTCTAAAATCCATATATGAGTGAGTACATACCATGTTTGCCTTTTTGTGACTGGGTTATCTTGCTCAGGATGGTTTCCTCTAGTTCCTTCCATTTGCCTGCAAATTTCAAGATTCCATTGTTTTTTTCCGCTGAGTATTACTCCATTGTGTAAATGTACCACATTTTCTCTATCCATTCTTCAGTTGAAGGGCACCTAGGTTGCTTCCAGGTTCTTGCTATTACATATAATGCTCCTATGAACATAGTTGAACAGATGGGAAAGCAGCATAGGATCAACCCAGACCCCCTGATCATGTGTGTCAGTTAGGAGGCCTGGGCAATCTATGGGGCCTCTGGCAGTGGATCAGTATTTATCCCTAGTGTATAAATGGACTTTGGGAGCCCACTCCTCATAGAAAGATAATCTCTCAGCCTAGACACACAGGGGAGGGCCTAGGCCCTGCTCCAAATGATACTACAGACTTTGAAGATCTCCCATGGAAAACCTCACCTTCCCTGGGGAGCAGAAAGGAGATGGGATAGAGGGTTGGTAGGGGACAAGGGAGGAGGGGAGGGAGAAGGAACTAAGATTGACATGTAAAACAATCTTGTTTCTAATTTAAATTAAAAAATCTGAAGAAAAAATTCAGAATTTTGCCTTAGAATTTTAGTTTTGAAGGCTGGGATATTATTGAAACTATAATATCATGAAACTAGTATTAGAAGATACTACTTATCAAATTACTAAAACTATATATAATTAAGACCAGTAAAGGAGATCCCTGTATCACTATTTAAAGCATGGGATATTTTCTCTATATTGTAGAGATTAGGATCCACTGGGACTATTTAAATACATGTAAAAGCTGTCACAGATAGCACTATGAAGTAAATATTATCACATTTCTTACACTGATGGCACTAATTGTTAAAGGCAGTTGTTTTAGCAAGTGTATCCTAACTATATCAAGAAGCACGTTGCCAATTAATGGGTATCTTAGCTGGATAGAAGGAAGAATTAGGAGATGGATAAGAGGCTAATTATATTTCAAACCTCCTTTCAATATTAGCTATAAGATGGGTGATATAGTCCTACTCTGCATAAATACTATCTCAACTTGTTCAAGGAAAGAGAAGCTACTGTATTAGGCATTTGGGGAGCATGTTTAAGACCATAAGCTGAAAAAGAGGTTACACCTTGCCATCTTCCTTTCCTGCCCTTTCTTCTGTCCTACAGGGAGTGAATGATGCCACAATGCAAGTTAACATGAACTAACTAGAGATCACTTCAGTTGGACAACTCTGGGCAACAGAGTAAATTTGTGACTTAGATTTCTTCTAACTGAGGGATGAGGGAGTTGGAGGACATGAATTTTCCATCCATTATGGCATTTCATGTTCATAGGCAAAGTTGACAGTAGAGGCCAGAGAAAACCCTGAAGCAATGAGATGCAGGGACTGGATGCTGGACTAGTGACTATTCATACTGTGGAAGACCTGGCCACGATTGTCCTAATTCCATCTCTTCTTAGTCTGTGCTAGAGAGGAAATCACACTCTTGCTTTCTCCTTGTGGTCATTCAGAGAAAGAACTACAACTGTATTTTGAGGTAGTGGGAAAGATACCTTAACATAGTTTTCCATGCACTCATTGATACCTTTTGAATGTTTGTAATCTATTGTCATCACAAAATTGTTAAGTAGCATCTATTTTTAATAAATATTCTCTATATATTTCTTTTAAAATTAAAATCATCATGATGTTTTGTAAATTTCACATCATTTATACATAAATGATATTTTTACACATAGAACTTTCATTATTTTAGAATTGATTAACATAATTTTTTGGTAATTTTGCATATGATTTCTTTTAGCTGGGAGTCATTATGCAAGGATTATTATTATTTTATTTTACTGATTTAAAAATATTTTCAAGGAGTTTTTTGCTTTAAAGGTCAAAGAGAGATGATTTAATCAATGAGGCCATGCTGAGGAAGCAAACAGAGGGGCTCATGGGCCCAGGTCTGTCTTTGTGATACGAAGTGAGTTAAATGAAATAGAAAGAAATGAAAGCAGAGGAAAGAGATTCACATGATTTGACAGTTTGGGTGAGGACATTGCCTGGTTGTTGTTTCATTTCTCATTCTACAAGATGGTCCAAGAAGTTCCTATTGCTCAAGGCAGCAGACTGGTTCTCAGGCCATAATTGCTCCAGCTCTAGGGTACAACCTTGCCCTCCTGGATATATACTCTCTCCTGGAGGGTGGTCCTGTCTGCTGTTTGGAGTCCATGATGGTAGACTGAAGACATGGCAGCAGGAACTGCTGAGAGCAGGAGGCAGAGAGAGCTCAAGGCAGTTTTGGATTAAATGCTAACCTTCTCCACAGCCCTTGATAAATGAAGTAAGATCTTGTTGTTCATTTACTCAACACTTACAAATTTGTCTTGTGTCAGTCACTGCGCTGGAAGGTAGGGATACAAAAAGAAAATAATGTCTTAGAACATTCAAATCTTAAAATCATTTAGATGCAACTGTGTGACATTTTTTTTACTTTATTATCTTAGTGGTGCAGACATCTGACAAACTCATAGTCTTTTCCCCTTCAGTTGCTCCACCACCACTGCCTGGTGGTATGGATTTGGTTCTTTAATGAAGTACAGAGTTGTATAGTATAAACTAAGTTAGTATTTGAGTGAGTAATTCCACTAGTAATTTTCTAATATTTATTTAAACAATGATACTGAATTATTATAGTTATAGGAGTAAGTCTTGCTTCCACTGCAATTCAGGAATGTGAAATAAGTCGCCTTCTCATGTAACTGCAGTAATGAAAGTCTCAATGGGAAAAAGTTCTATATACAGAATTTCTTAAACCATAAGTTGTCAACAGAACAGAGAGACATTAAACTGCCAGTGCTTTTGTGCTTATAAGTATGTCAGATAACCCAGGGCATGGATTGATTACAGGTAATCATTTTTGGCATCATTATTATCATCTATTGCAAAAATAGCTTACATGGAAGAGGAGCACCCCTGTGAAAATTATGTAGTGAGTTGCCATTGAGATGCGTCACGAGCTTAAAATATTTTGTAAAAGAATATGTGATAATAAAATTGTAAATTTATTCAGACTATAAAATATTAAAAAGGCAGTTGGACATTCTGTCATTTAAATTTTAATTATCTTCTATTTTGAATGAAGTTTTTCCTGAGCTGTTGCCCAATTTCTGTTATAAAGTTGGCTGTAATTTTCACAACATTCTTTTGATAACTATATATGCATTTGGTAGATCTGGAGTTGAAGGTATGGTAAAAGTGCACTTCCCATTTTTTCTGTATGAACCATTGAATTTATTTTCAGAATAACACTGGATGGATATTTCATCTAATCAAAATGAACTTCTCCAATCCTTTTCACTAATAAACGCATATGGTTTTCATCTTATCTTTTAAAATGAATAATGGATTTTTCAGGGATATCAGACAATATGACTGACACCAGAACACAATAGGACAACCTGTGATTTATTTTTCTTTCTAGGTTATTTTCTCCAAAACTAGTTCATTTTTCATTCATTTACATTTCAGCGCACCTTTGGGTCTTCCTATTATTCTGTCTAACCTTTTTTTTTTTTAAAAATATTTTTCATAGAATGAAGTATAAAATATTCATAACCTCTGAGTGAAAGTGGAGCTGAGTAAGGTTTAAAAAAAAGACATTTCCTCCTTAGGAATGTGGTAACAAACTCTATTTAGTAGATTAGATAGATTCAGCCCCAGGACTGTGGAGTGTGTATACGAAAGATGCCTTTGGTGTAGCCTTAGGATTCCAGATCTTACTGTGTATCCTCATCAATAGAGTGGCTTACAGAGCTGCTACACCAGAGTTGGGGTCCGAGGCATGGGTAGTGTTTATCTTTGCTAGTACTATGAGGTCATGATCCAGCCTAATAAAGTAAGTCATTGGGACATTTCCTCTGAGTTTGGTTTCCCACCCATAATAGAAGACAACTGATTATCCAATGTTGAAATCCCTGGCCCTTGCTGGCAGTATGAGTCAGCTGTCTGTGTAACTCTACCCTTAAATGTGTCATATCCTAGGTCTTACCCAGCACTTCTGCTCTTTCTTTTTTCCTCCCCTTTCCCCTTACTATCTGCTAGCTATGCTTTTGGTATTCCAACTTTCCCACATCATTCTGCTTTACCGGTTTTTTCCTTCACCTCTCTTGCTTCACAGCTTGCCCCATGACTCATTCACTATTTTGTAGCTCACACTTGTTCTTAGACCTTTTATTTGATTGTCCTTAAATGAAGTCAGTACTGGCTGCTGGCACACCCCTTGACTTGCAAGGGTGTGGCCAGGTTCCTGAGAAATGCTTGTCAAACATGCAGTGTAGTGTTGCTGTATTACCCCCTAGCTGGGATTCTGAGGTCCAGACCACTAAATAGTTTTCCAAGGCTGTGGAACTCATCTCTACTGTGCCAGGACTACAAATGACTTAATACTTGTTGCATTGGACACTCTATAAAATAGATTTATATTTGTGTGTTCCTCTATGGCCCAATAAGCCCAAGGAGGGGAACTTATTCCAGTAGCTCTGTTATAAAGTCTATTGAACTCCAAACAGACCAAAGTTAGTAGAAAGCACTGGCTAAAGGGAGGGTGAGGCACATAATTGTTGTTGGGATTCCACTACCCTTTGTAAGAGATAAAATGTGAGGTAGTCTTTACTTTCTGAATATGTAGCTTTAAAATTTCTTTTAGACTCAGGCAATTTTCAGAGGAAGATGTACAAGATTAAAACAGAAATTCTTAAGATTTGTCCCACAATTTACTTTTTGGAAAAATAAAATGATTTACTTGAAATCTGATAATGGTTAGAATTTTTGGATTTATTCAAATTAATACGGCATGTCAGTATTTTGAGACCACGGTTTACTTATTAAGTTCTCCTTGATGCTTTTAGGAGAGACACTTCCCTAGAAAATGTGAGTTGGTATGGTGCCTTTGAAGTTAGCACTGGGAGAACCCTAATACAAACCAACCCTGGTGCCCTGAGGTTCTGAGCCCCAGCTACACTGTTTTGTCAGTGTAATGAGTAGTTATTTACCATTTCTGAGATTCTTCGAGAAACACCCTTCATATTTTCATTCAGTTCTTCAGGAGAATCAGCAACCTTTATGTCACAGACAACAAAACAAGTTCTAGGGTACTTGATGACTTATCTGAAGTGCAACTGAAATTCCAAATTAGAGTCTACATACCAGGGAACCACATTTCTGATGTTTCCACAAAGGCACTTCCAGGAACATCCGAGATGGCGTCTTATTGTTGTTGTTGTCAGAGAGATGACTTGCAAATGCATAGATCTTTTCTCTTACATACAGAACTGCAGATGCATTGTTCTCTGGCTTCCTCCATGATGCAAAGGTCCAATAAAATCTCCCTACTCCACCTCCCTTTATTAGGGCATTTTCTCCTCCATGATTATCCAGTGTGAGTATGCAATGAGTTGGGGCTGTGGGTGGAAGTTGCAGCAATTAGTTTTGCCTCAGGTAGAATGCTGACATCAGTGGTAATGAGATTAAAATCTTCTACTCAGCTGTTGTTTGAATATTCTGTTGTGTTCTCATCCAACTCTTTTAACTAATTGGAGTGACTTAACCATGTAATTATTTTCAAATGTTTACAATTATTTTAGATAAATATAAATGGTTGTTTGCCTGCATATGAAAAACAAAAGGAGTAATTTTGTGCCATCGTCAAAATAGTTGAACCTTTCTAAATTATTACTGGGTGGAAACAAAATATATTAGTGGAATTCAAGGGGAACAAATGGTCATTTTCAATGCTAACATAACATATTATTTTCAATTCTACCAGAATGGAGTGGTAACATTTCTCCCCAGTCTTTCTCCTTATAAATAAAAATCTCCAAATAACACAACAAACTGAAGAAGTCTCTGAAAAATGGAAGGAGGAGGAGGGCTGCTTAGGGTTCTTGACAGATGCAGGGTGACTCCGGTGAGTTTTCTCATGATTCTTCATGTATTCTGGGTAGGCTGCTGTGGCAGTATCTCACCTAAAGCTGCCAATAAGCATACAAGAACAAATGCTTTGAGATTCTTGTAGCCAGGTTCATGAAGAAAGGAGGTCCAACAACAGTACATGTTTCACAGTTTCTTCTAAACATTACTGGACAATTCCACATTACTGACCCCAGGCTGTCAATGGCACTAGCAGGAGCATATCACTTGACCCTGGAAGATGATATTATTTGACAGTAAAAAATTTAACTCATATGTTGTATTAATATAGCTACAATAAAAAACACTATACAAAACAGTGGGCTTTACAATGCTACAAGTTAGGGCATAAACTAAAAAATTCTTTAAATAACCAAATAAAGAGAAATAGAAGCCATAAAAAGAGAGAAGGTTATAAAATGATAGACTTTGGCTATTGTATATCAGCAAATTACTGGAAATGAAATGGGCTCAGAATATTCTGTAATAATCCATTTAAAAATTGGATTCCAATGTTTTCCAGCTTCAAAACTCTACATAAATGTTCACTGAAGAGGTATCATATACAGAACTGAAAGTAGGTATATGTGTTTCAAATCCCATCATAAAGAAAATAAAGATAAGTAGCAGAGTGGGGAAAATGTTTGAAAATCACATATCTGATAAGGGAGTACAGTAATAATGTGTCTTTTTTTGGGTCACAACTAAAAGACAATAACTCATTTGTTGAAGTATGCCAAAGATCTGAATCACAATTTCTCCAAACAAGTTATTCAGATGGCTAAGATCAGGACACTATTAGATGCTGAGCATAATTCATCTGACGAGTGTAAAGCCAAACCACAGTGACATGTTACTTTCTCCAGTCAGGGAGTGTATCTATTATCAAAACAACAGGTCATATCACCTATTATCGATGATAAGAGAAACTACAACCTCCATACATGATTAGGAAGAACACAAAATGTTATATTCACCTGAGGAAGTTTTGTAGCAGTTTTTCACATTGTTAATCATAGAATCACCATATGAACCCAGCAATTATATTCCCATATATAAATGGGAGCTGTAAAAACATGCATTCACATAAACCTTGTGTGTGTGTGTGTGAATACCAGCATTATTCCTAACAGCATTCAAATTGAAACAATGAAATGTATACTGACAGATGAACAAATATAATCATAAAATGGAAAATTACCCATCTGTGAAAATGAATGACTCACTGCTATAACAAGAACCAATGTTGAAAATCTTGTGCTGTGTGTTAAAAAAAACAGTCATAAGAATGCATATTATATGATTTTATTTATGTGAAATATCTATAACAGAAAAATCTAGAGTCAGTAAGCAAATTATTGGTTGCTGAGGGCTGACAAGGTTATGGGAAAGAGAAATGGTGACTGAATACTAATAGGTGTGTCTTTCTAGGGAAAGATGAATATGTTCAAACATTGATTGTGGTGATGGTTGAACAAATCTGTGAACATATAAAACCCACTGAATTGTGTACTTTAAATGGGCCAATTTTATGGTGCATGAATGAATAAAACAACTAAAATATAAATGGTCTAAATATTTCAATTAAAGAATTCTGACATCCTGGGTAAAAATGTGCTCTGATGGTTTGCTGTCTATATGAAATTCCTATTAGGTATGGCACAAGTAGTTTGGAATTATAAATATGGGGACATTTGTATTTTACAAACATTGACTTTGAAAGGTTGTTGTTGCATTGATAAGATAATGAGAACATCAGCCCATCAGAAAGGCATCACTGTAAAAAGGGTGCACCTTTTGAACAATAGCATTTCAAAATACATGAAGCAAAACTAAATATTATACCTCCCAATTTTAGTATATTTAGATTTTGTTGCATCTATAACTGCCTTTAATTACATCATAAACTAAAACCTGCTTGTCTATATTAACTCTAATCCCTCAAAGAGCTACCTCTGTCTTTTTACTTTCAAAGCACATGACTGTATTAGCTATTGGATTGTGCATGAATTTATATCATAGAAACAGTTTATGATTCTGTAATCATAGAACTTAAAAGTGATTACTTTTCAAGCTTCCTTATGTTATAATGTGCAGAGATTCACAAATACAGAATCAATTGCATTCTATGAAGAAACATAGATATATTTTCATACATATCATACTCTCAACTCCCTGGGATATGACTTGGCTGCTTCAAGTATGGCCTCGGCCCTTTGCCTGCATGGTGAGAACATCATTCCCTTTATACTTTCTACCTACGTATGCCTTTGTTATTGCCTGACTTTTTGTATGTTTTATAACCATAATTCCCACACAGTTTTTCTTTAGTGACATATGCTAATGGTCTTATGGATGACTTCTGAACCTTTTATGATGAATTATTTTTTAATTTAAGGTAACTGGCATAAATTATGAAGATATGAATCATGGAGAGTTGGAAATGCTCAAAGGACCACTCAAAGCTGAAATTTGGAGCTTTTTCTTTTATTCACAGGTTATTTTTTGGGGGGGATGTTATCTCCTAAATGTAAAATAATTTGAATGGCACATATATTTATTTATCATTTAACCATTGAAGCACTAGTTCTTAATAATTAGTATTTTACATGTGCGCTTTGACTATCAAAACATTTCTTGAGCAAGAGAGGATAAGACCTTTATTGCTCTACAGACACTCTTACAAAATGTGTTATTAGGATTTTGTTAAAAGTAGTTTATATGTATTGAAAGCACAGTGACTTTGTGGGAGTTACTAGACATAAACAAGTGTTTGCTGAGCACCTGATTTCATGGATATGACTAGCTAGCCTAGACTAAGGTTCACACACAGAAAGGTGAGGAGAGTTGAATAATAGGATAAAAACCCCAACCTCTAGACTATTCAATCACAGCCTCTACTTGTTGGTCCCTAGCCAAGTTATATAAGTCATGTGGAGCCTCCCACAGGAAGAATAGCCTCTCCTAATGATTCAGAGGAATAGAAACAGGAAAAAACATGAAAAATGTAAATGTCACAACTTATGTTGCAGTGATTATAACAGCCTTATTAATTTAAGCACCAACTACTCTGTGTTTGAATACCACAAGTAGTACACTTTTAAGATGACTTCCTTAACACTGTTCTGCAATGATTTTTTTTTCTTCAGTAGACAAGCCTAAATGTCTCAGAGTTGCTCATGTTGTCCGATCCTATGCTATTGTCCACTCTAGGAAATGTTAATTGATTTCTAGTGAATGTCAACACTTAGTACTAATTCCACAGTCATTGATTTCAAAGGCTCATATAATAGTGAATAGACTAATAAATATATCAAAATTTAATTTGCTTTCCTCTTACCACCAATTCTCTTTCTATAAATAGATCTTATTTAAAATTTAACCTTATTAACCTATAAGGAACCTCAGAAATTATTTTCAAAGAGTAAAGTGTGATTTACTTTTGTTCATTTAGTGTAGCGGGAATGATGACAGATGGACAGTCAGATTCAAATGAAGGGTCATTGCTTTATGGTCATGACAATAATGAAGACAGTAGTAAAGTTGAATGATGCCTATACTCCGAGCATCTTATATTGTAGCACTTAGATATGCAGGGTGGATGTGTAGTGTGCATAAAACTAGAAACATCTCTGTCTTTTGTTCTAACTCCTATTTGAATTATATGTAATGAGTTGTATTCTTAAAGAAATGATATTGTTTAGAAGCATTTTGTTGAATTGACTTTGATGTTTGTGACCTGATTAGAAGACTGTAATTCCATATTTTTCCAAATGTCTTGACTTTTAAGGAAGATTAGTTCACTTATAGATTTCCTAATGATTATGTACAAGAAACTTGATAGGCATTGGTAAATATTTTGAAATACTTGCTAGGAATCTATGAGCATACTTAACACATTGTATCATCATGGAATTATTAATTTTAAAGCAGAAATTTTGAACACTGTGTTAGATTTCATGGCCCAGTATGGGAACTATATATTTTTATTTTTAATGCAGTTTAGGTTTCTCCAGAATGTTTCATTGTTTCTTACATTTCTCATTTGCTTTTCCAGGAGGAAATACCATTAACATGATATTATTATTATCCCAGTCTACTGTACTACAGGCTCTAGGTGTAAATATCATGATGATGAGAAAGGAATACTGTAGCATGTTCAACACATAAAACACTTCACATGGGCTACTTCAAAATGGCACATCAAAAAATGCCATTTGATAAAGAGAAATACACTTTGAAAGATGACTTCTCACCCCCTATGGAAGGCCTCACCCTCCCTGGGGAGTGGAAAGGGTATGGGATAGGCAGGGTGTTAGTTGGCAGTGGGCAGGGGAGTACATGAGGGAGAGGGAACTGGAATTGACATGTAAAACAATCTTGTTTCTACTTCAAATAAAAAAGATTCAAAAAAAGAAAGATGAAATTCTCATGCCTTACTATGTCATAGTTTCAACTGCATCCTTCATATTCTAAACAAAGTTACAGAAAGCTAAAACCATGTGAGACACATACTGAGAATATATCCTAATGTGAATTGCCATTCTGAAACAAGTAAATAAACCAGGAAGAGTGGCTAGTTCTTTTAAAACATTTTAACTCCACAGTCCTTCACTGTAATGGCAATTTACTGCTTTACCAGGAAGCACGTTACACTGCTGCCATCTGGACATGCTAAAAAGCAACCTCTGCCTCGGGATGAGGGAAAGCACAATGATTAGATAGGGGTTTTGGCAGAAACTGCCCTTTTTTAGTGTCTAGAAATTTTAGATGTAAAACCAATGGTCGTAATTTGCAAACATCTGTTCTTTTCATGATCGCCTCTTTGTGGAACGAGATTAGGAAATGGAGCATCCTCAAGCATCACTTTGGTGTAGTGATAACATTTTTTTCATTTTGTCAAAGTATGTAAACGGAGCCGTTGCCTTACTGAATCCCATTTCACTATGCATGGAGCTTGCTTTTTATTTACCCATACACCCACCTTCTTACAGGAGAGGTGGTAATGATTTTACACTAGAAAGGCATACATACAAAAAGCAAAGCAAAACAAAACAGTAGCATTTTCTAGGCAGCACACAAATGTAAGTGGAATGATCAGTAGGATATACCTGTCACCTGTAAAATTTGGGTCTGTGTTTGACGACCGTTTGAAATCTGTGCTGAATTCCTTTTGGGTGCCTGCTCCTCCTGGTTTTAAAGAGAAGTTAGAATTTAATTAAACCTCACCCTTGATTCCAAGTTGGGTGTCTTCAAAGAGAATGTGTCTGTTATCCTCCCTCTGAGATGTCTTAGCTTCTCCGGTCATGTCTGTCCACTCTCATTCATCCCCCACAGACCAGAGAATTGTAGAAAATAGTCTTTCTCTGGATCAAGCTTCTTATCACATTTCCTCAGGCCCCCTCACAGGGGATTAACTGGATTTTGTTTTGATGTTCTTTCCCCTTGCTTTGAGTGAAAGTTTAGGAGAGTTGGTACAGTTTGCATTGTTCTGACTATCTTTGTGTTAGTGAGTACTGGGCTTGCCTCATTCCTCCTGGAAGGGAGGACCTTGGATGTCAGTGATGGCTTAGACTGAATCAGATTGGGTGGTGGGCCTTTGCCTTGCATAGAAAGGACAGAATTCTGCTTCGTTCTGTTCTTACTTCTCAGTGTTCCATATCTGTTTTTCTGTGGTTGACACCCCCAGGTTGTCCCCTCCTTCTCTGCATGAACAGCTGGATGATGGCATGAAGCTGGGACACATTAGTACTTTGAGTGGAAGAAATACCAAATACAAGCTTCTAGAAAGCAAACACACTGAAAGGAAATATAACAACTTTCATGAAGAGTGACCTTCCAACGGGATTCTCTCTTAGATCTAGGATAAACTCGTGTTTCAATAAGGTTAAAATATCAGGGACCAGTACACACATACTACAGCAAACACTGAAAAGAACTGATACTGCCAAATGCTGGTAAGAATGCACAGAGGTAACCAGTGAGATGGCTCAGCCTTGGAAGGCACTTTGCCATCAAGTCTGAAGACCTGAAGTCAACCCACATTTCTCAGGTGATGGAAGGAAAGAACCTGTTTCTGCAAGATGTCTTTTGATCTCTGTAGAAACCCTGTGCCATGAGTGTTACATATGAATTCTCCCCCCCCCCTCTCTCTCTCTCTCACACACACACACAGAGTAAATAATAAGTAAAGGAGGGAATGTTAATTACATAATGGTGATTTTTTAAGAAATGGGTGAATGTTTATCAATGTAACTATGACATCACATGTTCCAGTCACCAGTGCGTAGCAGTGGCTGAGTGGAGGGATCTCTCTGCATCCTCAGCAGTATTAGATATAAGTATAGAGTCCTATTTTAGTTCTCCAGATAGGTGCACAGTTTACTATTTTTCTAATGGCTAATGATGTAAAGAACTGCCCTCAGTCTGTCCTCCTCAGTTCCCCCCCCCAACCTTTTGCCGTTTTGCAATTAGACTGATTTTTTTCTTTTCGCTGTTTAGTTTTGAGAGTTTCAAAGCATATTCTCCCTGTAAGTACCTTGTTGGTATGCAGTTTAAACATGCTTTCTCATGGTTGATAGTTTGTATTTTCATCCATTTAACTGGGTATTTCAGAGAAAGATATTTAAGCTTTGATGAGTGCTATCTTCTTTCTCAGCTCATGGTTTTTATGGCATCTGCATGCACTCTGCTCATTTCTAGATGTCTACAATTGTTTTCCAGAGTTTTCCTCTTCTCTCTGTGGCACATTTTGAGTTAACTTCTGCACAGGATGTAAAGCTCAGGCTGAGGTTCATGTTTTGCACCCAGAAGTCCAAGCCTCCCAGTGCTATTGTTTGAGAAGTTCAACTTCCCTTGATTTATTGCTTTGGCTGCTTTACGAGTCTGCTTTGATATGTTTTCGTGGGTCTATTTGTGAATTCCCCATTCTTCCTGTTTCATTGAGATTATATATCTATCCCTCCATCACAATCACCATCTTTTTAAATATATATATATAAATATAATGATATAATGTGTGCACATATTTATTTGCTCTATATATTGCCAGTCACCTAGGATAAAGCACGTTATAAATTACAATTATAATTTACCCTGGAGTACTAGTATTCTGTCAGTTTGGGCAGAGAATTTTCTTGCATCTATTTCTCCTCCCTAATTTATTGTATACTTACCTTAAATATTTGTCATCTATGCCTTGCAGTTCACATTAGATAGGGTTACAACTTTGGTTTCAACCATAGCAGGTCACATAGAAGTCTCCAGAGGAGAGGGAATGCCTACAGCATGTAACCATGATGTCCCCTGCTGTGGTTTTTTTCTTCTGTCATTGTTGCCCTTCTGTTTAAAGAACTTCCTTCAATCACCCTTCTGGCGACAAAGTCTGTTAGTTTTTTTTTTTTTTTTTTTTTTTCAAATCTGAGGATGTCTTGGTGTTTTTTTTTTTTTTTAATTCCCAAAGATTGTTTTCACAAATTTTATGATTCCAGGGTGACAGTTCTCTCTGCACTGGGACATAGTGTGTCACTGCTAGCTTCCATGATTAAAAGAAATAATACAAGGTTATTTGAATAACTTTCCTTTATATATAAGCTATGAATCTTTTGTTATGGTGGTGTGCTTAATTAACCATTTTACATTTTAAATTAAAATATAATTACACATACCCCTCCTTACAGCCCCTCTCATGTACAATTCCTCCTATGTGCCTCCCACTCTCAAATGGATAGTCTGCTTTCACACACACACACACACACACACATTTGCCAAGTCCATTTTTGTTTGTTTGTGTTTATATGGTTTCAGAGCTGACAACTTTGCATTGTATGACCAATCAGGGACTTCTTAGTGGGATAGGCTAATAGGTGTCATTATCTGCCTGTAGTTCTTTGTCTAGGGTGGGGTACCATGAGACCTTCCCTCTTCCATGTCAGCATGTCTATTGATATTGTTATTGTTCAGGTCTTGTTTATGTAGCCCTATCTTTCTGAAATATGCAATCTCACAGTAGAATTCCTGGTATTCTGGCTTTTACGAGCTTTCCACCCCCTCTTCTAGGATGGTCCCTGAGCCATAGATGTAGGAGCTGTGCTGCAGATGTATCCACTGTGGCTGGGAACCCCAGCATCTTCATATGCTTGCATTATGTCCATTGTAGTTTCCTGTAATGGTCTCCATTTGCTGTAGAGTTTAGCTTCTTTGATGACATAAGTTTTCATATATCTAATTATAATGTGTGTAACATAGTTGTGCTTGGTTTGTCCTGTGTAGGGTTGTTCAACCTTGTGACTCTGCAAGCCTACATCTTCACCACATTGGGAAGTTTTCAGGCCTTCATTCTTTCACTGCACTTTAGGTCTGGGCTCTTTCTTCTCTGCCTTCATGATTCAGATATGAGTGATAGGTCATTATGACTGTATTGTCTTGCAGTTCACTTTCTTTTGCTCTTCAGCTTGGGTAATTTCTACTTGTCTGGTGCCCAGTTCACTGATTCTTTCCCCAGAATCTTTATTGTATGTCTGAGTACAGTCACTAAGTTTTGAATATTTTTGATATTCTGTATTGCAGATCTAAGTTTCCTCTGTTGTTTATAATTATTTGATTTATATCCTGGAACTTTCAATTTTTCTTGAGTTTTGGGTGTGTTTATAAATGCATGCGAAAGCATATTTATCATGGCTATTTTAAAACATTTGATGATCATTTTAACATCTTTGCTATTTTCAAGTATGTGCTAACTCCAAGAATTATTGATTGTTCCTTTCAGTCAGTTTGATATTTTCCTTATTCTGGATACTATAAGTGGTGTTGGTTGAAGCCTGGGCCCTTTCATATTGTTATGGGACTCAGGATCTTATTTACCTTTTGCTTTAACTGGATTCTCCTGACTTCAGCCTACAGGGAGAAAGCCAGTGTCTTCTCTGGCTTTTCTAGAGTTACTGCCTAGTAAAAATAAAAGCCAGGGTACTTAGATTAGCCATTGCTCATATCAGAGTCTGGGAATCTCTGTTGGTTTTAGACAGGAGTGAGTGAGATTTTGGCTCCTTCTTTAGGCTCCACTGATACCATATACAGAAAGAGGTACTTCTCATTTGGTGGCTGTACCCAAATAACTTTGATATGTAAATTGTAAGAAAAGAAAGAAAGAAAAAAAGGAAGAAATAGAGAGAGAGAGAGAATGAAAAAAGAAAGAAAGGAAGAACGGTGTTATTTGTGCTTCTCCCTAAACCTCAGCGATTAGGACACTGTTTTTTATTGTTAGAATCTTCATTAGATTCTTTAACTCTATTTGTATCTCTGGACAGAGCCCAACTATTGAATTCTTTCTTTCTGTCAAATCCTTGAAGTATATCACCTACTTCCTGACAGAACAACCATGCCAATTTTTTTTAAAAGATCAATTAGATGGGTAATGAATGATGTCTTGGCATAGATGTTTGTAAGTCATGGTAAACAAGGGTTTACTTACCTAACACACACACACACACACACACACACACACACACACACACACACACACACACACGCTCCCATATAAAGTTTCTATGGGAACATTAGCCAAAATAAAATTTGGCAAAAGGCATAACATCAACTTGTCACTGAAGAGAAACTTCAGCTGACTCATAACCATGTGGAACTATGCTTCTGTGTTGGTAGTAGATACAGCAAATTAAAACAAGGAGGTACATATTTTTCCTATGGGGGCAGCTTCTCTTTTAGGACTGAATAATTTCCCTGTCACTAAGAGTTTTGGAGGGAACAATTCTTAGCTCACTCCCACCCCCAGAATTTTCTTAGAGAAAGCTGCCCTGCTCAAGGTTATAGCATTTCACTGTGGATTGCCTGGAAGCAGTGACTCTTGATATGAGAAATGAAAGTTCAACCCTCTTGCCTCTGGCTGGACAACTCAGTAGGGTTACTTTCCAGGGAACTCAGCCCACAGCCTAGCAAGAACACTCAGTTTGTATGAGCCTGGAGGAACAGAGACTCTAGTAGTGTGAATCACTGCAATCTTTTTTTAAAAAACTAACCAGATAATATCTTAAATAGAAAACACATCTTTACATTTAACAATCCTAAATTTTAAACTCTATATTTTTAGAGTTGAAAACAAGAAAACATTTACCTATAAATATGATATTTATAAATAACATGTATTTAATTTTATTTACATAAATGGAAATAGCTTTAGTATGTATATATAGATGAAAAGCATACCAAGAGAAGAATGATGTGTTTATCCTGATATATTACAATTATATTAAAAATAATGACCTAGGTCTATATCAAGTAGTATGTAGAAGGCATATGAATATCACTGATATAATGCAATGTGAAAATAAAAGAAGGAAAGTCAGATATTGGTATGCACAGATGTGTGGGCATATATGAGTCCTCTCATAGCTATTGAATATCAGCAATACCAATGAAGATCAACAGATATCAGGGTAGCACATGTTTTACTGAGTTTATGTTTCATCCAGAGTATGATAGCATGACCCTACTTCCTACTTCCAGGGATGATCAATTTGATTGTTTGGGATTTTGTTCTGATTAGTGAGTCACTGTGCTAACTTGGTTGCTAATTATTTTGATTTCTATTCTCGCCCGTAAAGCACGTTGCCAGTTGACTTATCATTCTTTAAAGGCTGTATAGAAACAACAAGGATTCAATAAACTGCATTGGTGTACAGATTTATGGCAGAAATTTGGATGGGAAAGAAAGTATCCCATCTGCTGTATTCTACCTGTGTAATGAATATAAACAAGTTGTATTTAGGACCAGCACTCCTACTTTTGTCTGTTAAGTTCTCTTCTCATTCAGAAAAGCCTGTATAAGAAGAGAAGGGTTACTCAAAGGCATAGACTTTTTTTGGCAATGCCATTAAAAAGGTTACTGTATGTATCAGAAATGCGTCAGGACAAGACAGATGGCATCTTTAAATGTCCTTGAGTTAATTGGAGAGTAAACACATTTCTATGTTGCTTTATGTGATTTTATGTTACTTAAAGGAAATGTAATGGTACGATAAAGGAGTATGGTGATATACTTTATGAAGAAATGCACACGATTAAGAAACAAATGAATCAAGTCAGTTTTTTCATTTGTATTTGATCGGATCTGACACTGTAGAAGGGCAAAGTCTCTCATCACTACTTCTTTCCAAGTAGGGCTCCTCAGTGCATGACATGGGCAATTTGTTGCCTTTGTTTGGGTGGATTTAGACAAAGCTTGCATCATTTAGCTTTGGTCCCTTTGACAGTACCTTTTAGCATCCTTTTCATTGTTCTGTTTTTGGGTCATTGCAAAGCATTCGGGAAGGTTTTGTGGTTTAGAGAGCAAGAGAGGCTGTTGTCTAATTTGTTGCAATTGCTTAACTTGCTCAAATAGTTTAATTTACCCTAAATATGCTCAGCAGCTTAGAAGAAAAGTGTTTGTTCAGACATGAAATCTTTATAATTGGAAAAAAGGAGCAATTATAAGGTTTTGTGGTATATAAGCCTTAGTGAACTTTCTCTCTAATTTAGTTAATCTTTAAATAACATTGGTTTAGTTGTTTTGGAATGGGGCAGTGAAACACCCTGGCCTGAAAATCTATTTTTTTCTGAGAAGTAATGTGTTTTTAATGTGAGAGGCATTTTCTACTCTTAAATCTCTTCCTAAACAGCTCTTCCAACTTCTGCCTGAGGGAATGGGTTAGCTGTATCATTTCCCCATTCGCAAATTTCCTTCCCCTCCCCAAAGCTGGTATGGCTTTAGTCTGCTTTAAGGTTACCAAACCACTTGGGAGTATACAAAATGTTCCTTTTCCATCTCATTCTACCTTTGATGTAGCAAAGAGAGATACTCTGTCAGCATGTTCATATGAGATTTGGTTTTGCTTTTAAAAAGTGAAAATTTCATTCAGATATGATGCCTTTCAAAGAAGCAATTTTTCACTGTTCTTTGTGTAATTCAGTGTCTTTGAGATGTCTCATTAGTGGATGGTATTCCCCGCATAATCTTTTTGGGAGCTCGATTTCTGCCTAAATTTTGTGCTGAATTTTTAATGACAAACAGCATAGAGAAAATGAAAAATAACACTAGAGTCTTGAGTAAAATTGTTAGGGCACATTTCCTGAGTTAATTACATTTCTTAGTTAAAAGAGAAAAGAAAGAAAACCACCACTAAACTTCTATTTCACCTCATGTGGCTTTTACAGCTACACAATTATTTAGTATAAATATGATCTGTTCCTGAAAAACAAAGTTTTGTTGGATGAGGCACTGCAGCCTTTCCTCCCTGTACAATCTTTCCCAGTGAAAGATTCTTTCTTGGAGTTTCTGGTGGACGTGGTTTCCTTTGGGGGGGTCAAGATTTAGATATCTTTACTTTTATTTATGCATTTATTTTTATAGGGTCGGGGGAAGTTGAAACTGTGTATAAGAGCTACATACTGACTCTATCTATTTTTACTGACCTAATCAAAATAATGGAGTTTATTAAAGGAACGTTAAACCATTTTACTAAATGTACCTGAGGATTTAAATCTTAGATGCAGGAGATGCGAATAGTATAGACTGTGAAGGGTAGAACTACAAAGGAATTTTAGATCCTAAATATCATCCTTGTAGGAAGCAACTCAGACACAAGCCATAGAATATGCAATAAAAACTTGCAGGGGATGGTTAAAACTTGTAGATAATGCCAACTATTAGAGCAGCTGGAAATTGCTGTCTGTGCTAGGAGAAGAGACACTATTTTGGAAAATACTTTGTTGGTGAATCTTAAACTACAGATATGTACCTGGTCCTGGAATAGCAACTCCATTTCTAGACCCACACAGAAAGAGTACGTACATATGTTTTAAAGATACATAGGAGAGCTAGGTGTGGTGATGCATGCTGCTAATTCCAGTGCTTAGGCTGCAGAGGTAAGAGGCTGTAGAGTTTGAAACCAGCCTCAAGTATATAAGTGAAATCATGCCAAAAGACAAACGAAAGACGTGCAGAATGTTCATAGCAGCAATTTTAGTAATTTCTGAAAGTAGAAACCATCAAAAGTAGAGTTGAAAAGAGAATGTTGTACACTTTGAGGAAAGTATAGGAGGGCGCAATGCAATGGCCAACTGTAAGTACACACAACATGGCAGAACTTGGCAAGCTCTGTGTTGAGAGAGGGAAACTGGATACCATCTAAACAGGCTAACTTAGAGTGTTCTGTGTGAGGATGGTGGTGAACCTTGCTGCTGGAGGAGGATTCCAGTGACAAAAAGGGGCCCAACAGGTCTGTTTGGCATTCTTGTAATGTTCTGTTTCATGCTATTGTTGCCAGTGTCTGTTCTTTTTCAAGTTGAGCAATTTTCTGTGTGTAAATTTCTTCAATAAAAATGACTCAGAAGATTGACGAAAGAGACTATGCTATGAAGAGGAATGAATCAAATGGTCTAATGAAAGCCATTACTTTGAATTATAATATATTCTCCTTAGAAGGAAAAATATGTTAACTGTTCAGAATATCAATCAGTAGGTCTCCCAGGGCTTGGAACACCTGGACACCATCAGCTCACATAGCATAGTGATATTTCTGCTTGATTAGGAAGAGAAGATGCTGGACAGCAATAATCAATAACAGAGAGAAATGAAGGGGATTCGTACATAAAAGCGTGGCAGTTCTTTTTCAATCAGGAAAGAAATCAAGAAAAATTATGATTAAAGTCTATAAACATTAATCAAAGATTAAGATTGTTAAAATCATCTACTAATGAATTTAGGAATTATTATTATTATTATTATTATTATTATTATTATTATTATTATTTTGGTTTTTCAAGACAGGGGTTTTCTGGTTTTTGTTGTTGTTGTTGTTTTGTTGTTTTTGTTTTTTGAGGCAGGGTCTCTCTGTGTAGCTTCGGAGCCTGTCCTGGAACTCTTGTAGACCAGGCTGGTCTTGAATTCAGAAAGATCCCCCTGCCTCTGCCTCTGGAGTGCTAGGATTAATGGCATGCACCACCACTGTCAGGCTGATAGGGTTTTTCTGTGTAGCTTTGGAGCCTGTCCTAGAACTCTCTTTGCACAACAGGCTGGCCTCAAACTCAGAGATCTGCCTGCCTCTGCCTCTGAAGTGCTGGAATTAAAGGCTTGTACCAGCCACCTTCTGGAATCTCTGTTTGTTTGTTTGTTTGTTTGCTTGTGTTTTAGAGACAGGGTCTCCACGTATAGCTCAGGTGTTCTGGAACTTGCTCTGTAGACCAGCCTGGCCTAGAATTCATAGAGATCCGCCTGCCTCTGCCTCCTAAGTGCACCACCACCTCGAGAATTGTTATTTTTAAAACACATATTGGATAATCCCAATGGTTAGACAAATAGAGAAAAAAGGATCATGTGATTCCCTCTTTTAAAGATATAGTAGTCAAGAATGGCATAGCCTGGTGGCCTCTTTTTTTTTCATCATCCATCCTAAGACACTCACGGATCACAGCCCTAATTTGAACATTGTTTCTCAATGTTTTCTTGGTCTTAGATTTAGGGCTTCACTTGTTGTGTTTGAGGACTACCTCTATCCAGCCATAAACAATTTTCCTGAGTGATCCAGGTGTGCAGATTTGAAAGCATCTGGCTGTAGACATAAGTCCAGAGCAACTCAGGCCTGGAGAAAAGTATAAAACTAACCAAATAGATATGTTTGACTTTTGGCCAGAGTGATTATTTTCCATAGGTTATTAAGTCCCAAACAGAAGCTAAGGTCAAAGGAGGTAGACATTGTTTCGTTCTCACAGCATCTGTGTATGACTGTACTGCTTAACTAATAAGCTTCAGGAAGTGCCAAAATCCAAATGGTTCAAGTTATTTTTAGCTTTGTTTTATTATAATCATGATTGGAAATTAAGCTGCAGAATACCAAATTTCCCTATTTTTCTATTTCTTTTTATTTTTAAAACTGTTTTACTTGTCATTAAAAGTTAACATATTCTATCTCTGTTGTGTCCTTGGCTTTTATAACATCATTTAGGCCCTCTTATTTTATGGGCTTTATTGGAAGCAGGGACAGAAAAGATTCATAGTCTCCATGGTGCATAGTCCTATGCAGTTCTTATGGTCTATTTATCTATCTTAAGATGTAGACAGGTATGGGATTGCTCACAATTCTTTGATGGGCATTCTATTAAAGTCAGAGGTGGCGTTAGCTTCTCACGAGGATTCATCAGTCCTTGAAAACTGTAATTGTGGGCTCTTCTTACTTAAGATTTTGCTTGCCCAACACCTTGACTGTATGCATGAAATGGTGTCTGTCATAGTTTGAAGACACTTTATTATTATGGGAATGGGGAGACACATAGGAACAAAAAAGAGACTATTACATCACTGGTGAAATGAGTGATATTCTATTTGAAAAGGTTATTTTAATTTGTATTTATTTTTACTTTTTTATTGCTCTCAGTATATTTGAGTCCTAGTTGCTTTATTTATTGCTTAATATTTTCTGAAGTTACTTCAATTTTTTAAAAATGGTTTGTTTAAAAGGAAAAAGTTCTATCTATATATGACAATGAATTCTTTAGTGTAGTTTATTCTCCATCCCTCCCTTTCTCAACCAACTCCCCTTATATTTATCCTTACCTACCACCAAATTCATCTTATTTAATTCTCTCTCTCTCTCTCTCTCTCTCTCTCTCTCTCTCTCTCTCTCTCTCACACACACACACACACACACACACAAACACACACATCTCTGCAACTGGACTGAAAATATAAGTGCCATTTTCAATATGCCTCAGTGTTGCTATAATGCTGCAGCAGCTTTGGGTCCTATTGATTAATTTTGACAATACAAAATATGGAAGTTTGGACTCAAGACCACATGGCAGAACATTGCCTCTTTTGGATATAACCAACCTAAATGTGATTCTGCACTTTGTGTTTGCAAACACTATTCCATATGAGCTCTGCTAGGTCAATAAAAAGCACATGGCTGCCCCCACTTTATAAAACTTGCTGTATGTTATAAAATGAAAAGCAGTAGATATGAATCTGCAGGCTGAAATGCTGTAAGGGTTTATATGCACCAAATACAACAGCAGCATGAAATGATCACAAGGTAAGGTATTCTGTGCATAAAGCATGAAATGTTCACAAGGTAAGGTATTCTGGGCAAAACTTAGATACATCTTTAAAAAGGGGTATTATTCAAACTGGAAGAATATGCCTGGGGAACTCATGAATAGGACTGTGTGGTCAGCACATTCTTTTGAGCCAGTCAGTATTTTTCAGTTGTACATGTCATTAACCTCATTGGGAGATTTAAAAACAACGACAAGGTAACTTTAAAGATGTTTTTGAGTGTGGTTCTCAGTGAGAGTCTCTGCTGTCCTGTCCAAGGACGGACAATCTTCATCAGCAGATGGATGAGACCTTTTAACTTCTTAACACCTAAGGGCACAGCATAACCCCATCACTGAAGATGTGAATAGTAACCAAATTCTAACTAAATAGTAAATTTAGTTACTAATAGTAACTAAATTCTAAGATACTATAGTCAAGTATTCTACAAATAAAATTGAAAAAATATGAAGGGTTTTAAATAAAGTGCCCAACTCTGAGATTTACATGTGTCAGTCAATAGAATTGTTTTATAATAGGAACTACTTCCTGCTGGGGTTGGTGGTTCAGGCCTAAGGAGGTGAAGGCTTGACAGTTCCCAAGTATTCAAGGTGTGGCTGGGATACATAGTGAGTCCTAGGCTAACCTTGGATGCAGGGTAAGATGGTCTCAAAACCCAAAGCGAAATAAACCAACAAATAATGTGAAGATCGAATGGCAGCTTAGCAACCAAAAGTGATGAAAATGTTAACTGTATTTAAATGCAAGCTTTTAGACTGTGCAAGGAGTAGCTTGGTGTTAAAGTTAAAACCAAACAGCCCTTAGAATCATAAAACTAGAGAAACTAGGGGAAAAGAAGGAAGGAATACTAGTTCCTTGGTGTAAAATGAGAGCACTCTGTGTTAATGGCTATTCTGAACCTCCACCCACACCCTGCCAACCCTGCATATATGAAGTCAAGGGCACGGGGCTCTGGAAGTATCCCCTGAGATCCCTTCTGTTCTATGACTTGCTACCGCCCGAACATTTACCTACATTGAAACCTTACACAGCACATGAACTTCTAATAGTCTGGTAGTGGGATTTAAAAAGTCAACTTTTGCTTCACACAACTTAAAATAATCAGTTACAAGGACATTTGTTGTGGAAATTATGTATATTCAGAAAATAAAAAAAACAAGTCCTGGTTTTGTGTGTTTGTATCATTTCATAAGCTGGAGATAGGGATGTTTAGTGTTCTATTTAATATAGGGAGGAATTATATAGTCCTGTGAATTTTATCCAGATGACTTCCTCTCAGAGTATATCTTTTGCTAAAGAACTTATTGAACGTTTTATTGACTCAGTTTTAGCAAATAAACCAATAAATAAATAACTCATGGAACCTTGTGTCCTTTTAAATCCTAATATGAATAAATTTGAGAATACTGCATTTAATTTCAAGAAGCCCTGTCTTTCTTCAGTCAAAAATCTCAAATTATTGTAACCACGTGTCAGAATGATTTAATTACAGGCAGTTTATTTTTCAAGTGTACAAGTGTTGCTTTTGAATAGAATACCAAGGTGATGTCAGAGGAAGGTAAAGTTCCTGAAAGTTAACCCAGACGCCAGCTGCTACTGCTGAATGGCCGTACATGGCTGTGGAGAGCAATGTAGGCAGCATAGGCTTTGTGTGACTTTTTGGTGTTGCCTCTAGGCACACCTTTGCTCCCCTAAATCTTCTTGAAGGGGATGCCCTTCCCATGGAACTGCATTGTAGGTTTCCTGGGCTTTGTCATACCTAAATCCCTGGAAACTGACAACATTAGGGTTTACTTTTCACCATTTTATCTTCTTTAATTCAGCTGTCTGGCTGAATTAAAAAAACATGTTGTGTTTAAAAAAACATGTAGTGAATCTTCTTTTATTTTCTGTGAAGCAACTGAATATAATTCTTGAAACCCAGTATTTCTTTGGCAGGTATTAGTGAGATTTATAATCAGATGGAAAATGAGGGCTTTAATACTTGCTTTTTGTGCTTTTCAGGGGAAAAACAGTTCAATAACTGATTAATCCATTTTTTATGGGTTGTCACATTTTATTTTTAATAGAAGTTTGTTTTTTTCTTGTGAATATGTAATTTGATCATATTAACATTTTCTTTTCATATAAAGATACGAGGACTAAAGCTCATTTTAGTGCACGGCAATCATCTCGCATTTCAAAACTCACCTTGCATATCTTCATGTACCTGGATTCATATGAAAGCACGATAAAGAGATGACAATTAATGTGCTCAACCTGTTAGGAGGGAGTAGCTGCCCTGTTGATGTTAGCTTGTTGAATGAGATATCCCAGAATGTTAAAGAGGCAGACCAGCAAGTTTCAGGTGATTAAAGAAAATCCCTCATCTTGGAGGAACTTGAAGGAACACGATGCTATTTAAGCAGAACCTAATCAGAAGGAAGAAAAGCTTGGGAGTGAAAAGACAGAATGTTTCATGTCATTATTTGCAAAGTGCCTGAACAAAAGGTTAGCAAGATAATTAAGTGCCTTGCTGCTTAGTAGAATTTTTCAAAGTAAGTTGATTAGAGACCTTGCTTTAAAAAAAAATTAAACATCTGAGTCTCCATAATCTAGTTGAAAAGGCTAACTCAGCTACAAAGATGGAGGTGAACTTAGACAAGAATTGACAGTGTTGTATATTCTGGCAGATGTCCACACGATGCACATAATTGCTTAGTGATGTCCCGAGTAGTTGTAGCCTTTAAGAGTACTGCACCACGTTCTTGCCTTTTGAAAAGTGGAAATCCACGAAGAGTTGACATGCACTGGCATGAAATGGATTATTCCATTATCTTGGTTACTGCATTTTTCAATTGATCTTGATAAATAGGATTTTCTTCTCCTTTCCCTGAAAAAAAAAAAAACACCCAAAGCAAGTATTATCGTTCTCATTATAAAATGTTATTTGCAACTGTCAAATAAAAATTGGATGCCATCGCTTATATCTGCATTTTCTATTTCTAGACATTTCTGGTGATAAGAGAAGGCTAGCGTGTCTCTGACTGTGCTTAGTAAAGATGCTGACCAAAAACCCTGATTCTCTTTAAGGGGACAGCCAGGGTAAAGTGCTCGTGGAGGCCTTAGAGCAGAGCAAGAAAACTAGGTGGTCATGACCTTAGTACCCACTTTTCTACCTAAGAAAGGAAGCCTGTCACAAACTCAGTAGCTATGTCAGGGTTCTTTACTGTTTCAATGTTCTAATGACTCCAGGCTTACTTAGTAATGCCAACATGAGGCAAACATCCAGTACCAAACTGCTTCATCCATTGGCAGTGAATTGGTTTATTCAGTCTTGGCAGAGTTTCATCTGCAGACAACACTTCTAAAATGTTGCAATGGCCCTCTGGCCAGCTGGCATTGTGAATGCAAAGCAAAGAGCCACCAGCTTACCTGAGATCATTCTGCAAAGATTGAGGCTCTGAGTGTCATACTGGAACTCGACTTGGAAGTCCTAAGCAACACCCACCAAGAGATTTCCAGTTGCAGAGTACAATCCATGTGCTCAAATTAGAGACATAGCATTTTGGTCCCAAGCCCTACTAATATGTAAAGCATTCTCCATCTGAACCTGTGCTTTAAGGGAGTGTTCCTCAGTGATTAGTATGCATTAGAATCGCCCACAAAACATTTCTTTGAAAGTCCTTTTGCCCTGGCCACTTGCCAGACTGATAAAATCAGAATTTCTGAGTGTGGGGCTTAGACACCTGTGTTTTCAATAATTTGCAGAGGGCTGAAAACCAGTGATGCAAGCATTGTCATTTCCTCATTCATTGTAGCAATTTTTCTCAACTTTAAGCAAATGTGTTGTAGCATGACTATGGAATAAATTTTCCACTGAAAATTATCTTTTGTATAAGGCTGGAATTTAGATCATTCAGGTTTGTACTTTTTTATAGTATTATATTACCCCAATCTCCATGGATTAATTTCTATAGACATGTTGCTGTTTATAACATGTTGGGGGATGTCCTTCTGTATATATGTTTCTCTTATTGGTTGATGAATAAAACACTGTTTGGCCTATAGCCTGTAGAGGCAGGAAGATAGGTGGGACTAGGAGACAAGGAGAATTCTGGGAAAGGTAGGCAGGGAGAGAGCTCTAGGAGTTGCCATGTAGCCACTGGGAGGATAGGATGCCTCAGGCACTCTCCAGTAAGCCAAGACCATGTGGAAATACATAGACTAATAGAAATGGGTTAATAATTAAGACAGAGATAGACAATAAGAAGCCCGAGCCATCAGCCAATAGTTTTTATAATTAATATAGCTTCTCTGTGTGCTTATTTGGGGCTGAGAATGATGGTGGGACCTGGCAGAACAAAGAGAAAATGACATGTCCATTGACATCTTTTATGTCCTGCCTCACATCTGCTCAACCCATGGTTATGCTTCATTCATTGCTACTGCACAAGGTAAACAGTAATAAGCTGATACCCCTGCCTCTGCTGTCCTTCAGACTATTTCTACTCTAGACCATTTCAGTCAATTCTCTTAAGGATCAGCTGGTAAAGGATAGTTGCATGCCTGGCTCAGTTTTAGCATAATAGCTGACAGTTTAGTTTCATGCATTTTTATAATGGATTTTAGTTGTTTTCACCCCTATTCCTTTCCCCCATTCCTCTCCCTCTCCCATTGATACATTTCTTACAAACAAGTTTGTCCCCATTCATGACCTGCTGAGTGTAATTTGAATTCCTTGCCCAACTGTGGGTGGGAGGAAGGGTGACTTACCAAATGGCTATGCCACAGAGGAAAATGGCACTCTTCTCTAAGCAAGTGTTAACTGCCAATAGTCACTCATGGAGAAAGTTAGTGGGCCCAGTCTTTTGTGGTCTTGTAGTGAGTTCATGAATGCAACACCTATGTCATTACCAGAAGATGCATTTTTCCATCACATCTTCCCATCTTCTGGCTATTACATCTTCCACCCCTTGCACTTCTGAAATGTTCTCTGAACCTTAAGGGATGGGCTACACACTACACTATCACTTCATGCTAACACTTTGGGCAGTTACATGGTTACATGCTCCTGAGAGTGGCTCCAGTAATATTAAACCTCAGTTGCTCACACATATGGCCGGCTGCATCATACTCTCTTGGATTGGCTTCATCCCTTCCAGTTTTATATTTTTTAAACCTTTCCTATCTTAGTTCATACTCTGTTTTGTTGTTTTTTTTGTTTTTGTTTTGTATTGTTTCTGTTTTTGTTTTGGGGAGACCCAAACATGAGACTTTAGTGGAAGTCTGCCTTTTTATCCCCCCCCCATGCTGTGTCTGTTTGAAAGAGGAAATTCAGAGTGGACCTATTTCATTATATGCTGTGGTTTTTGTTGTTGTGGTTTAAAAAAACCATACTCTTTACTACTTGTGTTGGCTAGTTTTTACATCAACTTGACAGAAGTCTGAGTCATTTTGGAAGAGGAACTTGACTTGAGAAAAAGTCCCTACCGGACTAGCCAGTGGGTAACCCTGTAGGCAAGCTTGTGGTGCATCTTCTTGGTTGAGGATTCCTGTGTTGGTGTGGAAGAGCCACGCCCACTGTGGGTGATGCCACCCCCAGGCTTGTGGTCCAGAGGTATATAAGAAAACAGGATAAGCCAGCCATGGGTAGCAAACCAATCAGCATCATGACTCCATAGCCTCTGAGTCAGCTACTGCCTCCAGGTTCCTTCCCTGAGAAGTTATAAGCTGAAATGAACTCTTTCCTCCCCAAGTTGTTTGTGGTCATGTTGCTTTATTAAAGCAATGGAAACCTTAATTAGAACACTGCTTACCACATTAATTTGATAAAGTGACGGGGACACTTAACTCCAAAATAATTAATGCCTTGCTTATCTTCAAGTCAATCTGTTTATGGGCCTACCCTTGCATCTTCTGCCCTTATCATTCTTGATGAGTTGGTCATTTCTAATCCTCTTCTTGGTGCTGACACCACACTTTTCCTCAACACTGTGCAGCTAACCATGTACAGTCTCAATCCACATGATAACACAGTAGCATCAGCATAATAGTAAATGAAGCAGGAGAGATTCTACACAGGAAAAACTGCTGGCGATATAGAGTGATGTGGCTTGTGTAGAAGAAACACAAGCATTTTACAATTAAGGTCTTGGTACATGGTATCTCCTGTTGAATATTTTGTCTTCAAGAACACATCTAAAAAATTAAACTGGTCCTCTGGGTACCAGGAAGTCCATTGTGAATGTGAACAAACTAACAAAACCGAGTCTACCTGTGAGAATTTTGATGGGAAAAAGAATTCAGTTAAGCATCCCAAGGGGCATGGTGCTGTTTTGTCCACCTAGCATTGGAGCAGGTCTCCATTTCTTAAATTGAGCACCAGATGTTTTGGAAATGTATAGTCTTGAACATAGTAATGCTATTCTGCTATAGAAATTGTGAAATAAGCATTCAGCCAAACTCACAGCTCCTAGAATCACATTCAATGCTGGGCAGTGGTGCCAAGTGAAATTATGTCAGACTCACTTGATACCTCTGTATTTCTGAGCTGAATGCAAGCCATTGAATGCATGGTGGTCACATGCATAGATGAAGCAACTCTGTTTTCCAGGTTTAGCTCCAAAGTTCAGGAACCTGTCCTGTGTGACTGCAGCCAATAACTCCTATGTCTGCACCATATCCCCATGCTTCTGTCTGACCTCAGAAGCCGCTATAGCAGAGAGTCTGTACAAACTCAGGCCAACAACACTTCATCTCAAGCATGAATGTGTCTATTAGTTTCCTGTCTGCATATTCTGCCTATGTTACTGGAGTTTGTTATGCACATATCAGGAGGGTTCAGAACATGAGTGTGTTAATAACCACCAATGGAGTCTGGATCCAGGGACACACTCTTCGCCCTGCAGTCATGCAGGTAGGACATCCTGAGGGATCTGTTCTTTTCCAGGTCCTGGTGGCTTCAAGTTCTGATTGTCCTCAGCAGAAGTCTCATCTTCCCTTGTTCAGTCTTCTTGCACTCTGTCTGCTTCCTCAGAAGACCTCTCAGTTGAACTATCTACATAGGAATCTGTGTCAGGCTCTGATTGCTTGGGGATCACAAACTAAGACTCTCACATTAGATGAATACTAGAATCTCCAAGTCAGTGTTTACTCATGAAATAAAACTATTAGAATCTATTTAGAGAGGACTTGATATATCTAGCATAAAACTCTTAATCCTATCCATATTATGTGACTCACTTGAAAAAGTATGAAGGAAACTAGAATGCCTTATTCTCTAGCGTGTTATCTATGGGGAAAGGGAGGACCCTTTAGTCTCTTCAGTATGGGTCTGGTAGTAGGCTATCTACAATCCCAGCTCCCCCACCCCCACTCTAAAAAGTGCATCTAGTAATTGAGGATTCAGTTTCATTTTCATAGTTTTCAACTATCCCCATTACGTTTATCTCACCCAATGTTGTATTCCACTTCCAATGAGGGTTTTCCTGTCTAATAAACTCATGTGGCTCCAGATTTTCCACGAGTACCTCATTACCCAGCACTTAAAAATAAGTCACATAAATTATCTCTTCATATAAGCAGCATGCCTTACAAACTGACTCTTTAAGTTATGGTCATTTTATAAATAGAGACATTAAAACTGAGCCATTTGTTTGAGCTCACATATGTTGGTGGCATTAATTACTCAATGCTGCTCTAAAAAGTACAGTAGAATAGGGGGATAAGAATTAAGGTCAGAATGGAGCCATTTAGTTAGTGAGGATTTGTTATGGTTTTTAGAAGTCTACCTTGCTGCTGCATTCTGTATGGAATAAAAGGAATGACCCTCCTCCTTCTCTTCCTCTTCCATGATTCCTCTTCGTCTTCACCCTCCTCTTCTTCCTCCTCCTCTTCCTCCTCTTCTTTCTCTCCCCTCTCCTGTCCTCTCTTCTCTCCTGTCTCTCTCCTACCCCTCCATGGTCTTCCTCCTTCTAAATCCACATATCTATCACAGGAGCTTTACCCTCCTGCACAAATTGCTTCCCAAGAAATTCACCTCTAGATACAGTTTTCTTCTGGCTTCCACATGCAAGTTTTGAAGGGACATATAAGGAATTACAGATCTTATGCTGATTTAATGACTTAAAAATAACTTCCTTTCATAGCATGAACAAAATCTTGGGTTTAACTCCCATCACCACTCAAACTGGGTATAAACTAAACCATTGTGATTCCTGAACCTGAGAGGTAGAAGGAGGAAGATCAAGACTTCAAGGTCATGCCTGGATATGCAGTGAGTTCAAGGGCTGCCTGAATTACAAGAGATCTTGCCTGCAAAGGAAGAAGCAAAGAAATTTAAAAATTATCCAATATTTTTATTGTTTTCAGGTTTTTTATTATTAGAAAGAAAATTATTTTACATGTCAATCCCAGGTCCTTCTCCCTCCCCTCCTCCCCTGCCCCCCTAACTAATGCCCTACCCATCCCATACCCTTTCTGCTCCTCAGGGAGGGTGAGGCCTTCCATGGGGGGGGTCTTCAAAGTCTGTCATATTCTTTGGGATAGGGCCTAGGCCAACCCCCTTGTGTCTAGGCTCAGGGAGTATCCCTCCATGTGAGATGGGTTCCTAAAGTCCATTCCTATGGTAGCAATAAGTACTGATCTACTATGAGAGGCCCCATAGATTTCCAAGGTCTCCTCACTGACACCCACATTCAGGGAACCTGGATCAGTCCCAAGCTGTTTTTCCAGTGATAAATCTGGGGACCAGGGGTTTTCCCTTGTTCAGATCAGCTGTTTCTGTGGGTTTCACCAGCCTGGTATGGACCCCTTTGCTCATCAGTCCTCCTTCTCTGCATCTGGATTTCAGTTCAGTTCAAGGTTTAGCTGTGGGTGTCTGCTTTTACTTCCACCAGCTGCTGGATGAAGGGTAAACAATGGCATATGAATTAGTCATCAATCTCATTATCAGGAGAGGACATTTAAGGTAGCCTCTCCTCTGTTGCTTAGATTGTTAGTTGGTGTCATCTTTGTAGTTCTCCAGACATTTCCCTAGTGCCTGATTTCTCTTTAAATCTATAATGTCTCCTCTATTATATTATCTCTTATCTCGCTCTCTTCTGTTCTTCCCCCAACTCAACCTCTTTTCCCCATCATGTCTTCCTCATCCCTTTTCTCCCCTTCTCATTCTCCTAGTTCCCTCTCCCCTCCCCACATGCCCCCAATTTGCTCAGGAGATCTTGTCCCTTTCCCCTTCTCCAGGGGACCATGTATGTCTCTCTTAGGGTCCTCCTTGTTTACCAGCCTCTCCAGCAGCCTGGGCTGCAGGCTGGGGATACTTTACTCTATGTCCCAATATTTTTAAATGTGTTCCTTAGAGTTACTATAACTCGCAGTGAAGTCTACCTGAGTAAGAGAAAGCTGTGAACAAGAAGTTCTGTATTAGTGTCTTAATTAACTCTAATGAAGAAGTAATTGGGTGATGGGATGCATGCTGTCATTTCATCCATGAGTTCTTGTCCACTCCTAACATTTTGTGATTCTGTAATTAATTGTTTGGCAACAAAAAAGGTCTTGCAAGAAGCTAGAGGAGGCAGTCTCCTCAGTCATGGATTGGTCTCATAGCTAAGGATTATACTTGAGGATATATATATATATATATTTGACCTTGCTTGGGTTGCAACTGGGATCCTGAAGTTAACACACTTGGGTCCAAGCTGTTGTCTTTATGGTTTATTTTATGGTTTACATTTATTTGCTTACTTATGTTTATATGTGCAAGTGTATGTATGTGAGGATGGTTTGTAGGAGTCCTTGCTTTCCTATATGTGTGTTCTAGGGCCTGAACATGGGGTCATCTTGCTTGGCAGCAAGTGTCCTTACCCACTGAGCCATCTCATTAGCTTATAGTTTGTTAGTGTTTTTATTTCTTTGGTTGTTTGCAGGCAACATATTTTGTAGCCCAGGCAGCCAATGAACTCACTATGTATCCAAGTACTACCTTGAACTCCTGATTGGCCAGCTTCTACCTGTCAGCTAGTGGGATGACAATTGTTTAGTTTTTACCTAGTTGTTATGGTGATGGGAGTTGAACCCTAGATTTTGTGCAGGCTAGGCAAGCATTCCCAACTCAGGTACATTCCCAGCCCTAGTATTTATATGGGAACTTAGCAGATTTGTTGTAGGGCAGGGTACACACACCAAAACAAACAAGCAAGCACACAAAAACATGCTGCCTTTTGCTTAGTCTGTATGCTTTTGTGGGGAGGTATTAAGATTTATGAGAATCATGAAAGGCTAAGACAACCCAGATCACATGTTACACCATGCCACTGGAATAACATGAATATCTAAAGAGTTGAAATGCAGCCTTCTAGTGTCATGTATGAAGTACAATGGAAGGTTCTAAATGAGGGTCTCATGGTACCTACATGCAAGCGATTTAATGATAGGATTTGGTTTGGATCTAGGTATAATCATCTATATAGCATATCTTTTAAATTTGGCCTTTCTGTCACAAAATATTTATTGCAAGCATTTGTTTAGCTGACTACCTCTAATCTCACAAAGAAGCACAGGTAGTTTTTGCCCGAACGATGCTCATAGGAAAGATTTAAACAAGGTGTTTTAAACCAGCAAGGACATCAGTGAATGCCACCTAGCATCCCAAGGAAAATTCTCATTGGGCAGAGCCCCTCTTCCCTTGGAGGGTTTTACTAGATTAAAATGTTTATGTTAGTGCTAAGATTTTTTTTTAAAAGAAATTGATGAGTCTTGTGTATATTTAAGATAAGCTTCTACATAGTTGATTTAAACAAAGCAATTGTCAAAAAAATCCTTGTGAGGCCACCTATTAAACGCTACCTACCAGACAACACATTTCTTTGTATGACTAAGAAATTATGCACTGCGAGGAGGACTAGGACAATGGATGAGTAGACTTGTGATAGCCTTATGTGTGTCTATGTATTTATTTATGTATTTGGCTCACTTCATTTCTTTATATGTTTAAAAAGAGAGAAAAAATAATGTTATCAGTTGGTTCTAAAACGGGTCTATGAATTTGAGAAGCTAGAGAAAAACAGCCCAGCATGTGTTTTCGTCTTGCTGCAAGCGCTCTCAGGACTTGTGCTGAAGGGCCAGGAGATGTGATTAAGGGTGTGTGTACTCGAGCTGCTAATGTCAACACGTCTAGAAGCACTATTACATTATTAAGCTATTAACTCTAGTAATGGGTGTTTACATATTATTTGAGTAAATGTGTCCTTTATTTTTGTCCTTAGAATCTTAAAGATGAGCTGACTCAGTGAAATCTTTCATCAGCCCCTAATTCTAGGGTGCCACCTGAAAGGACACAGAAGCAAAGCTGCTCTAGGCAGATGACACTAAGGAATGGGAGCTTTGTGATAAGCTGAGACAAACTTAAGGACTCCTTTCCATATCAAAAGACCAAGGGGGAATGCTTACTGGGAAGGCCTGCCAATGCAGGTGCCTTTTGTGGTTAACTGATTGGATTGCAGAGAATGGTCTAACAAAGGTCAACATTCCAGTTTCCAAAAATGTGCAGAAGTAGCACAGGTTTTGCTGAATTTACTTAATTTCTCTATTCACAATAACAAATATTCATGAATGAGCGGTTCATATTTCACGCAAATGTTTGGTATATAGAATTTTTCGTATGCAGAATTTCTTATATATTGAAGTTTATTTTAGAAATTTATTGTGATCTATGTCTTACAACAACTCTGATTCCCAATTCTTTTCTAAATGCTATAACATTATGATATTTAGAGAAGTTTAATCCCAATCACCACTCTTCAGAAATTTCACAGATTTCAATGCATGGTATTTCTCCATCCAATAGAATAATGGAAATGATTTCAACTTCTAAAATACATTTGATTATTTGAGTTAGTCTTATATTTAATTTGGGGAAGTCAAGTTTACCTGTAACACTGACTTTTATTCTCTAGAGACACGGATCTGTTCATTAGTGTGTTACTTCTGTACAGATTTTGAAGAACTTTAAATGTTGACTGAATATCCTTCAATTCTAATGTTCACTGGTTTTTCTTGGTGTTGTGATTAGAATGCTTGCTTCATTTAGCTCTTAGTTTGGCATGTGGAGAAATCATTAAGTGTTGCATATTAGAGTTCTCATGTCTGCCTTGCTTGGATTCCCTATTGCTTTTAACTTTTCAAATAGTGTATTTTAAGTTCTTGTTAGTTTTAATATGGTCTGCAATTAATCAAAGCCATTTCTTACTTTTGTGATAATTGAATGAATTACTTTATTATAACATTAATTAACAAGAATGTCACTAATAATGGCATTCTTATCTATTTCTCGAATAATGTAATACCTTTAATATTTTATCATTACATGTAACATTACCCAAATAATTCTATATTATATAATCTTTCAAATTAGCAGTGGGAACTTTCAATAAAAATTTGTATGACTTGAGTTTATAACTTATGTATATTGTATTAACACATTAATTAGTCACTTTAATAGTTGGATCATCTGTTTATTGAAACAAACTCTATTTAGTCATGATATTTTGGCATATTGCTTCATTCTTATATGATGTTTTTAAAATTAATTTTAGCATTGAATAATTTATCTGTGGTATGATTCCCCAGCTTAAAAAAATTTTGTTTATTTTTATTTTATGTGTATGGGTATTTTGCCTTTACTGATGTTTGTTCTCCACATGCATGTAGTACCCTCGAAAGCAGAAGAGGTCTTTTGGAACTGGAGGTAACAGGTGGTTGTGAGCCAATATGTGGGTGTTGAGAACTGAAAATAGTCCTCTGAAAAAGTGGAAATGCTCCTAACCACTGAGCCATCTCTTCATTCTCTGGAAATTATCTGTCTATCAATTTATCCATCCCTCTATATATTTATAAAAATGCACACATGCACATCTGCATGTGTGCCCACATATCTTTAGCAAAGATCATACTATGATGCTCACGATGGTCTATAATCTTATTATATTTCTCCTTTGCTGGGATTCTAGGCACCATGCTTGGATCATACTGTATTTTGTTATCTAGGTTTTGCTTACTCTAGTCACATGGTTTTGTATATATAAAGTGATTAGCCTGAGCTAGCAATAATTATTGAGTAAGCCTTTAATTAATCACTTTTGTATAACTGAACGCTAATTTTTCAGGCTTGTACTATATTTTCTACTAGTTTTGTTATACGGCTGGTGTCTCCTTGTTTCTGTTACTACTTTTTCAGTTGTCCTTAGTACTTATGATGTTGCCATTTATACTTGATTTTTCTCACCTATTTGTTACGATAAATCTTTCTGCCAAAAGCCACCTGAGGCCTACTGCCATATGGGTACTTTCCACCAGCTTTCTGCCAGAGTTCTACCCGCCAAGTTAGGGCCCCAATAGTATACAGAGACTTATATTAGGTACAAATGCTGCTTGGCCAATGACTAGGATTTCTCACCTGTTAGCTCAGTCTTAATTATCATAAATCTATATATTTTATAAGACTTATCTTATTTAGAATGCCTTCCATTGGCGTCCTCATCCCAGGGTCACATGGTGACTCTGGAGCAAGAAAGAAGGGGCCCACTTCCTTCTTGCCCTTGTTTATATATGAGTCTTCCTGCCATGTCAGTTCCTGCGGATCACCACTTCTTTACTACATTTCCCAGAATCTTCCTTGACTCCTATTCCCGCCTAACTTGCTGCCTCATTGGCCAAACAGTACTTTATTTATTATCCAATAAGACAAACACATACACAGAAGCACTTCTCCCATCACCTATTTTCTGTTATTCTATTTTGTCTTATAAGTTTATCTTTTTATTAAACTTTATTTGTAAACAACCTGACAAAAAGAACATAATGCATACAGATTAGTTTCATCTCTCTCTGTCATCATCCTTAACCAAACTGAGAGTTTACTGTTTTTTGATAACAGAATTTAAACCATTCACATTCATTGTAATGACTGAAATGTTGGTTATTTGTGGCATTATAGTTTTGATTTTCTCTATGTTTCTTTCTTCTCATTCTATTATATAGAGCAAGAGAGATGGCAGGTTAAGTTGAAAATCTAAGAAAAGTGTACTTTATACTCAATGACAAGCTGGGAAATGATATATCTGTATACACTTCACTGAAGGCCGCATACTGATACATGGCATGAAATCTCCAGCACACTATAAAAGTATGCTGTCCTGATATATAAAAGTGACCTTGCTGACCCTTGCATCTGTGAAGCATGTGCTTTGAGGTGCTCTTAATGTATTGGTGAAGGCTCATACCGACCCTTGGCATACATTTATGTGACAGCTTCTTGGGTTAGAATGTAAAATCATGGACATTAGACAGTTCTTTTCTCTCTGCAGCTATATAGAATTTTAGTTTTCATATTTATTAATCTTCAACTCTTAATTTTTACTATATTTGGGTTATCATAAATGTGTTATCCAAACTGGGATGCCTTTGAGCAGTAGGATAATAGCTATGAATGGAACCATTTGGAACAAAATGGGAAGAGGAGTCATTCCAGACCCAGCAATTAGAGAGGGGATTTGCATATGTTATATAAATGAACACATTTTCCACAAAACCTAATCCTGTCCAAAAAAAAAAAAAAAAAACCTACTAGAAAAAGATGTTAGGACATTTGAGCTGGGATTGAAGGTTTATGGATTGGTAAAATTTGAAGGAGCAAAGAAATTATGATAATGTAACATGGCTGAAATCAGACACATTCATCCTCTTCCCCTGAGCCATTCATAAGGACATACACACTTCCTGAAAGGGTGTTCATACTACACTAGTAGTCTGATTTCATCTCTCATCCTGACCTCTTCCATGCATTGTGGTCATAGTATTTATTTCATATAGTTCAAAGAATGATCTACAATTTTAAATGAAAGAGTTTATTAATGTACAGTAAGCCAATTCAAAAGGATGAATAGCAAATCGTAGACAGGTAGTAAAACATCATGAAATTGGTCACTTAAAATATCCAGCAGAGATGAATGAAGCAAGCTACTTGAGAGAGCAAACAAAAGGTAACTTGAAATTCATTGAGGGCTTGTGGGCATTCAGTAAAAAATGAGGCAGTCATCTGGAGTCCAAGTTGATCTTTTTCTCTCTTTGGATAATAAGAATCTCATGGCTGAACTCTCACTTCTTTGTTGTTGTTTTGTTTTTTTCAAGACAGGGTTTCTCTGTGAAACACTCTGTCCCAGAACTTACTCTGTACACCAGGCTAGCCTTGAACTCACAGAAATTCACCTGCCTCTGCCTTCCGGGTTCTGGAATTAAAGGCATGTACCACCACTGCCAGGCCACTGCAGGTATTTTATATCATGGATAAACAATAGTACCCTCTTCTGGAAAAGACTTACCTTCTAGCTATTTTCAAGTATATGATGCTTTCAACACCCTTAGCTTCTGGTTATTTTTCCTGCTCCCCATTACAGAGAAGTGGGACCAAGGTCACTCAAGACAGAAAACTTGGAAGACACTGACATAAACATTCATGGACAGGAGTCAGGGACCAACCCTGCTTCCAGAGGCATATTGTCAGTGGGCCTAGATAGCCTGTGACAGTTTGCTAATATAATGTACATTGCAGTAAGTACTATTTCTCTTGGTTGTTTATTTTAATAGTTGTGCCACCTTGAATGGGCCTGCTTCCTCATGTTTGTCTTGACTGAACCTCATTTTATTTTTAATAGCTTGATATCATTGAACTCCTTTCATTATGTCAAACAAATTTAATGCATTTAATCCATTTTCTCCTTCGCTGCCCTTTTCTCTAAAGAGCACAAGATTGTTAACAGAATTCCTTGGTAAGGGAATGTAAGGCAACTCAGTCTAGTTTTTATAAGCCTTCTCTGTTCTCTCTCCCATCTCTGCACTTTTCTTTTTGTAGATTACTTAGTATAATTAGATCAGCCTCCTGTAAGTATCCTTCTCAGTACAGAGCAGTTAAAATAATTTCAGAGATACTTGTTTAAAAGTCATTTTAGCTGCAACTGCACTTAGCTTTGGCCATTTCTAGCTCCAGAACAATATTTAAAACACCAAATGCCATGACTAACTGGGCATCACTCTCCTATGTTTGCAGGGAGTGAAGGATGGGTTAGTGTCTAGAAAAGAATGTACAGCCTTTTAAAGTCTGAAATGACCTTTTCTGTATGTGTGGAGTATAGAAACAATGCTATCATCCCAGGTTAGATACTATTATTGTACACTGCTGCAGAAATTCTCAAATGAACCTTTCTCAAATGCCAACCATATATCGAACAGTATACTGGGAGTTCTGGAGAAATACAAGAATAAGAAGGGAGTTCATTGTGCTTGGTCAAGAATTCAGAGGGAAAATGCAGGTGGCCAGACATAGAGGACCAAGGAAAACATACTGGATGGAGGTAACTGCACATGGAAAGGACCTGGAAAACAGTGTGTGGCTAGACATGCATTTTGTTTGCTGATAGTCACAATGAGATTTGGACAGTGAAAGATCACCTAGCTTTAGAGTTTGTCAAACACTGGATAAGCCCTGTACTTTCATACTGCAAAAGCATGTGCACATGTAGTAGACAAGGCATAGCCATGGAGGAGTTTTAAATTTAGAAAATTAAATGTGCCTATTGGTAGCCACTCGGGTTCTTAGAAATGTCCCCATGGTCAAGGACAGTAACTGACTATGCAACTGTTATATTTTATGAACTTTGTAGCGTTTTTAGTTAGGCCTGAGAAAAGGAAGGAAAATTATAGATGAAATGCATATTCCCAACTGTGGAATTAATTTTTCATTTTTGGACTACATAAATATTATTTGGGGGCTGTAGGTACAGAAGAGTCAACTTAATGTTAACAGGTTGAATTTTTTTCCTATAATAAGAATTTTAAAAATGCACTTTTTATGTATTGTCTATCGAAGTTTTGTGCTTAGAGAAAAAACTGGTATCAATATGCTTAATGAATGATCATAAAATATCAATGTTATAGTTATTGTACAGAATAGTGAGTGCTTTAATTTTGTCAAAATCTTGTACACATTTTATTTTAGAGTATTCTTTAAAGTGTGTACATCATATTAAAACTGGATGCTTTTGAAGGTTCAAAAACCTCATTTTTCACCAGGCCAGATGCCAAATGAACTGCTTCAGGAATAAAATTCTTGGGTTACTTTAAATTCTCCCATGAAGTATGTTTTTATTATAATCTCCACATATTTTATGAGATTTATTTGTGATAAGAAGAAATATTGGCTAAATTTCTTTTAAAATGCAAGTGTCCTATGGGTGTGGATCATGTATAATACTGAATTGCATATGCACAAGTATCATTCTGATCTGTACCCTAATTGCTGTTTATATGCAGTGTGAATTAAGAATCGAACAAGGTGAGGTGAGGGAGGGGAGAAGGAATAAGAAATACAATTAACAGGCTCAGTAGTTTTGGACTATAGCTGCTTTAATTAACAGCTTTGTGGTGGCAAAACAAATGTGCTTTTGGGAAGCTAAGAATAACTATGATTCTGGCATCCTCTTTCTGAAGAACTAATTTTCTTCCAGAGAAGAAAATCAAAGTTGATAAAATATTTATGTCAGAAGAGAAACAACTTCCACATTTTTACATATTGCTAATATATATTCATTTATTAATTGAATTAGTAGACATCAAGCATAATTCTTTTCTTAAGACTACCATTTTTCTTTGTATTTTCTAGAGTTGTATGCCTATAGAGTATTTACCAAAAGAGTGATCAGGTTGATATTATTTTATTTTATAAATTGCTTATTTTTATATAAGAAGATGTCCCAGAATAGGGTGTGGTTATCAGGTGATTTCAAGTCAATATCCATTTAATGCCTGCTCTCTACCCCAAAACTATGTAAAAAATTGCTTACCTAATCTATGCTTACTTATGTTTTTAATCATTGATATTAAAGCTAACCACATTAGTAGCATCCCTGTCTGTGTATTTTATATATGTCTAATTTCTTCTCTGGATGAATTTTCAGTAGAGTTTCTATGTCAAATATTACACACTTTTCAGGTTCCTGCTGCACATTGACAAATTGTTCTTTGCTCTATCTTTGGGTTTTTACCTATGTGTATTGCTACTAAAAATACTACTCACTTATTTTTTAAATAATTATTTTATGTGTATGCGTGTGTGTACCTTAGTATATTTGTGTACACCACGTGTATACAGTACCCATTGAAGCCAGAAGAGGGCATAAGATCCCCTGGAACTGGAGTTATAGGATGTTATTGTGAGTTACCTGATATAGGTTCTGGGAACTGAACCCAGATCTTCTGGAAGAGTAGCAAATGCTGTTGACTATTGAACCATTTCTCCAGCCCAACACTGCTCATTTTAAGACACATATACATATTGTATATATGTAATATTTGTGGTTTTTTGAAGGATCAAATTATAAAATTGAATTCTCTAGAAATCATAACTATTTTATTTTTTAAAAGTTAAATAGTCCCAGTAATATTCCTATGCTTTAGGGAAGTGTTTCTATCCTTATTATGTAAAATAGAGTGTTTTTCATCAAAATGCAAATTCTGTCAGTGATTTAATAAGAGGGGGACTTCTTCCCTTTGTGTATAGGTGTGGATTTCTAACAATAACAACAAAAATCCCTGGCTTTCAAGGTAGAATAAAAAAGATGCTTTAGTTTGTATGAAATTGGCAGGAGCCGATTTGTTCTCGCCATGTGTCAAGTGACAAGTGATAAATTAAACACAGTATTGTTCCCATCTTGCCTTCTGTCTTTGAAGGTGGAAAAGATTGGATTGAAAGGGAATTTCCTTTCTTTAATGACACAATTCATTCATCTGTCTCACTTACTCTTCTGTGGTTTGCATACATTTCTGATCACAAGTGGGGGATTAAAATTTGAATCATGATCCCCAGTTGCTCGTTTGACTGTAAAATAAGTCATCGGTCTTCTCTTTTTACTGTTGTTACCAGTCTCCTGTTCCTCCACTTGGTTTGCTGATGATTCAAACTATTGAACAGCCTTCACTTTGCTGTGCCTAATGTAGCCCTAAGTGGCCTTACTGTCCACACAGCTGTCCATTTGATTCTGGTGAAAAGTCCCAGGCATCTCTACTTTTTGTCTTATTTTCTAAACCCAGTATTTTCTCTGCAATCTTAGCTTTGTCCATGCTAACTCTATAACTCTGTCCATACTAACTCCCTTGTCACACTAAAACCAGTACCACTTTGACATATCACTTCCCATCTTACCATTTCTTTCTCCTCTGATGGCCTCATTACAATGATTTGGCCTTATTAAAATGACTGACACATTGACTTTACCACAGTCCGATGCTCCCTCCGTCAGCTCCCTTTTGTACTCTCTTTCTTCCTGATGGTGGGGTTCTGTGGTATGCCATTATAGCTTTCAATTCTTACAGGATATGTGTCACTAGAGGGCACAGGGAAAAGCTCACAGGGAAATCTAAAAACTCTGACCCAACGATCTCCTAAGGGAAATCCTATCATAAACTTCGACTCTTCACACATTGAAGTGACACCTTTCTTCTCCCTTCTGTGAATGGCCTGAAATAATGCTAATTAGGCAAAGTGGCAAAAGTGTTACACAATGGAACAAACACACGTTTTCATTAAAGCTGGAACCAAGAACTTATTTCCTTGAATGGATTCTTACTATCAATCAGTTTCCTTATGAAATTTATGGTTATGGTCTTTGAAAGAGACATTTTTTTCTTCCTTCAGCATTTTAATCTACCTATTCCATTTAAACATTTGTGCCTCAAAATTACTATGGCTGTGTGTTTAAATTGAGTGCTACACTTCCACTTTTGAGGCAGCAGAATTTGAAATAAACAGACAGACAAAAACAAAGAAAAAAACTGGAATTGGTAGACCCATCCAAGTTCCTTGATCTTACAAGTGTCAGCTTGTGACTTTAGACAAGTTGCCTATCCTATCTTCTCTAAGATTTTGTATGTCCTTCCACATTGTGAGTTAGTGATGCTGACCCGAGTGGATCATTTTGAGAATCAAGTGGAATACATTCATAAGTTAATTGGTAGTCTGAGGAGCTCCACATGAGCTCATTCTGTCACCAGTGGAGCATTTCACATTCAGAATTACTTTCCCTGTGTAAATTATGATGACTTGATATTTGGTGTTCCAGGCCATCTTTTAAGCATGAAAGAATATAGGTCTTAAATTTGAAAAATAATTTAATAGTCTTATTCCTTCTCCCAATATCTAAGTGATGAATTCTTGATGAAAGAACATTATTGGTTACATACCAATAATGTATGCTCTTGTTACTGTATAAATAAGTAGCTGTGTAAACATTTGGACAGATCTAAATAACTTCTATGTGGGGACGAAGGCTGCATGTTGTTCTTGGCTTTCCATCTCATCACAAAAGCATCTCCCAATCTTTTTAATTTCCAAATATAATAGTGTTTTTGGAGAAATAAGGAGGGGAGAACGAGCAAAGAGGGAGTTGACTTGGAAATGTTTATTTAATCATCAAAAACATGTGCAAAATATCAAGAAATTTTGTCATCCTTAAATCTGGAATCGTTTTGGAAGATCAACTTTGAAAATAAAGCTCCTAAGAGTGAGGAACTGGCTTACCCAGCTATCCTGTTTCAAGGAAAACAGATGAGGCCTCTTAGATGAAATGCAATCCATCTCCTATTCACCAGCCTCTGGGAGAGCCTGGTTAGGGGACTGTAATTAGCCCCGTTGTTGCTTTTTTGTTTCAATTGCTTCTCCTTTGCATTCTGCTAGATAGTACTTACTAGCACTAACATAAATCTAGATATCTGTATTGAGAAAATTTATACATTTAATATTTTATTATATTTAAAATTATTTTTTCAGTTTAAAATTTTATTTTTTAAACATTCAAAAATTTATTTGTTACATTTTAAAATGTATTACATGTAAATAATTATTCATTGTGTCATTTTATTGTACTATAGTTCTGTTTTGAGCTATGGATGATTAAAAATGTACTTTTATTATCCAAGGTTTTCAAACTTTATTTTCTTGATTTCACCCCAAGTACAGAGTTGGGGTGGAAGATTATTTTAATTAGTGTCTACAAGTAATGAAGATCACAAGTAAACATATGGACATTCCCAGAAGCATTTTTGTAAGCAACATGTTCATCTGCAGATTCACTCAAACCTCATGAGCACACCAAATCTCCTCTTTGCTTAAAGTACATATTTCTAATTTGAGATGCAAAACAAAACCCGATATTTTCTTTTTTAATGTTTTTACATTAACAGTTTTTTTTTTCCAGAAGTACATTTTACCATTTTTCTAAGTATTTTATTATTAGGTTTTCAAGATGACTTTCAATATTAAAATTCAATTTGTATATGTGATTATTAGAGTGTGAATTTTTAAGTAAGTCCTATTTTCTATAATTTCAAAAATGATGGTGATAATATAGAATATAATTTCATTGTGGCAGTATAGTTTTTATAGCCACTAATTATTGTTGTTTACATTTTTATTTTTTAATTCTCTCCATTGGCTCAACTAAACTCTCTGATGAAAGGAAGTATATTATTTGATTTTGCATGTTCCTTAAGAGTTTTTACTAGGAGCACTTACTGTGAAAATGCTAAAATACTATGTTTCAAAAGTCTCCTCATTCCCTAAGTGCATGTATGGAAATGCATAAAAGAAGCAGTCTGAGGCTTAGAAAAGCATTTGGTAGAGGAGTTCAGGCTCCCACAAAGTCCTGTAACCTCACACTAGGTATGTTCTCCATGAGACTGTAGCATATGCCCTAGCTTTGAAGCTGGAGAATTATGTAAATCGATTATATTGCTTTACATACATGAAGAATAAAAAGTCCTTCAATAAAGAGAAGCAGCAGACCAGATGACTTTATTGTTGAATTCTACCATACAATTACTGAAGAACTCATAAACTCTTCTTAAAGGCATCCAAACAACTGTAGAAGCATGGTCCTTCCAAGTGCCTACCATGAGGTCAAATTTAGAAAAAAGTACTCATGACCAAATGAGATGGTTTAACATGTGCAAATAAATAAATGTGTGCATTACCTTATGATCATAATAGATATAGCAAAGGCATTTTTTTCAGCAGTTCAATATTTCTTCATGATAAAACAGAAAATTAGTTATGGAATTTATATACCTAAATGTGTTGGGGAATATATAATAAGTCAATAACTAACATTATACCCATTATGTGGTACCCTGTTAAAATATAATAAATAGAATGTACTATCAAAGAATGAAATTGGTGATGGGTAATATTAAATAATAGAGGACTGGTATGTTGGCAAACCAGAGAGAACTTCTCAAGGGAGACAAGTGTGTGTGTGTCTTATGTTTTCTCTTTCTTTTTTTTTAAATTACCATTTGTTTTGTTTACCTGCTTTTTGTCTAGAGAGAAAGAAAGGTCATGGAGCTGGGTGGGTGGGGAGGTGGTAAGGATCTGGAAGGAGCTGGGGTGACCAGAATATATTTTATGAAAATTTTTTCAATAAAAATAAATCAATAAGTAAAAAGAAATGGTACATATGCTGAGAATCCTGGACTGTGGGTAGAATTCTAACAGAAATGGAGTGAAGTTTACAGGCAGCCAATTAGCAGGAGCAAAGCTGCATGCATATGTGAGGAGGTGATGGACATTTTCTTCACTAGCCCTATTTGGCAGTTCATGGGGTGTAGGAGAGGGGGACAAGGCTGGAAAATGAGTTGATAGCACAGTGCAGGGAGCGTAGAGTGTTAAGCTGAGCTGCCTAAATCCATCTGTGGGAATACTCTTTGAGCAGCCATGTGTAGGGCAACTCTTAGGAGATAGATGAGAAGCAGAGCCACATGCTCTGTGTCTGGAGGCAGTCACTGAATTCTGACAAGGGGCCGGTTTAATAAAGCTATGAGTGGAGCACACAGTGACAGCAGTAATAGGAAGGTGGGGACAGATGCAAGAGAACTGACAAGATTTCACATGTTGCACTCATGGGGGCGGGACACAGAGGAGGGTCTCCACATGATATGAGGCTTGGAGCCTAGGCAATGAGAAGAGGGGGCACCGGTGACTAGATAGCTATCATTGTGGTAGAAACAGGGCTGTGGGCTGAATTAAGTGTTGAAAAGACATTAGCATTGACATTTCACCAGTCAGTAAGAATTAGGAGGCTAGCGAATAGGAGAATTCCACGTGAAAAACTTTCAGACAAGGCTGACATGATAGGAAACTGATATTTTTCAGTTAAAAAAAAGGATCAAAAATTTCAAATGTGACAAAGCCATCACCATCATTCATAGAGCATCCTTAAAAATCTCAATGTGACTCCTATGTCTCAATTAAATCACTGACACTTTCAATACTTCAATTTTCTCAGCTACAAGAGTGGGAAAGCTATACAAGCTTTGTGTTCATTTCCCAAATTTGTGTTAAAGGCATTGTTTTAGTCAAAACTCATAGTATGAATCTGCACACAGATGTGTGCTTATTGTTGTTATAGTGAGAGAATTCTAGAAGGAATGTACAGATGGTATGGGAAGTTGTTCTTAATGCACTTAACTTTCACTCCCTTCCTACACTGTGTCAGGCACAGTTATTCAAATTATTAAATGATTTACTTCTTCAGCTAACACCATGACATTAAGTTATTTCTATTTCACAGATAAGAGAAAGCAAGGCTCAGAGACATGAGACATTGTCAAGTCCTTGCACGGCTTCTAGGCATTTGACTTGATTGGAGTAGAAAGGAAAAGACAAATAGACAGAAAGCTGGGTCTAGGTTGATTGGGCTCTTTTATGAAGAAACTGCAGCACCCTAAAGCTTAGTATGTTTATATGTACAGTGAAAAAGAGAGTCAGGGTTATTGACTACAGCTGGAAATATGGGACACAGATGTGTCAAGGACACAGGTTTGGTTAGCCCAGTAGGAACAGTCTCTGCGGGATAATTCTTCAAGATTTAAAGGGGGTGGTTAGGGAAGATATTTTCTGTACACACTATTAACCATTCGTACTTGGGCAGGGAGAGAAGCCTTTGCCATTTCTGTGAGCCTAGCCAGAAGAAAGCTTTCCCATTTTCCCATGGGTCTGAGGCTTTAGGGTCCTTGCCATGGCTGTACCTATGACATCAGGAAACATTCACTCAGAATTTCACTCACTCAGTTTTCTCAGCTCCCTATACCAAACCATTTATAAGGTGAGCCACCAGTCCATTTTGCCATGTACTGAACATATCTATAAATATTTGTTTTCAACCAGGCTTGGTTTAGGCATTTTATATGTATCAATGTGGTCTCCATGTTGCATTCATATCCACTTCTAAGGTTCATATGGTGTTTGCTTTTATACATGGCCATGACTTCACTCGGGGGACTCTACACGGAATAACATGGCATGGAGAAAAATTCTAGGTTTAGTTTTCCAGGTTTTTGCTTTAGACTTAACATTTTTGTCTTGCAGGATCTGAGAACTTTGCAAAGTTGCTTGCTCCTGCAAACCCCTTTCTCATCTCTAAACGCTGAGTTGTAGCAGAGAGAATGGCGAACATATGAAACGTCTACAATTAGTTAAAGTCAATTACTAAGACTCATTTACCTGGTAGGCACTGAAGGCATGGTGTAGGAACCCTGCTGTAGTATTAAGGGTCACAAAATGTTAGTCCAAGGGAGAATTGATTTCAGCATCAGGACAAAGGGAGCTTTGAGGTTGAAAAAAATATGTATTTTTTTCATTATTTTCTACATTATTACATTATTATCTATTATTATCTACATCTATATTCTACATTATTAATATTTTCACATTATTATCTACATGATTAGACCAATAGAGTTGTAAATATAATTTTCAATGCCCTTCATTTTTTTTTTTTTTTTTTTGAAGTAGAAGAAGGAACCCAAAGATGCAAAAGTGCCTTAGGCCTGTGAGAGTCACCACATGCCTGGGCATCCCTCTTTCCTCAGATCCCTCACACCTTTCTAAGTGAGTAAGCCATAAGACTTTCCTCATAAATTCTGCTGATTGATTCATTAGCCAGCTAATTTCTAACTTATGTCAAGTATAATAAAATTAAAATGTACCTTTATGTTCACTCACCGAAGGGAATGTTGCCAGTACCCCCTTCCCAAATGATCCTTCCTCTTCTGGGCTACCTCTATAACAGGTGATTAAACATCTCTCATCATATTTAAATTATTTATGGACATATCTCTGTCCCCTACTTGGCTATCAAAACTTCCTAAGAACACAGCCTTAGACACTCCTTATTCCTGATAATTAGTAAAACACATGGCAATGCAGAGACATTTATAAAAATTAGGTGAACTAAATTGTCAGCACTGACATACTGCTAGCCATAAATTAATTGATATTTGTAAATGTGCCTTATAATTAAGATTTCACCAAAAAACTCTAAAGATCTGAAATCAAAACTTGTCATGTATCCTACACATTTACTTTTTCTTTATAGGCTTTCCATATACTCTTCTCTACCAACCTAATTATTCCTGAAAAATCAAAAACTTCAAATGAATTAGTTTATCCAGTCTTCCTGCCTCCCCTGTAAAACAATTGAATTAACAAAGGGTCTGTAAAAATAGCCAATGTCTTGATTTCTTTGTGTATGCATCCCTGTATAATAAATGATCCAGTGTCTCACCAACCCACTGGGAGTGCCTTGTGTGGTTAGGAAATTAGTCTTTATTTCTTCCATACCAAAGAGACACAAGCATTGCTTAGTTACATATAAGAGACAACACAGAGCATCCCTGGGGCCGAAGCATCCTGCTGCATGGATGGAGCAGAACAATAATAAATTCTTAGTGTAATGGCTGCTGATAAGCTTGTGCCATGTAATTGTGTTCTAGTTTGTGAAGTGGCACTTTGTTTTTTCATTTATTTTGTATCTCTCATTTTCTGATTCATAACTTTTTCAGCCTTGAGGAGTTTTATATCTTACCAGATTGAGGTATGTAGAAAACTGGGGCCCTAGAGTAAATGGGAGAAATACTTCCTTAAGTAATTAAAGTTGTCAAGAGTTTGGGCAACTTCAGATGATGGCGCCAGTTACATCAAAGAATTTGGTGGGGGTTGGGGAGACTTTCTTTTGAAAGCCAGGTTGTGAAGAGTAACCCATAGGCGGCATGGCGGCTCCCAGCACAGGTTACTTCAATATGCCTTACAAAGAAAAAGTGACTTCTTTTAGCTGTAGAGAATCAATGTATGCTCATGGAGAATGACAGTGTAGAATCTTGGCATAGTCTAGCATTTAGAATCTCATGTTTATTGACTAGGTTCTTCTGGAATGTTTGAATTCTTAATTATAAAGGAAGAGTGGTTGATAAAGAAAATGGGTAATTGTTCCCCAGATGGGAAGTTTTGCAAGATGACCTCACTTTAATAATAACAATGATGATATCTGCTCTCCTGTAGGATGGACGTTTTCCCATGCTGTCATAAGTCTTTTTTTTTTTTTTAACTTAGATTCTCACAACTCCTCAAGGACAGTAGTACTGTATTTATAGATGAAGATTGAGTTTTGCAGATCTGTGTGACTTGGATAAGATCTCACAAAAACCAGCAATATTAGGGGAAAATCTTGAATTTCATATTTAAAATTTCTATTTCTGTCTTCCTTGCTTCCTCTAAGCTCTTTAGTTCAATCAGAGGCAACCACAGGTAGGCATCCTTGGCAGTTGAAAGTAAATCAGGCATAATCTTTGCTGACTCTTTCCAGGCTCTTGAGCCCTCAGATACCTTAATCCCCTTCGATGACTATTTGTACCTTTGTCTTTATTGTAGAGCTCCCTGGCTGGAGTCTTATATGTAGCCCTTCACACATTTTGAGTTTGGTTTGGAAATATTTGCATCTCAAATGTGTGAAATTACTAACTCAAGCCATTTTATAACATTACAGCAGGAAGTGCTGTTTCTCCTTCCTAAAATTTTTGACTCCTTAGATATCCAGAGACTCTGACACTTCTTAAGTCCAATGAAGGTGTTCAATTTCAGTTGTCTGAAGAGAAGAAAGTTGAGATGGGCCATTGGTTCTCCCTTGTTTTTCTGGTCGCTCAGTGTTGCTATGGTAGATTTATCTTGCACAGTTCTCAAACTATCAATACTATTTTTCTTCTGTTGCTTAGTGGACATTGCATGAGTGCCCTGTCAGCTTATAGAGAGTTGCCAAATTGAGTGCTATGATCAGAGCTGGATTCATCCAGTAGGATAAGGGATCTTCTGTAGTGTACTAAGCATTCTTACCTTTCTATTCATGAAGGAAGTTGATCTCATACTTTAGATTCACATGACTCAGACATCTCCAGGATGCCAGAAAAACTGGCGCCCTTGCCCTTGTATGTGGACAGGCAGGTTTCTTTTGGACAGACTCTCTCATTGGACATACACTTGACTTATGTAAGAAAGGGCTCTGTTATACTTCTATTTGCAGAATGCATACACATCTTGCAATTATGTTTCTTACAAGATGCATACTATAGCTATGACATATATCAGTTGGTCTCGTGGAAGATGGAAGCTTATAATTTTGTTTTTGTTGTGTACAGTAGATAAAGGGATATACTAGTGTCCTGGGCCTTCTGTATTAACATACCATAAATGAAGCAACTTGACCAATGCAGATTATTATCGCACAGTTCTGAGAAAGTCTACTGACATCAACTTGGCTGAGTTGACTTCTTCTGAAAGCCATGAAGTGAACTTTGTTCCTAGCTGGTGTCCTAGCTTTACATAGCTTAAGGATATCTTTTGGCTGCTGGTGGTTTGCTTCCTTTGTCTGTACATTGTCTTCTGTTTCTGCATGCATGCCTGTGTATATCTAAATGGCTTCTTTTTGAAATTCACTTATTTTTATTTTATGTATGCAAATGCTTTGCCTGCATGTGTGTATGTGTACCACATATGTGTTCTATGTCCACAGAGCTAGAAGAGGATGTCGGATACTCTGGAAGTGCAGTAACAGATAGTTGTAAGCTACCAGGGAAGTGCTGAGAACTGAGCCTGGGGCCTCTGCAAGAGCAGCAAGTTTTTTTTGTTGTTGTTGTTGTTGTTTTTTGGTTTTTTGTTTTTGTTTTTGTTTAATTGCTGAGGCATCTTTCCTGCTTGAAGTGTCTTTTGATGACGACATCTGTCATCCTGTATTAAGACCTCTGCTACAATGCCTTTAACTGGATCATTTTCAGAGCCCCTATTTCCAAACCAGGTCCCATTCATGTAATGTTTATGGATTTAATATTTTATAGACAACAAAATCCAATCCATAACAGGGTGAAAGCCCTCACTGTAACTTAGACTTCCTAGACCAAGTACTGCAGGATTTGGATGATGTCCTGATGCCTCTTGAAATGTAACAGTTGTTTAGGAATGCGCTTGATTAGTATTGGTTAACACCTTCTCATTTCTGAGTTGTAAAACAGATTAGATTCAAATTAAGCATGGCCTAAAATAATATTGTGCTATTTTCTTGTAACTTTTTTTAAAAAAATGAACTAACTCTTGACCCATTGCCTTCCTATAATTGGTTTATAAGAATTTTTAAAAAAATGAACTAACTCTTGACCCATTGCCTTCCTATAATTGGTTTATAAGAATTACTTCTGAGCCGGGCGTTGGTGGCACACACCTTTAATCCCAGCGTTCGGGAGGCAGAGGCAGGTGGATCTCTGTGAGTTCGAGAGCAGCCTGGTCTACCTGAGCTAGTTCCAGGACAGCCTCCAAAGCCACAGAGAAACCCTGTCTCAAAAAACCAAAAAAAAAAAAAAAAAAAAAAAAAAATTACTTCTGTCAATTCTTGAAATACATTTTCCATTTAAAAGTTATTTAGTTTTCAAAGAAAAGTAAAAAGTAAAAGCTTATCTATAAAGCAATATGGAGTGTTCCTAGTTATAATTATGTATGTATAAATGTATATGTACACACACATATTCTTTAGTTGTGTTACCCATGGAAACTAAAATGAAAAACATATTCATGGTTGCATGGTTGCTCTTGTATCTGTAAGTAACTTTTAAGCTCAGAAAGAGAAGCCATGTATAAATAATTTTGGAGTTGTAAAACAGATTAGGTTTAAATTAAGCATGGCCTAAAATAATATTGTGCTATTTATTAAACTTAAACAAATGAACCTAACTGTTATTATCTTTTTAATATTCATTTAACAAAAATTCTTCAGTAATTTGACTTCGGAGTAAGAAAAATACGTGTGGTGTGTCTTAGCTCTTCCATCACCCTGTGCCATTAGATAAGGGTCCTGTGAACTAAGCCTCAGTTTTCTCCTGTGTAATGCTGATAGGGCTACTATATTTATTACAGAACTTTGGGGGATTTGGTTTTTTTTTGTAATTTTTTATTTATTAGTTCAAATTAGGAACAAGCTTGCTTCACATGCCAATCCCTTCTTCCTCTCCCCAACCCTCTGCCCAAACCCCCACCTGCCCTCCACCCCATCCACCCTCCACTCCCCAGGCAGGGTGGGACCCCGACGGGGGCTTCCCGAAGTCCACCACATCATCCTGGGCCTGGCCTAGGCCCTGCCCCATGTGTTCAGGCTGAGAGTGCTTCCCTTCACATGGGATAGGCTCTCAAAGTCCCTTCTTACACCAGGGGAAAATACTAATCCACTACCAGGGGCCCCCTAGAGTTTGGAGGCCTCCTCATTGACATCCATGTTCAGGGGTCTGGATCAATCCTGTGCTGGTCTCCCAGACAGCAGTCTGGGGTCCCTGTGCTCCCCCTTGCTCTGGCCAGCTGTTTCTGTGGGTTTCACCAGCCTGGTCCCGACCCCTTTGATCTTCATTCCTCCCTCTCTGCAACTAGGTTCCAGAGTTCAGTTGAGTGTATATCTGTGGGTGTCTGCCTCTGCTTCCATCAGCCCCTGCCTGGATGAGGGCTCTCGGTAGGGGTCAGGCCGGCAGAGTGGGGAATTTGTTTTAAGAAAAATACATACAGAACGCTTAGAACAGTCCCAGGCAGTTGGTGAACAGACCATAAACATCAACTGTATTGTCACTGCCAATTAAATTAATTAGTTCTATTAAAATTGTAACTACTATTTTTACAGTCATTAAATGAAAACCTCAAGCCTAAAGAGCAGGGGTTGCTATGATTCTGTGTTGACAGCAATTAGGAATATAGGTAGCAATAAATTATAATTACCACATGTCATAGATTATGGGTCTAATGGGTCCATTATTCTGAATCAGGCTGAATAAATAATAATTTTAATAGAATGATAACCTATAGTGAAAGCCTAAGATTAAACATGTATATATGTGCTGTGAAGAGAGGCGGAACTGGAGACTCCAAGACAGTAACAGGCGTGAGAGAGGGCTGAGATTGGCAGTGGAGCATAATCGTTGCCCAGTAGGGCTGGTGGGATAGTGTGCAACAGTCTGGAGCTTACATACACACAGACTTAGCCCACTCCCACCCTGCCCATGCCAGCTAGCATTTCAATCACCCTGACTCTGGGTGACCACAGATGCTAAGATGAGAAATGGTTCATTTTTCTGGCTTGGACCTCCTTGAAGGATTAGTACGGTCAGTTATACCACTGGAGGCAATGTTGGTGTCCTGTGGTCCCTGTTACTGCCTCAGGCCATGATGAATCCCAAGATCCATGTGAATGTTCCAGATCTGTGATGCCGACTGAAGACACATTGAAGTCTGTGGGTCATGTTGCTGACAGGGCCATATTGATGTAAGTGGCCAGTGCTGCCATCTTAGGCCCTGGTGATTTGTTGATCCTTGATCCTACTGCAACTGGGGTCTGTGCTGATATTGTGGTTTTGTTGTCACCCAATGCCATGCAGATGCCCATGGTCTGTGCTGCAGACTAAAGCCGTATTTGTGTATGAGGGCCATGTGGCCATCAGGGGCCATATTGATGTAGGTGACCTGTACTCCACCTAAGTTCATGATAATATTGGTGATCTAGGCTGCCTCTGAGGGCCTTGTTTGGGTCTATGGTCCTACTGCTGCTGGTGGCTGTGTTCGTGGTGTATGCTGTCACCAGAAACCATGTAGAAGCCCATTATCCATGGTCCCACTGCCTATAAAGAGCAAGGAAGCTATTTTTGCAGTGATGTTCATGACTGCAGACACAGTTGAGAGAGACCTGAAAGTCTCTATGACAGCTCCTACCCCCCATACTCCCTATACTCCCCATAAGTAACAGCCTAAACAGGAAGCCACCAAAGAGAACTCTTAAAAGTATAATAAGGATGCTGAAGTGTAACTCTCCACTATTGATGGCTCCAGTAGGGGAAAGACTCAGTTTTACTTAAGGGGATGGCCACTGAGAGTTTGTCCATGCTCCAGGGAGTATATAGACAACATAAACTGAACGTGATCTTTTTTTTTCTCTTTCTATAGGGACGGGGTAGGCCACAAGGGTGAGGGCAGACATGGAATGGCAAGTGATTTAAATTGGGATGCATGGTTAATAAAATAAATATGTTTATCATTTGGGCTGCTACTGCTTGCTTCTTTAGCACCATAGACCCTTGTCTGTGTTTTAACTCACCAAGCCTTTTTTTTTAAAGAAAAATTATTTAATCAGAGTAGCTTCATTTCATAATGTATCTCCATTTATTTTCAAAATCTAATTTAAATTAACTCAAAAGAGTTTCTCTACTATACAATTAACACATGCTCATGTGAAATAAACAGATGAGCACTCTTAGACACAGAATTCTGGATGCTCAGAGGCTTGCCCTCCTTATGAAGTCAGCACTAGCCTGTTGCTGTGGCACACCTTAGCACCATCTTCTTGTTAGAATGGGGCCTATGCCTTAAGGAGTGTGGCACATTTCCCAAACCTAAAGATATCAGATCACACACCCCTGGATCTGTCTCCCTGGGCCAGAGAGTTAACAAACTCTGTGCTGCGGACAAAATTTTGATCCTATCCATTAACCTGGCTTTTCTATGTGGTTCATCATGTTTGCTACATTGAACTAAAGCATGTGGTGCAAAACATTCTGCCACTCCCTAAAAACTTATAAAAGTTTAAAGTCCCTCTTTGTTCTGGGAATTGTCCCTGAGATCACTCGATGGATGGCTCTAGGGATTTCTCAGAAGACCCCCGAGGTGGGTTCTCTACACTCCCCCACATGACTCTCCTACCCCTTCCCCTCTTGCTCCTCACTTTTATAACCTTTAACTGGAAGCCCCTCCTCCCCTTTCAAGGCCTGCAGCATGTCTCCCATTATAATAATATACTTTATCGTCTATTCTCAATGCTCTCCCTCCCATCATGGTTCTGAGGTCCTTTCCTCTAAATAGCCTCATTCCTAAAGAGTAATTGTGTGTGATCTTCCTTCCCCAGATCAGCTGCTCTTTATCTATTATTATTATATTTCATACTTCTGACTTTTTTATACTTTATTTTGATTACTTGAATTTCATTTAAGTTGATACTCATTTGTACTTCATTAGCGCTTTCATATCAGTGAAGCATTGGGCAAGAAACCTAGGTAGAAAGGACAGCCAACAAAACACAGGCACTCACTCTATTTCCCAGCCATCACTTTTATGTGGAGATGGTACCCAATAAGACTTTTGAACTAGCATGAATTTTTTACAAAAACCCTGAAACTTATTCCATCATGTTTTATTTCCACCTGGAAAAGAATAGTTAGTAAGCATCTAGAATCGTTTCTAACATCATACTTGGACATGGTACCTAAGTTCATCCTTCAGGGTTGTACCCTTTGCTCAAGGCCTACCTATCACTCTCTCTAACTTCATCACATCTCTATTCCAAAACAAAGATGATGCTTCATTTCACTGACATGGTTCCCCTCATTCTATACTATTAAAGGCTTAAGATGAAGATGTGGAACTCTCAAATTTGGATTTTAGAATACAAAAGGTTCTAGGAATCAAAATACCTTCACAACTAATATGAAGTTCTTTGCTGATACTGTTTTTCATATTTCATGTGAATATTTGTGTGTCTGACATCTTACAGAGAAAAGTTCCAGGCATCAGAGTGGTTTTGTCCTCCACCACTTTGTTTTTTATAAACCCTAACTTTGTTTAGACCATATTGCTTGATGTGTCTGCAGACCTCCAGTCTAGTCCTCTTGTTTCCGTTCACTTTTCACTTTCTCTTGCCGGTGTGTTTCTCAAATTGCTTGACTTAGTGATCTTTGTTCTCTTAAAAAATAAAGATTTTAGCACTGACGAGACAGCTTGCAGTTTAGCACTTTACAATACTTGCAGAGGACCAGTTTGGTTCTTAGCACATCAGGCTGTTCAATGCAGCCTGTAATCCAAGCTCCAGGGTGTTTCATATCCTCATTTCACCTACTCAGCTGTCCGTATCTCGTGTACATTCCCACACTCATACCGTACAGCCTTAAACCTGGAACAAATGGCTGAGGTGCCTACTCAGTGGATAGTGGATAGTGACTGCTAGGTTCTCCTTGCATCCCCTAGTCCCTCCCTGTTCCAGGGCCCTCCTGGGTAGCATGCCCTGCCTCTCACCCTAAACTTCTCCAGCCCAGCAGCCCGGCTGCCTTTTTTTCCAGATCCCTTTTCCTATATAATCCATCCACCTTGGTTAACAAGTCCTCCTTGGGCCTCCTGGCTGCTGTGTCTGGTTCCCCTTTCTCCCCTTTTCCTCCTCCCCGCTCCTCACATGGCTCAGGCTCATGGCCACTTTGATCTGTCCTAGATGTGTCTGCCTCTGGCTATGTTTTCTCTTTTATCTACAGTAAACTTTCTCTTCCACCATACTTAGGGGCAGACATGTCCTTTCCTTTTTACTTCTTTTTGCACTCACATACACATACATGTAAATAAATAAATCTTTAAAAAATAAAGATTTGCCGGGCGGTGGTAGCACACGCCTTTAATCCCAGCACTCAGGAGGCAGAGGCAGGCAGATCTCCGTGAGTTCGAGACCACCCTGGTCTACAAGAGCTAGTTCCAGGACAGCCTCCAAAGCCATAGAGAAACCCTGTCTCAAAAAAAAAAAAAACAAATAAATAAATAAATAAATAAATAAATATTTTAAGAAGAGGGATACTCTATTCCCACATTTTCTTCCTCAGATAATAGGGGTTTCCTTTGTGGTCAGTGAATGGTGATCACGTTGGTCCTTCACTGGAGCCACCATAGGAATGGCACCTATTTGTGGAAATAGGGAATTTATGAATTCTTGCTTGCTCCTAAGTGGAGAGAAATGCCAAAGTAGAAAGCCATGGAAAGAAGAGAAAGAGCAGAAGTTGAAGACAAAAGACAGACATTGAAATTTCTCTTTCCATAGTGGATATCAAGTTGAATTTAGTTTTCATTTTTTTTTCGAGACAGGGTTTCTCTGTATTGTTTTGGAGGCTGTCCTGGAACTTGCTCTGTAGACCAGGCTGGCATTTCAAACTCATAGAGATCTGCCTGCCTCTGCCTCCCGAGTGCTGGGATTAAAGACTTGCACCACCAATGCCTGGCTGATTTTTTTTTAATTTTTGTTGTTAAAGTAAGCTATAAAATGTTTACCCAAGATATAAAATGCTTTTATCCTATAACTGCTGTATGAATTCCATTTTATTTCCCTGTTGGCCCTTGTAAATTTTACATTAATACTACTTTACTATTTACTGAACCAAAGGAACTTGGATGAAAGTGGCTGGGGGACAGCTTAGTCAGTAAAATATGTGCCTTTGTAAGCACTCATGCAAGGTTAAAAAAAATCTAGGCCCATTCTTGTAATCCTAGTATTGGGGAAGCTGAGATAGGTGGATCCCTGGGGCTCAATAGCCAGCCTAGCCTGGCAGGTGAGCTCCAGACTGGAAGAAATCATGTTGCTAAAAGAAAAGGCAAGTGGTATCTCTCCACTTATATGCAGCCCTGTGCACTTGCATAAATGTGAACACTTATACACAACTGTACACACACACACACACACACACACACACACACACACACACACACTGAGCGATGGAGAGGGGGAGAGAGAGAGGGAAAGAGAGAGAGAGAGGCAGAGAGAGAGAGCAGAGACACACACACACACACACACAGAGAGAGAGAGAGAGAGAGAGAGAGAGAGAGAGAGAGAGAGAGAATGTGATTCTTTGATTCTTTTTCCAAGCATAAGATCTCAGACCAGCCAGGCAGTGGTGGCACACACCTTTAATCCCAGCACTTGGGAGGCAGAGGCAGGTGGATCTCTGTGAGTTTGAGACCAGCCTGATCTACAACAGCTAGTTCCAGGACAGCCTCCGAAGCCATAGAGAAACCCTGTCTCAAAACCCTGCCCTCCCCCAAAAGATCTCAGATGGAAGGGCAGATGCTATCATAGTTCCTCATCTCAGTATTATTAACATTTTGGGGGCCAAGTACCTAGATGCTATGGAGAAGTAGCCCCATTCCTTGTCTCTGTCAGAAGTGCTCCCTCACCATTCCATTTCTAGAAAACGTTTTTCTTGATGAAGTCAAACTTTTAGTTGGGGGCAAAATCACTTCTTCTGTATGGAGGAGGTAACTCACATGACTTTCTCAAAGGTAGAGGAACTGTCACCTTTGTCGCAGTTTTATTGCTGTAGGAAAGGATGATCCAGGCCAGCATATTTTTTTTTCTGGATTGTACTTTGCCTTTCATTCACTTATTCATTTGACTGATATTTATTGTCACTGAGGATGTACCAGACCTATAGGTTTCTGGAACAGTAGTGACTAAGATAGTGAGGTCCTTATTCTCTTAAAGCATGTCTTTCAAATGTCCAGGAGAAGATGGAATGAAAATGTCAACACTCAGTGAACATGGGTAATGCAACAGTGGAAGGAACTAAAGGAAAATGGAGTATCGGTGGTTTTGGATTCAGACAGAACAGGTAAAGGGAAATTATCTACAGTTAAAACTGAGAAGGGGATCAATCTAAGGGAGACAAATTCCTGGGAAGGGAGACAGAAAATGTGACAATACTAAGACAAGGATTGGTTCATTCCCTGTGGTGAAGAGGCCTTTGTAATAGGAAAAGAGGTTTCAGGCCTTGGAACACTGGAGCATCCTTTTAAGGTTTCAAGGTTGTTTGAGATCTGGGTACCACAGAGAGTAGTTTGATTATTTTTTTTTTTTTTTGGTCATTTTGTCAGACATCAGAGGCTTCCAAGCAGAGGAAGTAACACATTCTCCTTTGAGGTTTTATAAACAATGTTCTAAGGACAAGAGGAAAAGCAGGGAATTACATTAAGAAAGTGTTGAAGCATCTGAGAAATTGGTGGCCTACATTAAAGTTGTATGTTTAGAAGCAGAGACAAATTGCAGGACTTGAAATGCAGAGATCAAGGCAATAGTCATTGCTGTCATTTTGATGGTGAAAGAGATGAGCCAGGGGTTACTCTAACATTTGGGGCATGAACAATTAGGAAATTTATGTTGCTATTTACCGATAGGAAAATCTAATCCTTCCTTGGAGCAGCTAGCTGGTTTGATATAAGGGCAGTTGAGTGGGTGGGAATAGGGGCATCTGTGTGCCTATTGTTGTATGCATAAGATGTCAGAATGAATTTCTTTTTTTTAGATGATCTTTCTCAAGCCTCTCATACTGAATTTCATTGACTCTGATGCACATTGCAGCCTACTTTCTGTAATAATCAAACATGATGAGGCTGTCGTTTGCCAAAAAAAGAACTTATGTGTTTGAGCATTATACAAGTGACCATTCTCAGAAAGTCATGTGTTCATAGTTGTGAGTCTAGAGAGACTGAAGACTTTATGTGGAAACAGACATCCTGGCCACACACAATCTGCCTGTGATCATTAGCACATGCAGATAACATGACTGCGTGTTATGTAATAGACAAAGCTTCTTTTTCTACACTTGAGAGATTCTCCCTCAAATCAGTGTTTTGCCACATGAAATTATTCTGAATAAGTCTTCAGCATAATCAAGTTGGCTTCATTTCAGGATTTATAGATAGTTCAACATATGTATGTAAATTAATAAATGTAATCTAACACAAATGGTCTCAACAACAGAAAACACATGATTATTTCAATAAAAAAAGAAAAGGCCTTTGACAGTCCAATATCAATTCATGATAACAGCCCCAGAGAGACTATGAATGGGAAAGGGGCATATCTCATGTGATTATAGCCCATATATTACAAAACTGTAGCCAACATCATCCCTGAAAGAAAAAAAATAACTGGAAGCATTTCCATTACAATAAGGAAACAGACAGGAATGCCCACTTTCTTCTCCACTGTTCAACATATTGCTTAAAGTATTAATTATAGCTATAAAAACAAGAGAAGGAAACAAAAAAAGATATAAACGAGTAAAGAATCCCCATATGCAGGTGACGTGATTCTATACCCAGGAGACCCTAAAGACTCTACCAGGAAACTCAGAGCTGATGAATACTTTCAGCAAAGTGGTGGCTTAAAATATCAATATACACAAATTAGCCTTCTGATAAATGTCACAGTCAAATATACCAAAAAGGAAATCAAGAAAACAATTCAATTTTCAGTAGTCAAGAAATAAAGAAGGATAGAAAAAAACCTAAGCAATGAAAAATTGAAACACCAAAGAAGGAAATTGAAAAAAAAAAAACCACCAGTATATGCAATGCTGAGCAATTAAAGGACTGCTGGAGCTACCACAATATAGAATTTCAAGTCTCACTTCAGAGTCACTAAAATAAATGGAGAAAAGAAAATGAAAAATGTGTAGTACTAGCACAAAAATAGACACACAGGGTCATGGAATAGAACAGAGAACCCAGACGTAAGTCTGTGGAATTATGACTATCTGACTTTTGACAAAAACAAAAACACACATTGGAGAAAGGACAGCTTCTTACACACATGGTGATGAAAAAACTTGATATGATAAACCTGATCTTTACACCTCATTCTGAACAAAGGAAAGATCCAAAATGGACCAAAGACATCAAGGTTAGACCTGAAACTACTCAAGGATAAAGCAGGGCATACCTGTTATGATATAGGTCAGGATGTGCAAGAACTTTTTGAAGACGGCTCCAGGAACACAGCAAATACAATTACTGATTGACAAGTGGGAGCTCTTGAAATTTAAAAAATACTGTTCAGTGACAACAAAATCAATGAAGGGACTAGGCAGCCCACAGAACAGGAGAAAATCTTGGCCAGCTGTACAGCCAACAGAAGAGTAGTGTCTAGAATATACAAAGAGTTTCATAAACTAAACACTAAGAACGTAAATGGAATTTTTAAAAAACAAAGTCTGGGGAACTGAATGGATTTCTCAGAAGAAGAATCATAAATAGCTAATAAATACTTTTGTAAAAAGGTCAACATCCTTCACTATCAGGGAAATGCGTGTAAAACTACTTGGTGATTTCATCTTCTGCCAGTCAGAATGGCTATTGTGAAGAAAACAAAAGCCTATAAAAGCTGTCAAAGATATGGGGAAAAGGGACCCTTACATAAACTGGAAACTGGGGCAGCCCCAATGGAAAACAGTGTGGTGGCTTCTCAATAAGCTAAAGATAGAATTGCCATATGCCCCAGCTCTACTGCTCCTGGGCATGTACCCAAAGTACTGTACACCTTCCAGTAGAGATACCTGCACTTCCATTTTCGCTGCGGCTCTCTTCACAATAGTGAGGGAGTCGAACTAGCCCACCTACCCATCAAATGGTGAATAGGTAGTGAAAATGTAGTACAAGTGTGCAACAGTTTTATGCAGCAGGAAAGAACTAAGAAAGTATGAAATTTGGAGGAGAATGAATAGATAGACCTGGAAAATGCTGTACTGAGTTACCAGTACTGCTGTACTGATAACCCAGGCCCAGAAACAAAACTACCACATGTCCCACTTTCTGTGCAGATACTAGCTATGGAAGAAGGGAAGAAAGAATGTAAGAGCTGAGGCAGTGATTCTCAACAAAGAGAAATCTTCTGGATGTGACAAGCCAGTTGTTCTCATGTACTCACCACAGCTGTGATTGTGTCCTCACAGACAAAATGGCCACAAGATTTGGCCCATCATCATTTCATCATGGTTGAGGGGAAGAGTCCATTGGCCCTTCATCTAGAGTAACTATGGCCAGCTAACATGTGGTGGGACAGGGGTGTCATTTTCCTCAGTAGTATAAGCCATAGGTAAGTTGTCGTTGCTCCACCTATGTTCAGGTAAGTAGCTAATAAAGTCATACACACAGAAGACAAGAAAGTTGGAGCAGGGCTTGTTAAAAAGAAGGGTACTAGGGGAGGATGGATGTGGGGAAAGGGAAGGAATAGAGGAGTAAAAATAACTAAAATTTATGACATAAATGTATGAAACGGACAATACAAATTTGGAAAACCATTTCTTTCATAGTAATTGTTACTTAAAGACAACTCACTAGAAACCCCTTTTCAAAATAAGTGGCCCATCTTGTTAGTTTGTTTTGCTGCTGTTGTTTATTTTCCAAATTAGACTCTCTCCACTTGAAGTTGGAAGGTTAACTTTTGAATCTAATTATAAAAAATGTCTGTGTAATGATGCTTGAAATGTGAAGACGTGCTGTAGAACGATACAGTCTGTGTGGGTTTTAGGCTAACTCAAACAAGCAAGAGAGGGAAGCTGAAATTCTTGAGGACTTTTACTGGTTAACTCCATGTGACAAAACACTGATTTGGGGGAGAATCTATTGCAGACGAAAGAAGCTTCATTCTGTTTGATAAGCTACACACAGGCATGTTGTCTGCGTGTGACAACTATCACAGGCAGATTATGTGTGACCAGGATGTCTGTTTCCACATAAATTATTCATTCTCTGCATTCATAACTATGAACACAAGACTTGCTGATATGGGTTATTTCTGTGATGGTCAAATGCATAAGTGCTTTCTTTGGCAAACAATGGCAGCCTCAGCCTCATCATGTTTGATTATTACAGAAAGTAGCCTGTAATGTAAATCAGTTACTAAAATTCTGAAATGCCTATTTTTTGTTTTGTTCTTTTTGTTGTCTTATTCACTTAGAAGAATCTTTCCCATCTTTTTGCCCTAAGATTTCTCATACACCCTGCTAGTCTGTTTATTTATTTATTTATTTATTTACAGAAATAGTGCTCATCAATATTTGGTGGTATTACTGAAAAGTGAGGATTGATTCCTGTTATTTGGTTGTTTTGGGTGGCTTTTTCTGTCTTTTTATCCATCAACTATCTTATTCTCCTCTGTTTGTTTTCTCTGTGTGCCCTTTTGAGTCTGTTTATCTTTCTCTTCTTTCCAAATCAGTAGGGCTGCCTTGGTGGTTGATTTTAAGTCTCTAGCCTGCATTTGTCATGGAGAATCTTTCTTTGTCTTTCAATTATTAAAAATTGTTTGGCTTGATTCACCAGTTGTCAATTTTGATAATTTAATACTTCTGCCAAAGATCTTTGAAGGTTTTCATTGAGAAGTCAGTAGTTATTTTGACAGGCCCACCTAACAGAACTCTGTCCCTCTCTCTTGCAGCTTTCCTTGTTCTGTATACTTAATAAGTTTTACTATGATATGATGGGGGAATTTTTTTTCTAATCTTGTCTACTTGGTGTTCTTATGAGTCCCTTGTGTCTAGAAGAACATCACTTTCTCAAGATTTGGAAAGTTTCCTTCAATTATTTTGTTGAAAATATTCTCTGTTCTTTTGCTAAGAAATTCTTCTCCTTCCTATATGCCCACAGACAGAAAATTTTACCTTTTCATGGTGTCCTGAAGATCTAGCATGTTCCTTCCATGTATTTTTAAGATTTATAATTAGCCTTGACAGTTCCTCTGCCTTGTCTCCAAGCATTAAAGTTCTGTCCTCCACATGAGACATCCTATTTTTGAGGCTTTTTGACTGAACTTTTTATTTGATCTATTGTATTTTTCATTTCATCATTTCAGTTTGGTTTCTCTTCACTATTTCTAACTTTGTCAAATTCTATTTCCATAACATTGCATTGACTTTCTTATTTCCTCCAGATGTTTGTTCATATTCTCTTGGGATATATTCATATCTTCTTTGAGTTATTTGAATGTGCCGATAATTGTTCATTTGAATTGGATGTTTGAAATTTATTCTAGGTCATTTTTGTTGAGTGTCATGACTATGAGGTCAGCAATTTTTGGAGGAGAAACTCTTTGACTTTTTGCTTTCCTGAAGCTCTTGTGTGTGCTCTATAAGGTCAGATGGGAAAGTTGAGTTGGGGCCATAGCACAAGCATGTACTTTAACCTCAAAAGTCAAACAAAGGTGAGCACTAAATTTTTAAAATGTAACTGAGTAAGGTTTTTTTTTTCTTATTTTTAGGAGATATCCATCTCATCTAACATGAACTATCTGTACTGTGTTGGCTCTAAATGTCAAAGTTAATGCATAGAGTAAGGTGGTGATTTTCATTTCATTTTCCAAGTAAATTCGGCTTACTCTTCTATTTCATTTTCTTTAATAAATAGGATAGTCTTCACTGCTAAGTTACTATTTGTTCTACTGTGAATGTTGCTAGTAATTTTCCATTTCTACCTGGGGCTGCTTTTTCACCAGCAGATGAGTTTATTTCTCAAGACAGCAATTGTGTTAGAATAAACTCTCAATAGTTATTCTTTGACTGCTGGAAAGAGTTATTACAGTGTTTATTCATTGTGGGTATTGTATTTGGGTCAGCATACACATTTTATTTTTTCTATTACTTACTTTAAATTATTCAGAAACCAGAGAATAAAATATTTTAAGTCACTAAAACCTTCCATTGTTTGATGGGTTTCTTTTTCTTTCATCAAGCTAGTATTTGTGAAAACATACATTTATGATAATGATAATAATAAAATTTGAGTCCAGTGCTTTAAAAATGATAAAAGCAGGCAAATTTAAGTGTTATTTGTAATTGTAAGGGTTTACTAGATAAAGCCCTTAGCTTGGTTTGAAATCTGCATAAATAATAACAGTGTACAGTGAGTTCTGAGTAGGTTTTTCATATTGGCAAGCATTTTTGACATTTCATAAAAAAATAACTTGGGTAGAGCATCATTGCTTCTAGATTTATACACTTGGAATTCATGTCTTCAGATTTTTTTTCACAAGATGAAGTATAATCTATAGGTGAAAATGTGGTCTGTAGTGCTGGACTTCTGACTTCTGAATTTCAATCCTATCCAAGCTACTTACTACCTGTAAAAGCATGGACAAACCACAGAGACATTTTATATCCCTTCTCTTAGCTGTATAATGTCAGTAATAATAGCCCTTAACTTTGCCAACTACATGTAATAACACACATAAAACACATAAAACTTTAACACAAAGTCACACATAGCAAAGCAAAACAAACAAAAATAAATAAATACCAGCAGTCATTTCTTTTACCAGCTTCATGAAAATCCAAGTTAATTAAAAAAACCCTTTTTTCATATAGGGTCTAACTGTGTAGCCCAAACTAGCTTCACATCTTATCTATGTTCCTGTACTTTAATGTTACAGGTGTGTTGCATTTCATCTCAGAAGTATGCTGTCTATTAAGTTGTATCCATCCCAGGACCATCATTATATGTAAAGGTCAGCCATGTTCTGAGTAGCTTTGGGACAAAGAGAGGTTATAATTTGTCTAATTATTATACTTCATAAAATAGAAACATCAAAATATGCAAGTAAAATACAAGTATTTGATTGCCAAGAGACAAAAACAGAAAAGCAGCTGAATTTTGTGCTCTCACCAGTCCAGGTTCAGGGTGAACACTGAGGTGATCTGTGGAGCTGGGCTTCTTGTGCATGTTTTAATAATAACCAACAATAACCACCACTCTTGTGCATTCTTAGTGAATCTGTGTAGGGTTCTCCTCTGAATTGTAGCCTTTCTTCATAAGAGAATCAGAAATGTTGAAACAATAGCATTATGGTGCAATAGAAGGCTTTTTAGGAATGCATACTTTATTTCCTTTATTTGGGTAATATTTTTCCCATTGTTAGCAACCTTTTAAAAGGTATGATTTCAAATTACACACTGGATTATTCAGGTACACATCTAACGTTTAAAATGTAAACAATGGCAATGTTTTTAAAAGACAAGCAGTAGGAGGTTATTATATATGAAAGGAAGTTGAAATGAGTTTCTTTTATTCTTGCCTGCCTTAAACTTTGCAGTTTTAATCACATTGGGATTTCAACATACTGGGCTTGTTTGTTAAGAGCTGTGTGTTGTTTATAGAGATTTTCAGGTGCAAATTACCTAGCCAGATGTTTAAACACCAAGAAGAAACAAGTTAAATGCAGTTAACATGGTCTTCATTTATCTAGTACTTAATTCTTATCAACAGTACGCAAATGTCAGGTGTTTGATTCCATACATGTGTGTACATTTATGTATAAATATATATTTTATTTATATATAGCAATATAGATAACAATAATGAAAGATACAAAGGACACATTTTGAAACTCATTAACTTTCCAAAATTTGGTGGCCATTACAGGTAAATCAAATTTTGGTTATTGATTTCCATTGTCTTTTATGGTTTGTCCAGACACGTAACAGATATAACACTGTAATTTACACCCCCAGTGAATTATACCAGATGATTGTATGCTTATGAAATTATCTGATAGCAAGAATAAGGTAGACTAATGTAGAAATATACTTGTATAATGCTGAGTTATTTCAACCACCTAACTCTACTTCAGCTCAACTCTTCAACTGTCATCTATAATACTGGGAGAACATGGAATGTAGGCATATTTTAATATGTTTGAGATGCTCTACAGGTAGGGATCCTAAAATAATCATTTTGGAAACTACAAGAATCTTCTAATACCCTTAGTAGTGGTAACGTTCAAAGCGTTCTATATAAACATTTAAAAACATTAAAGAGTGATATTTAACTATAGAAAGTTTGGGTTTGGGGAATAAATGGAGAGAAAAATCAGATATTACTTAGATAATATCATTTGTGCCCTACTATGTATCTCTCTATTTTTCTATCTCTCCTGCTGCATTTTTTCTATCTCTCCTGCTGCATTTTTTATTTTGTTCATTATATATTATATGCATCTATATGGTGGTTTTAAAAATACTGAACAATATTATAAAGGGTCCAAGTCCCTAAATCTTTCCAAAAAGGTTAAAAGACTAAATATTTTCACTGGAGCCCTACAGATTTGTTCTAAAATATTAATGTTGCTATTAAATCTTAATAAAGCCTTAAAAGCAGTTACATGGTAGAAATTAAGCACCGGGAATATGTTTTTGTCTTAATTCTGACAACATAAAACCTTTAAAGTTGTTATACTTTGCTCTGTTAGCTGAAGTTTGTGATGTGTGATGCTTATGAGAAATATACATAGAGCCCTCAGAATCAGTTATGGTCCATATGCCTTTGCTGGAGCAGTGTGTTGGAAATTGGTGGGCATGTATTCTTGGTCCCTTCTTTCCCTAGTATAGTAGTGTTCGCTGTGGGCAGAGGAGCTTCTCATCCCATGTTTTGTTTTTTGGGGTCAGGGAGTGGTAGCATGAATTATTAGGAGGAAGGAAGATGTTAGCAAGGTGAGATGCAGACAGAGCAAGAATGGACTGGAAAGGCCTAAGTATCTGTCTGACTTGTGTTTAACAGATTATTAACTATGGAGATACAATGCTTCCAAGAAAAGAGAGAAGGAGGCAAAAGGCAAAAGGAAAGTTCCCTTCTCTCTGTCTTTCCCGGGCTCACTTGCCTCCCAGTTGCTCTCTTCTTTCTTCCTGCTTGCTGTTACTTGGTTCTGAATGTTAAGGGCTGGGAGGTCCTAATGTTATTTCAACACCATTAATGAACTCAGCAGAATAGGAATCTTAAGGAACTATAAAGAATGTTTTATTTGTACTGCATAATATTTACATAAGAATCCACATTCTGGCGTAAATTGTAAAGCCCTAAACAAATATCAAGTTTATTTATGTGTGTTTTCAACCCATCCACCTATGTAAACTCATGTTATTCTTAGGATACCTGAAAAATAGCAAGTAGTATTTCCTCCTAAAGATCAAAGGACATTGTTCTTGCTGTTTTGATTTTGATCTCAGAGATTGCCCAATTACAGATGACAAATATTTACATAAAATGTGCTTATAAATTAGTCTACTGCTCACTCCACAGATGAGGCAGAGAGGTAGTGTGGCTGAGTGCCCAACTTCAGAGCCTCCAGAGCAGCTCCATATCTAAAGTGCCATGTGACCTTGGGGCAGTTATTTCAGGCTTCTTTTCCTTAATGTCTTTGTGTATAAAATGATCATAGTTATGGTAATTCCCTCATAATGTTGTTAAGAGAATTGCTTATTTAATCTAAGCCCTGGTACAGTATTTAGAACACACAAGCTCTTCCCAAGTCACTGGTATTCCACTTGGGTGACACATTTAGAATCACCTGGGGAGATGGTGCCCACCTGCTACATACCTCCAGTGACAGCAGAATCTTTGGAGGTGGGGACCCCCTGTAGTAGAGTTTCTCAGTTGATTGTGATGAGCAGCCAGAGTCAGGAACCACTGCTATAAACGTGGGGGTTAATTATCCTGATGACAAAATTATAAACTTCCTGAGGGGAGGGAATTGATTCCAGCACCCTCTTTTCTAAGGCTTTACTTTCCCCTAGCTCAGTTACTTACAGTTAACCAAGGTGTGGATGCGTTAGTAGGAAATTCCACAAATTGGCAATTCCTAAATTTGGGATTGTTATTCTTGAATAGTAAAGTGAAATCTCTTTCCACCTTCATTTATCCTGCCTATGGCATGTATCATTCCATTGCCCAGAGTAACCACATTATGTATGCCACCCATCCTGTGGAGGCAGGGGAGGGAGGGAGGGAAGGAGAGTATCTTTACATATGTGTATTGCCGTGATTATTATGTTCTTTTATTGCTCTTAATGTATTACTATACCCAATTACATGATGGAATACCACCATAGGTATCTATATACAGGAGGAAGGGTTTGGCATTCTATGGCTCCAGACTGCATATATCCTGTGAATAGATGTAGACTCCCATACGGCGTCTTTATAGTTTCCTCTCCAGTGCAAGGAGCTCAGTGCCTTATTTGTAGCTAATTCTCATTAAATACTATCAATTAAAGAAAACATGTTGATGATTTTTCAACCGTGTAAAGACCTTGCAGTACCTCAGAGGTGCTAATTTTCAACAGTGATTATTCATTCCCTCATTTATTCATTTATACATGCTACACACTAGAGTCTTGAAGTTAAACACTGAAAGTATATATGATTAAAAACTGCAGTCCTTGTTCTGCAGACTTTACAATTTGGCGCATGATAAAAAGCATAAATGGATGCATGCATGAATTTAATGCAAGGGAAATTGCCCATGCTCCAGGGCTATGTTGGAATCTGTGTTCCCTAGGAAGCAGCTGAAGGTGAGCATGTACTCCATTTGTTAGGAAATACTCTGGGGAGCAACACCTTTGTGTGGGTGGGAAAATGAAGGGTGTTAAAGAAGTGTGACGGAGCGGGGAGAGAGTTCACTATCCACAAGGATGCTTGCAGCAAATCCCATGAGAAGCTCTGAGGCTGGGATGGCTCTTTAGAGATCTCCTAAATGGGACTCAGGGAGACTAGGCATTTATTCCTTCATGTATTAGTAAGTACTCGGATGCAGCTGCTGCTGGAAGGCATGATTTCAGTGATCCATAGTTCTTTAGCTGAAGCAATCTCCAAATAAAACTTAGAGCTCAGCCAGTGTGTGTGTGTGTGTGTGTGTGTGTGTGTGTGTGTGTGTGTGTGTGTGTGTGTTGAAGGAGTTATCCTATATTCCTAAGGAGAATTTGAGTGGAGTATCACAACCTCATCACATGCAATAAAAATTAATAATTTTAATTATTTTAATAATAACAAATAATAATAATAATTATACTAAATAATAAAATAATAATAATAATTTTAATAATAACAAAGAGAGAAAGAACAAGGAATGCTGTCCTGGACCAAAGAAGAAGGAACTCAACATATTTAAGTGGAAGATGAGAATGAACTGGGGCTCACTTTCTCAAAGGCATTTCATCACAAATTTGTAAGAAATCATGAGGCTGCTGAGACAGGGTAGAGTCGAGGTAAACACGGGAAAATATGAAGTCTTGACTAGTTTATATGTGTCTGAGTCTAGTGGGTGTGTCTCCACATCTTAGGCCTAATATGGCTACCTTCTAGGACCAGGTAGAAAAATGGATAGCTGTGATTTAGAAAGGTGATTGCAGTGCTGATATGGAGAAATAGACCAGAGGAGTGATTCAGTTTTGAGAGTGAGCCTTTTTATTTTTGGGGACACAATGGAAAATTAAGTCATATTTGTAGCTTTTCAACCTTGGAGGGTGGTCCTGGAATGGTATAAATATGTATACTGTCATATAAATATGACTCCACTGCTGGATGTCATAATTTCTGTTTCTCCTCTTTCACGAAAGTGAAATGGGTGAACTGATTACCCTCTAACTTGTCATTATGAAAGAATTTTCCCACTTCATCTTATTATCTAACGTCTTTCATTTAAGAACTGTTTAAATGACACCGATTTCAAAATGAGCTGCGAGGTAACATCATTACTTCCCAACCAATCACTCTGTAGTTTCAGAACTGTGGGCCCATCTCTTTTTATTCTAAGGTCTTGGAAGGAGTAATTGAAACACAGACACTTGCGAGTCTCAATTTTATTGCTTTGCAATGAAATTTCAATTTAGAGTTTATCTGGTTGTGGTCTCCCAATATTTCTCAGAGGAGGATAAATCAAGCTAGTTGGGAGGTTACACTCATATATCATCCATTACCTGAACTACCTTGCTTGGCATTGCCAATCACAGGACTAACCTCCACTTTGATTATATCCCAACCTTGGCTAGACTGGCCTGGTTCCTCTCTCCTTCTCCTTCTGAATCTCATGCAGGCCTTTGAAGTAGTTTATATTTCATCTTAACTCGTTAGTATGTCTCTCCCAGCAGCTGGTCTTTTCCTTCTTCCTTGGTTAGTGCTCTAAAGAAAACCCTTGGTGCAGTGACTCACAACAATGATCTACCACCCACCAAACCCACATATCAGTGTTGACTTAATATTTGAAAATTTACTTTTCTCTGTCTTCTTGTTGTTTTGAGAAAGGATCTTGCTAGGTAGCCCATGCTAGCTTCCCGTTTGCTATCTCCTCTCCTGCTTGAGCCTCACGGATGCTGGGTTAACTGGTCCTATACCACCATGCCCAACAGTTTATATCCTTTTGTTTCTTTACAAGCAAATCCTGCCCTGTGGACCCTACCTATGATTCTGTGACTGCTTTTGGTTTAGGTACACAAACAATTCTCTCTTTATTAGCAAAGCTATTAGGCCTACCCTCTCATTTTCTTTAGTATTTTTTCTGAAATCTTTTTTTTTTTTTTTTTTTTTTTTTTTGGTTTTTTGAGACAGGGTTTCTCTGTGGCTTTGGAGGCTGTCCTGGAACTAGCTCTTGTAGACCAGGCTGGCCTCGAACTCACAGAAATCCTCCTGCCTCTGCCTCCCGAGTGCTGGGATTAAAGGCGTGCGCCACCAACGCCCGGCTTTTTCTGAAATCTTAAACACAGAGAAAACAAACAAATTTCATGTAGGTTGTGTCAAAGATACATATGAGTATCTGCATTAGAAATCAAACTGACAAAACAGAATTCTCCCCTCCAAAGCCTTATCTTACTCAAGTGCTTTTCCAACTTCTTTTTTGTGGGGGAGGCATCTGATAATATAGACTCATATCTCATTTGTTTGCTTACTAATAAAGTACATATACTGTGAGAGTTGCTGAATTTAAATTTTGTCTATCTCTGAAAGCTAGAGTGCTTATCTAGTGTGTGAAGGTCCCAAGTTTAATACTCAGCTTTACACACACAAGATTTTTAAATAATAGAACCAGACTTCAGAGTCTTAAGGATAGCTGCAAATAGGACATTTCTTCAGTCTCTTTTATTTTAGGCAAGAAAGAAAACGGTAATTAAATCATTGAAAGCTGCTTGAATAGGCTAGTAGTCCATATTCACAACCCTCCATTTCCTGCAAGTATTTTTGTTAATCAGTGTATTCCAAGTGTCAAGAACCATGCCTGACAAGTAGAGTGCCCGGTGGGTTAATTTACTAAATATGTGAATGAATCATGAGTAAGCAGAGGCAAAGGAAAGGAAAACAGAGAAGCAATTGCCTTCCTCTCAAGGCAATGTTCTTTCTCCACCTTTCATGACCTCACCAGTTTTTGTTAGTGCTGGGAAAAGACTGCCTCTGTTCAAATTCCTGACATGTCTCTTCATCATGCTTACCTTACAGTGCTTTGACTTCTCTGCAATAGAACAATAGATGCTTCTTATATGGTTGGTGCAAAGGTTCGGTGAGGCAAACTGAACAGAGCTGTTATACCTAGCACACAGGTGACAGTCTGAATAAACTGTTCCGCTAGGGAGGTAGGTAATGTGTGCTGCAACTCACAGGGCCCCTCCCATGGATGTTAATCTGAGTTTAATGACTGTTTCTTAAATATTGGGGAATCATGGAGTTTTAGGTTAACCTTTAAAGGCTTACACTTTTTACATATTTCTCAGCCCCTAAACATTTACCAAAGACATTCTGATTGATATATCTGACCAGTGTGCTATATTCATGTGCTAAAGGGCAGAGCATCTGAAAAATAAATATTATGAAATTTGTATTTATTATCCAGTTGTCATGGTGAAATTATTCAAACTCTTGAGATGTTATCTTCCTCATTTTTAAATAGAATAAAAATATTTTTCCCATGTATTGTATGTATACACAAAGTACCAGGTACTTGGGAGGGACATAATAAAAAATAAATTTTGAAGCAGTGACTATGGTAATAAAAACCTTGGGTTAGGGCAAAATTGTACTTTACTAGGTAAAGATTCTACTATTTCATTTGCTAGCATCTTCAGAAAGTAACAGTATGATTTCTAGGTAACCAGTTTTATGAAAGTATTTGGTCTCAGGAGCAGTATCTTTGTTCTTGAAATTTCTGGTAGCTTATCTATGAATACCTTGTTAAAATGATAGCAAGATTTCAGAGACATCTCTGATTACAAAGTCTCACATGTATTAGGCTGTTTCTATGAGTCTCTTTGTGTAAAAAAAAAATAAGTAGATCAAGGAAAGAAGGAGGAAGGAAAGAGAGAAGGAAGAAAGAATGAAAGGAAGAAAGGAAGGAAGGAAGAAATTTCTATTTCAGTTGTATATACTTGAACATTAGCCAATAGGGCTGTCATCATTTGAATATTGCTAGAAGCCACAGGAGGGGAAGGAAACATTAAAATTGTGTTAAGTCTCTTAATATACCTCATTGGTCATAGCACTTGTGTCTGACTTTAGTTACTTTGAAGCAAGCAGTAGGTGAGCATGCCAAATGTGAGCATGACTCCTTCTCCACTGACATGGCAGGATTGCATTTCTCTGCCCATTTTGACAAGTGATAATTATATAATTCTCATTGACTACCAAAGCATACATAAAGAGAGTATATATATCACTTCCTGGCTGGAGCTTCAGAGTCCAGTGTGAAATTTGGGCTTTGTGTTCTTTTTGTTGGAGTGATCCACATGCTTATCTGTTTGGGAATTAGAATGAAGAAAAATCAAACCAATGTAAGATGGACACGTTGGCATTAACAAGAAACAGTAGATTTGCATTATGTTCTTGAGTGTGAAAATCTGTCTATAACATATGCTGGCATACTCTACTGTATTCTGAGAAGGAATGCATCCGAATTATTTTGCAAAAGTTAAATAATAATTTTCTATTGTTTACCCACATTTAGAGTTCCTCAAGCCAAGGAACTTATTGTGGTATCATAGGAACAAAAATAGTTATCTTGACCCTCTGATGGGTTCATTTGACCAGTGGTTATTGTGCTTCTGCTATGTGAGCAATGTTTGGAAACAAGAAACAAGGAGCCTGTGTTAATTAGAGCTGTAGGCCGGAGTTTGGCTGTCAGCTTGGTTTGTTTGTTTGTTTGTTTGTTTTAGTTATTCATCACAAATTAATCTGTTTTAATGACTGGATATTGGAGACAATGTGATGTTCCTTACACACTGTAGTGACCCCCAAAGGGAGTGGCACTGTTAGGAAATGGGGCCTTGGGGAGGAAATGTGCCACATTTCCTAATAAAACTGTGGAGGAAGACTTTGAGGTCTCTTTTGCTCAAAGTGACAGTCCTTCCCTCAGGTGACAGTAAATTGACTTCCTACTGCCTTCTGCTCAAGATGTAGCACTCTCAGCTCTAGCACGTCTGTCTGCATGCCACCGTGATCCCCATCATGATGATAATGGACCAAACCTCTGAAACTGTAAGCAAGCCACCCCAATTAAACATTTTCCTTATAAGAATTGCCACAGTCATAGCAATAGAAAACCCTACCTTATCCTTTCTTTTTCTGTGGTTTAGATGAATTCATTGTGCACTTGGACACTTTAAAAGGTAGATTCTTAATATCTTATCTTTCTTCTGTAGAAGTCAATGAGGATCATTAGCAAGTGAAGGAAAAAATAGATTTGTGTCATCCAAGCAGAGGATTGGTGGACTTCAAAAATTTCCAGAGAGAATCTCTGTTGTACTGGCAGTGGGACTGAGGGTAATGAACTCACATGTCGATCCTTCTACTGATTGGCCATGTGACCTTGGGCAAGGCATTTAATCACTTTGCATCTCAGTTTCCTCATCTCAAAAATGAGGATAATAACACTGGCCTAAGTCACAGGGGTGTTGTGTGGAAAAACTAATTAATGATTGCAAAGTGCTTTGAAAGTGCAAAGTGTTGTATAATTGTTAGGTACTATTATTAAGAAGTATTATTAGTGTGTTGTGTTTAATTTTTATTAGGGTGTCTTTCTGCTTTGAAGTCAGCCTCCATGTGGACTGTGGCTTTGAGATAACTCTACAGATGTGCTGTTTGAGTCCCTGTTTGCCTGGAAAAAAATCCTTGGAAGCTAGGATAATCATCATTGTGAGAATATCTTTCCATGATTAAAAAAAAAAGATAGAAAATGATCTGCTTCTCATAAAAATGGAAAAGGCTCTAGCTTTAAATTACCAATGAGTTCTTTAAGCCTTCATGTATGTAGCACTGTGTTTTAGTAATGTCTAACAGTGCATACTTTGCAACTTGAGCATTTTCTGCTTCAGCATAGGATAGGCCATGATAACTTGAAATCAGCTGAAACAGCTCTTTGCAATTTTCCCACAGTGCTTGTTTCAAGGATGAAACCAAGTGATGAGTCCTCCAGAGAAGAAAAAAATTCTTATCTTTGGCTGTGATTTGCATTTTGAAAATGTTAAAACCCCAGCCCAAATTAATTTTCATTTTTTTATGGCTTCTCAGTTGGAAAAATGTGCTTCTGGGTACATAAAAACAAGGCATCCCTTTGAAGGTCAAGTGTTCACCTTGTTTATAGATGGCTACATGGTGTAGCTAGACTATATTGCCTTTGAAGGAAAATCATCAATCCAGCCTTGGTTGTATATGTTGACAAAACAACTTAAAACTTGACTGGAGTGTATGTACAAAATAATTCCTGTTTACCTAGTAGACCTCGGGAAAGTACGAAAGAAATCAAACCTTTTGAAAAATTATTTCATAAGTACAGTAAGCTATTTAAGTTTAGCTATACTTTTTGGCATTCTAAACTATTTAAACTTTGATAATGAGGTAACAAGACCTTAAGTATAATTTCATGAGAAGTACAAATATTACAAACTCAAATAATTCCCTTAAATTGTTCCACAGTTCATCCAATTTCTTATATCCCCTGTATTATGTCCATTAACTTCTGAGTTACACAGAGGAGAAGACTCATTTACTGAGGCTAACTGGGGAGGCACCATTAGGCTCTCCTTTATATGTTACTTTTTATGATGTTGTAAATTGCCATAACCTACATGGTTGGCCTTGGAAAACCTGGCTTGGGTGGTGAGAGAATAAAAAAGACAGATACATACAGAAATTCTGGAGTCAGGAGGTCTGTGTGCACTATGGTAGCAATGGCACCTACTATTATAACAATCAGGAACCTCAGTGTATTTATTATATTGTGTCCAACACAGTGGGTGGGGATGGCTAGTCATGGTAGGAAGTCTCTTGTCTTTGAACACTTTAGGGCAGTAAACATCCTGGGGGAGGAAGCTGTAGTTGTTAGATTTTTTTTCCACAAACAGGTCAATTGTTTGTAAACATTCATCTTTGCAATCACTGTCAACATTTGCCCTTGGACCAGAGGAAGGCTTTGACATCCCACTGAGCCTCACCATGGGAGAGGAAGACTTTGCCAAAATCCTGTGAATAGGAGTCGTCCTTGACAGGGCTGGACCATGCCAGCAGTGCCTATTCACTCAGGACTTTTTTCATTCTTCACACTTTCATTCAAAGGTTCCTTTGCTCCCTACACTAAATATATACAGAAGTATCAAATTTCACAATCCTGATTTACTCTCACCAAGGTGTTTACAGGAAGAAGTGACAGCCACCATAGCAACTGTTTACCACCCACAGGAACCAAAGAAAAGAGCAGTGGCAGAGTCTATAAGGTTTACCTCCATATTGGTCTTGTTGGAATCCTCCCTGTAGTGAATCCTACAACAGGAAAGAAAGGAAGTCAATAGGCACTTTCTGAGAAAGTAAGGAGGCTGAAGGACATTACAGATTTGGTCAGCTTTGTCCATTTTTTTTGGTTAGTATTCCATATTCTATTAATTTAAAAAAATGTATGCAGACATGTTCATGTACAGCAGCAATCTTTGAAAAAAATGATCAGGAATTGTACACACAGTCGGATTTTGTTCTTTATACAAAACAAAATGAAAAACCAAAGATTCTTTCTAAAGTCTAAGTCACAAAAGTGTTCCTAAGGTTTGATGTTATTATACTACACCAGGGCCTGGAAACTTCCAGAAATATCTGAAAGAGCAGAAGTTTTCAGAGAATAATCTAGAATCAGAGGGCTTGAATGCTGAGGCTTATCCCTGAGGTGCCACTATTGTCTTCCTAAGATGTGATTTTTTTTGTGATGTTCTAAATATTTACAAGAAAAAAAATCCATAACCCATTTATCTATTCTCTGAAAAGTGTTTACTTCATTGCGTGGTTAACCACTATTACATAGTGACCAAGAAAAGGGCAATGAGGGAGTCTGTGATGCTCACTTTGGGGTTGATGTAAGTGGCATAATTCCTATGGTGAGTGCTTTGATGTGGCACCCGGCCCCTCCTTGCAGAACTGGCATCTATTCTCCTCCCTATTGGGAGTCCTGTCTGCTGATGACTTAGCCTATTGACTGAACTTGGCTGTGGTTCAGGGATGCATACCTTCAACAGAGTCATACTTGCCTTCTGGGGCTATCTCACATCTAGTAATTGGCCAATACTGACAGTGAATGCTATAGCCCTGACTTTTATGGTGGAGCAACTCTTTAGGGCTAATCCCTCACCAGATCTCCCCCAAAAGAATGGAATGAATCCTGTGTTACAATTGAATTACAGATTAATTTATTTTTTTTCAAATAAACCATTAGAGCAATATTTAAAGTCAATCCCCTGCCATCGTGGCCACCCCAGTGTTAAGTCTACTGCAGGAGGAATCCTTAAGGTTCTGTAGAAACTGCAAGAACTTCAGTAGGTCTGGATCAAGTGTTCAGAGCATAAAGGCAGATAAGGGAGAGTTCATCAACTTTGGAGGAATCACTGGTGATTTACAATTTAACACTCTGGCAAAGGCTTTGGGAAACAATGTTAACATATTGCTAGAATGGTTCTTGGAAGCATGGGAAAAAGTTACTGCCAACACTATAAAAATAGACATGCCAGAATTGCCATGCAAGATGTAGATGAAGGAATCAAAAGCCTCAGAAATGTTATCTTGGTACACAAAAGGCTGGAAGACCAACCAGATGGCCATGTTCTAGAGGAGGACCCAGAGCCAATAACATAATTAAAACATTAGTGAACAGATCACCTCTATCCCCGAAAAGCTTGGTGGTGGTGGCACAGACAGCTGAAAAGATAGAGCTGTTAGACTAAATTCTTTAGCCAAAGCATCATGATGGGGATTACTCTGACCTCTATGCACACAAGAAGACAACCTTGTGGTGGATGACTGAGAACTACTATAACCTCAATCCAGCTTCAAGGGTTTACAGCCACTGATCTGGAAAATGCATTACTTTCCATCTTTCTCAGGGAGGAGTAACAAAGCAATTCACATTTCCTTGGAGTAAGCATAGCCTTTCCCCGAGGCCACCTTTAGCCCTTATGGGAAATGGGCTCTCTGACTGTTCTGCTGAATGTCACATGGCTCTATTACTTGGGGACAAATTATCAATGAGTGATTATCAGTGAGTGTCTAGCTGTGATAAGGCTTTTTGTGATGCTAAAGATTGGAAATAGGCTTTTTCCAAACCTTAGGGCCTTGGATCAGCGAAGATCTTAAGAATCTGAAGCATGTTCTATGTCCTCTTCAAAGTAAAAGGAAAAATATTATAATGTGCACATCCCACCACTAAAGACCAAGCAGGAGACTTGGCAGGCTTCCTGGACTCAAGGTGGAATGTGAAACTCTTAACATAGTTCCAACTATATGTTATGTGTAAGGGTGTTTTTGCCTACATGTGTGCCAGTGCCTGCAGAAGCCAGAAGAGAACACTAGATCACTTTTAACTGGAGTTACAAATGGTTGTGAGCTGCCATGTGGGTACTAGTAAGCAAACACTAGTCCCCTGGAAGAGCATCCAGGGCTCTTAACTGCTGAGCCACCTCTGCAGTCTCTAATTCTAACCCGTTGAAACTCAAAGCCACTCTTAATGGGGTTGAGAATGGGAAGAGCTTGAATATCACTTTGAAGCCACAGTGAAATCATCCCTGTTACCAAAGTCATATAATCTGGCAGATCTGTGACAACCCCCAATAGGGAAGTTGTGAAACAGACCCACAGCATGAAGGAGCAAAGCTGTGCCATCAGAAGGTAATGATTGTACATCTTTTGGAGAAATCAGTCTGATTTGTTCTACTGAGTGCTGTAATTGTGGAATATCTAACCATGAAATATCAAGTATCCAGTGTCACTTCATGAGCTGTGCATACAATAGTCCACAAGGTTGGGGGCTCCCACAGCAATAAAACAGAAGTGCTATATCTGGGGTTAAATACAACTAAGACCACAGGGATCACAGCTACCTCGATAAGGGGCTATTGCTTGTTATGCAGACATCACTCTTAGAAATTTATCCAGGAAAATAGATGATACAGAAATTCTAGACAAGCTGTTTCCAGACACTGAGTACTTACCATTGAAGTAAGTGGATTTGAGCGGTCAGAGTGATGATCTGAAATGCAGGCTGTGTATGTCATTCAGCTACTCCCTGTAGGAATGAGACATCTGTCCCCTCAGCTGTTATGAGTATTGGCTCCTGATGATTCAAAACTAATTCCCTCAAGGGGAATTTACCTCTACTGAAAGTGGCTGTCTGTATTAGCTTTCCATCACTATTACAAAATACCCAAGATAATTAACATCTGAAAAGAAAAGATTTATTTGGATAGATAGTTTCTTAGCTGCCCAGTACTGATGGGGTGAACCTGTTATCAAGGCTTTTTGGGGTGTCAGATGGCAATAGAGGAGAGTTTAATCACAAAGAAAACTATTCACTCCATGGCCAGAGCAAAAGAAAAAGAGAAATGAAAAGGAGACCAGGGTCCCGCAATCCTCTCCATCCAATGACAGAAGACCCTTACATGGCCCCACCTCCTAAAGTTTCTACTATTTCCTAGTAGAACCACCCTGGGGATCAAGCCTTTAATAAATGAACCTTCTGGGATATTTCTCATCCAAACCACAACATTATCTCACCAATATCATGGGCTGTGTGCAGGAGTATAAAAGGCTAGCTCCATTGCATTGATAGAGGTCAATTCTGAATGGTCATTATAGGCTTAGAGGTTACAAATGGAGCAGCTAAGGTCTCTGATGATATTGCACTGTAGTATAGGTTCTCTTGTTGACCACAGCTTCTCTCACTTCCTTACAGGAATCATTTTTTTCAGAATGTGCCTCAAGAATCTTGTATATAAGCATGTCTGAGTCTGCTTTGGAGGAACAAAATGTAGGCCCTCCTGGTCAACATTAAAGTACAATTTAATTAAAAGCAGTGATGTAAAGTTACTAAATTCTCACTATTAGTACATCGCAAAACATTCCTGAGCCTTCTCTTCACATGTTGTGATATTTAAAGCTATATATTTTGCATTTAACACATATGCTCACATACATGCAAATATGTGCCCTTCACTCTACACACTCACCCACACACTTGCAAAATGGAAAAAAAGAGATAATATGTCTTATATTCATTCTGTTTGATCTGGTAGTTTGCTTGCTATGTCAGGCATTCTGGATTCAGTGGTACATAATGCTGCATGTCTGGCCCTAAGACCCGATTGAAAGAGGGCCAATGAAATACATTAACAGAAAACATACATTAAGATTAATTGTTCACATTATAGGAATTGAGATCATTGTGCAAAACAACTCAAAGAAATCTGTATGATATTATGAAAGACATGTTTATTTTGAGTTTGGAATTAGCAAAATTTATTTAGGTAAAGAATAGAACTACTATTGGTGGGAATAGCATGAGGGAGAAAAAGAAACAGGTTTTGAAAGTGTTTCTTTAGACCCAGACCAAGGGGTGTGGTAGGGAGGTATGAGGTGCATTGAGCTGTTGACACCCACTGAATAACTTCACGCATGGGAGCAACATGGTGAGATTTTCATTTTGGAATTATTGCTGTCGTCTAGCAGAGCCTAGAGACTATATTTGAGGTGAATACCAGCAGGCGCGGCATGCAGCAGTCTAGCTGTGAAATGATGGCTTGACTGATGTAGTGGCAGGAGTCATGAAGAAAATAAAATAATGGCCTCTCGAGATTGGAAAGCTATTGAATTGGATGTGGAAATTTAGAGGTTAAAGGTTCCCGTAGGTATCTATATCTGTCTGGGCTGGAAATAGAAGTGCTGTTTACTGGAGTATGTGAAGGAGTGGGAGCAGTGATCATGCCAGACTATGTTTGTATGTTTACAGGAGGTTCTGTGGAAAATTTTTGAGATACTCAAAGGCAATTGAATGTGTGGTAGAAGCTAGAGATGATCCTATTTCAAGAGCAGAGGAATAGGTAAAAGGATAGAGACAAAGACAATGCTAGCTGCAGAGCCAGCCACAAGAGCTACCTATCTACCTGTGTTCCACATCCTGTCTATTTCAACCTGGAATTATGAATAGTATCTATTGTGGTCTGTCTGGGATGAATCAGGCAAATTCTTTAATCTTTCCCCATCATCATCCTAGTTGGAAATGTCTTTGGAATTTTGGACCTCTCTCATTCTATCCAGTTGTACACAGCAGAGCTGCACACATTGGTTAGCATGTCATCTTGGCAGGATGAGCCTTCTTCATACTGACCCAGGAAGACAGGAATACCAGTGCAGCTTACCTGAAGCAGGCATCCCAAAGGCCAAGCCCCACCCCCTGTACCAGAGGACACTGCTACAGACTAACAAAGGAATCAGTGCTGTCTATTAGCAAAACAGCATGACAGCTAGAACATTATTTGGGATGCATTTTTTCTGCACCCCAGGCTCTTTGAAGAAATGAAACTGGGTGCGCTGATTCAAGCCTATAATTTTGGCACTTGGGTAGTGGAAGCTGGAAAACCAGGTTGAGGAAAGAGAGAAATACATGTGATTGCCTTTTACCCTTTGAAGAATGTGCCACTCGATTAAATTAATATAGTATGATCCAAAACTAAATCTGTGGTTTATTTTTAAACCTAGTTCAATTGCTTATTTTAATTGGTAAATTACCAACTATGTATCTATGACATAAAATATGATTAATTATTTATGAGAATTGGTTGTCACCCCCATTTTCTGGACCATAATTCTTCATTTAAAGATTAAAAGTAGAAGAACAGCATCCTAACAACCCGAGGCATTTTTTTTTTCTATCTCAACTGCTTATTCAGATGTTAAAGAATATTAAAACCCTAAGGAACTGAAACCAGCAAGTAGTTTCATTTAGATGCAATGGTTGTGAAGCTAGGGAGGATGGCTTTGCTCTTCCCTCTCTGACTCTTCTCCATGTTTCCACGTGGAGATGAGGGATGGTACACACTACCGTGGTATGCTGGAAAGCAGTTGTAGAATTTGGGTTTTTCTCTTCTTGACAAAGCCTTCCTTTCTCTTTCAATCTAAGAGAAATCCAATCCATGTCATCAGTTTTCATGTTTTAAATGGCGAGCTGTAAAGCACTAAGACTTGTCCCCACGTTCTGAGTGACACACCTCCACAGCCAGAGCATTAGCTACCTGCATTTAACCCTTCTTAGATGCTAAGATTAGACACACTAATTTATGATTCGTGACTGTGCCTTGAGTTGATTTTGTTATTACCTCCTCTCCTTGAAGAGGTGAGAGAGAAGGAAGAGGAGAGTGGCAAAGTGTGCCTGTGGTCTCAGGGCTGTAGAGTGGCAAGACTGGGCCAGAGTTTCTATAGTTTGGCTCTTGAGGCTATAAGCTTTGGAGTGCTGCAGAGTTCATCAGGGGATTTAGGCAAGGATATGAAAGAAGTCCAGAAGAGAGATTCTTCACAGGTGGCTGAGGAGAAAAGAGCCAAGAGCATCTGCATTGATTTCTGTAACTCAGACTGGAAGAGCATAGGAAGAGAGAATTTTCCTCAGCTTAAACTTGTTGTGAAATAGAGGAAGATAAATTTAACTATCTAAACTTGTTTGAGACTTCAAGAAGTAGGCCCTAGAGACTTAAAAAAAATCAAGTGAAGTGAATTAAAATTAGGAATTGTTTTCTGAAAATTCATGTAACTCTTAGCAATGATTTAAGCCTTCCAAACAACATAAATTATATATGCAAATTAGTTCTAATTATAATGCTGCTCCCTCTAGATCACTGAACTCTTATACAATAGGATTTTAATTGATTCACATCAGCCTGCCCGCCTAGTGTTGGAGTAGAAATATGCTCATTGTCAAGAAAATACATTTATTTAGCTATTTATAAGCATTTCAGGAAGACAGGCCCTAAGATTTTTTTTAATTTTAAAAGATTTTTAGTTTAATTTTGTGATATATATGTATATATTTAGCACATACATGCAAGAGTGCCAATGTGTGCACTCACAGACATGTGCAGAGGCCAGAGGAGGCAGTCCATTGCATTTCTCTGTCATTCTCAGCTTTACTGCCTTAAGACAGGGCCTGTCACTGAATTGGAGGCTTCTCCTTTCAGCTAGAGCAGCTGCCTAGTGAGCTGACTGGGAGGTGGGGGGTGGGGTAGGGTCTGTTTTCTCTCCCTATTACTTGGGTTGTAGCAGTGGTTCTCAACCACAAAATCATTTCATTGCTACTTCATAACTATAATTTTGCTACTGTCATGTTTGTAATATGGGTGCTGGGGATTCAGGGGCACATCCTCAAGCTTCTATTTGGAACATCTTTTCTTTTTTTTTAAAAATATAATTTATTGCCGGACATAGGTGGCACATGCCTTTAATCCCAGCACTCGGGAGGCAGAGGCAGGTGGATCTCTGTGAGTTTGAGGCCAGCCTGGTCTACAGAGCAAGTACCAGGATAGGCTCCAAAGCTACACAGAGAAACCCTGTCTCGAAAAACCATATATATATATATATTATATATATATATATATATATAACTTTTTCTTTATTTTATGTGCACACTTGGTGTAATGCTATGAGATCTCCAGAACTGGAGTTACAGACAACTGTGAGTCACCATGTGGGTGCTGGGAATTGGTCCTCTGGAAGAGCAGCCAGTGCTCTTAACCACTGAGCCATCTCCCCAGCCCCTTGGGACATCTTTTAAAGAAGATGACTTGTAGTTTCTTATTTGAATCTAGCAACTTATAACACTTTGCCCTTATGTGTGGATTTTTGAAACATTTTCATGTTAAGAGAACAATTCATCTATAGAATCAGATTTGTGAACATTTGGATTTTCTAGTGTCCTATAGCTGTTGTTTGTCTGCCATCCCTGCCCCATTTGGAGTCGTCAGCATATTTGTGCTTCTTTTTCTGTATTTGAATGTCCTGTCCAAAACTCATGCTGAAATTTCCCTGTAGTTGCTACAGCACTCATAGCTGCAACCTTTAGGAGATGGTTTGGTCATGAGGACTCCACCATCAGAATTGGAATGAGGCTTTTTAAGGGTGAATGGGATCCAACAGAAAAAAACAAGTTCCTCTTGTTTCTCTGCATCTCCTATCCTGGGTCAGTTTCTCTATGATATAGTGATGAGCATGAAGGCCCATGCCAGGTGCCAGCATCATGATAGTGGGTTTCTGGCCTCCAGAACCAGGAGCCAAATACATTTCTATTATAGTTTTCTGGGTCAGTGATATTCTACTACAGAAGCAGAAAACAAAATAAGAAAAATTTTAATACTTTTATCATATTACAAAATAATTTTGTTTTTTAAAATTAAATTTAATTTAACTTAATCAAAAGTTTAAAATTTTTAAAATTACAACTTCAAAGAGGCCACTGTTTTGGATTGAGATTAGTCTCTAGGCCCAACCAAGTCAGAGTAAACCAGAATGAAGTGATTTGTGTTTAAATACTTTGAAAACTGAACATCAAAATGGGACACTTTGTATTTTTAATTTTTTGAGGTTTTATTTATTTTTATTTTATGTGTATGAGTGGGTGCCTGGCTGCATGTCTCTGTACCACATGCATGCAGTGCCCATGGAGGCCAGAAGAAGGTGTCAGATCCCCCGGGACTGGAGTTTTAGATGGCAGCTCTGAGCTGTCATGTAGGTTCTGGAAATGGAACCTGGGTATTCTGGAAGAGCATCTGGTGTTCTTAATCTCTGAGCCATCTTTCCAGCCTGAAATGGGACACTTCAAATCAATCAATCAATCAATCAAACAAACAAACAAACAAACAAACAAACAAAAAACCACACATATATCCAACTCCATGAGATTAACAGCAGCCAATCAGAAGATGCCCAGTTTGTTGGAATAAGTGTGATGAGGATGAAGCCATCTATTTTAACTCTATGAAAAAAGTAAGCTTGAAGTGACTACTTTGTTCTCTGCCCCCACCTCTTCTGCTCGGCTCCCTTTCCATCCTCCTCCTCCTCCTCCTCCTCCTCCTCCTCCTCCTCCTCCTCCTCCTCCTCCTCCTCCTCCTCTTCTCTCTCTTTCTCCCCTCCCTTCTTCCTTCCCTCTCCTTCTTTTTGATTCCTGCACCCCTTGCCTGGCGATCAAAATCCTGCATGCCAGGGGAGAGCTATTGTGTTGAGTTCCACCCCAAACCATTTTCTTCATCCCCCTTCCTGTTTGTGCTCTGTTCTATCTACAATCTAGGGAAACCCACTTATAGTTTTTAATCTGGTAATTGCCAATTTTATCTCTAATGCTTTTGTAATTTTGCCTTCTGTCGCGAGTCTTCACGGACTTGGCCTGAACAGTATCTGTACTGTTGAACCCCAGCGCATACAATGCCGCAGTAAGCCATAAACTGGAGGCCAGACAGCGGCCATGTTGAGAAGCAACAGTTTCAATTCTTAAAATCTCTTAAATATAGTATTTACTTTTTGGAACGGCCTTGTAATTTACAAACGGGCTTTCCCATGAGATTTAAAGGTCTCTGCGACTGCTCTTCCTGACAGTTAAGGTGAATGAATACAAGGAATATTGATGAGATTATTAGACTAAATGAAGCTCAGAGGGGACAAGTAAACAGGCCACATCCAACTGAGTGACGCTGCACTCATCTTTTAGAATGCTGCTCGAAGTCTCAGCTGATGAGGAAGCAGCAGAGCTCAGCGAGCTGTTTTCTCATAAGGGTGTTGGGTCCTAATTTTTGAAATCCATCTTTCTCCAGCTGCTGCATTTAGAGGTACCCTCTATCTTTCTAATTAAATATGCTGCCTTCATATAAACTATACTCAAATAAACATGTAATCAAATTCATTAATATAAGCCCCTAGCCAGAAAATCTTCTTGGTTCCTTTTTCCAGTAGAATCATTGCCATCATAGTTTCCTGGTTTAAGAAAGTCTGATTTTGGAATTCATAGCAATGTGTGGTGTGGCTGTTGGAGCAAAATCTTCACCTCATGGCCAAGTCATGAAAGAAGGAAAAAGAGACAAGTGTTCCACATCCTTTTAGTGGCCATGCTCCTTCTGGCCTATATCCTCACTCTGGACCCTATTCTTAAAGGTTCTACAACTTTCCAATAGCAAAAAGCTGAGGACCAAGCCTTTAATGTGTGGGAACATTCTTTGTGGGAACATTCCAGATACAAATCACAGTGCAACCGAAGTCCTATTTAACTGAAAGTCTGGATTATCATTATATAACAGCTTCCTAATTGATTGCCCCAGGACCAGTTTTCCTTATTCCACCTTATGTTAACCTAGCAGGTAATTATTTTTAAAACACTACCTTAAGCATTAAATTTTCCATCAGGGGGTATTGTTTGGCTCCTTGTTTCAGAGGACTTTAAATGTGAATTTCTAAGCCTGCTTCAGCCTGAATATATGTAATAATAATAATAATGTATAAAATATAAACATATATATCATATTTTTAAAACTTCATTTTTGATACCTTCTTCACCCAGCCCTTTGTCTTCAGGGAACTGCTCTTTGCATAGTTCTACCAAATGTGCCATTCTCCCTCATTTCTATGCTTTAGCCTCCTTTACTATCTTCTGATGTGTTTGTGGCCAACTTTTTTTTTTTCAAAAGTTGACTTCCATCTTAGTGAACTGACCAAAATGTTAGCCTGAAATAAACAGTTTTTCTTACATACTCTTAAATAACATTTATAACATTGCTAGCTTAAGTGTCTCCTGCCTCCTTTGCTCCCACATCTTATCAATGAACAAGGCATCTTTGTCTATGACAGAGTTGACATTTAATAAATATGTTATCATTTTCACATTGATTTTGATGGATATATTCTTCTTTTCCAGGTGTCACTTGTTCGGGGATCTTGTGGCTACTTTTATTGTCTAGCATCTAGCCAAAAATTTGGCACTTAACTTAAATAGAGTTTCAAGTTTCTTGTCTTATACAGTCCTTCATGCAAAATCATTCAGGGAATTTCGGCAAACCAGGGCTTTATGAACATGTCTAATGTAGCTTGCCTGTAAGAGCTCAAAGATGAGGCAATGGCATAATTACAGCATGGGCTCTGGTTGTTGAAGGTATTTTGCTTTGAAGATAACTATATTACACATAACAAGTATAAGCAGGAATTAGGCACAAATTATCCTATCTCTTTAGTTAGAAATTGTATGTTCACTTGAGACTAACAGCTATGGACAGGAAGTCATGGCCTTGAGCATTGTTCTTTCAAAGAAGAGAATTAAAAAATTCAGAATTTTTGTCCACCACCAAATTCAATCTTCTTTACTTTTTTTTATGATATGGAGGGAAATTTTTTCCTTATGTTTTCTTCCTCAGTAGGACTCTAGACTGGATATTTTGAATAACAATACCATGATTAAAATATTGGGTACAAACTATATCAAAGATATAGAAGTGAAGATGATGTGGCCTATTTCTTCCAGAAGATGTGACTTTTTACTCATCAGGAAAAAAAATCCTAAACAGAGTATTTTAAAGTGCACATAGTTGGACATAGGTGTTGTTAGCTATGTTTCTTCAGGTGTTGTTAGCTATGTTTCTTCATGAACAAAGGTACCTAAAGGGCACTCCAGTAGGTCTGAATTTTCCAGTGTACTGCCTGATTTTTCCCTAAGTTTGTCACCCTACTAAGCCACATTTTAGGCAAAATGTTGCTTCACAAGTTAAGAGCTGATAGAACCATATTTATACTTGGCAAAATCACTAAAATGGGCTGGGGAGGTTGTTTAGTGTGTGAAGTACATGGCATGTAAGCCCAATGACTTGAGTTCTTATTACCATACAATTATAAAAGCTGAACACTGTAGTGAGTCCAGTAGTTGATAATTGGTAAGGCAATAGGATGTAGGAGCCTCCAGAAGGTCATGAGCTAGCTTGGCAGTGATGATAAGACCCCATCTAAAATAAGGTGGAAAGGCAAGGACCAACATCCAAAGGTTGTCCTCTGACCTTAACATATGCACCATGGCACAGATATAAACACACACCCATACATCACACACACACACACACACACACACACACACACACACACACACACAGCAAATTGTTCCATTTTCTAACTTTCCCAAATCAGCAACAATCCTGACCATGCTCATAGAAGATAGACCTCAGAATTGTAAAATTCTCTTGTGCCAAGATAGACTCTCCTGTCTGAGTAACACCCAGGAATACAAGGTCTCCCTTTGCAATGGAAACCAAGAGCAAAATACTAACATCAACTTGAATATTGTGACAAGCAATATTAACAAATAGAGCATAGCAATTGCTTTCATCACTTAGAAAGACATAATACCCCATGTCAATCTTTGGATCAATTCTTTATTTTGAGCAATATCTTATTCATGTATATAACTTCCTTATTATAACAGTCTTGATTTATGACGAAGACTGTGTTCTTGAAGAAAAACTAAGAGTTGAATGGTGAATGTAAAACTTTGGGCGTAAGAAGATGAAAAAAAAAGCCAAGAATACAAAGTTGATGTTGAAATAAAAGTTATAAGGATGCAATGACAAATGGTGATAAATGTTGGGTTTTCTACCGAATAAGAGATTGTACAGAGTATAAAAATTTAAGAACATGATTCTAAGCCAAAGTAACCTAATATTGAATGGAAAAAGTTACTTGATTTATTTTTGTTGTGCTTTACTGAATTTATTACTTTTTAAATAATGCTCAGTTTGTTTTCAAGGTTTATTTATTTTCATTGTTTACTACAATACACAGAGCTATCACCTATCAAAACTCCATGGAAACAAATGGTTCCAATGTGATGATTAGTAAACAAGAGTTCAAACCCCCTTTATTTTCCATGGCAGAATTTGTGTCAGAGTTTCCTGTTAAGCAGGAAATAGTGGGAGTGACATTGATGTGGTGGGGAGTAGAGTTTCTTTTTTCACTTTCAGCTCATCTGTAAAATTAAAAGGAAATGAATCTCTAAATACCTGCTTGTCCTCTTTACTATTTTCAGAGAGTAGATAATTACTGTGCCCTGAAGCTCCACATGGTGTTCCTTACTTCACTGTTTCCTTACTTACCCTACCCTCTAAGGGCAACCTAATGATCCTCAAGTATATGCCCTATAGTATAACTCCAAATAAGCTGAGAATGTACTTGGGGTCATATTGCCTTGGGGTCTTAGTGGATATTTGGAAAGTGGTGGGGAGAGAAAATTCAGTAAAGATGCATGGGATGTGAAAGACATAATATGATCTGAACAGGGATGATACCACTAGACATGCCAAAGGGGCAGAGGAAAGCCCCATGAGTCCTCAACCCTACAAAGGACTGCAGGCAACTAAGGAATATTCAGAGTTGGTAGAAGTAGTAGGTATTCTCCAGGAAGGAGAATCCAATACCAAATGGCAGAATCAGGAGTTTATGTTTGATATACATATATACATATATATGTATGCACACATGCATATGCATTATGTATATATGCACATAGCTGTAATTAATGAAAAAGACTATGGATTTGAAAGATGGCAAGGGGGGTGTATGGGAAGGTTTGGAGGAAGGAACCTGAAGGTAGAAATGATATAATTATATTATAATCTCAAAGATAAATGGATCAAAGATCTCAGCATAAATCCAGCCACACTGAATCTTCTAGAAGAGAAAGTGGGAATTACCCTTGAACAAATTGGCACAGGAGACCACTTCCTGAACATTATGCCAGTAGCACAGACATTGAGGTCTGCAATTAATAAATGGGACCTCCTGAAACTGAGAAGCTTC